>NC_051444.1:15718217-15866733 GCF_001649575.2 Kryptolebias marmoratus
ATTAAACCTCTCTTGTTTTGTGTTTTAATCCGCATTATTTACAGTTAAAAAAAATAAAGAAAAAAAAACACCGAAATTATAAGAAGCGTGTCTCTAGGGATGACTTTTGTTCTGTGGCGAATTAAAAAAAACTCACAGAATAATTTATTGACACAAGTTTTATTATTATTATTATTATTATTATTATTATTATTATTATTATTATTATTATTATTATTATAAACCCGTGACGTTTATTCCCAGAATAAACATCTTTCCAGCCCGAGGAGGACTTCAGGCTGCCACTGAAGTTAGTTTACGCTTCCTCCTCATTAGCAGCCTAATGTGCCCATGATCACTGGCTTGCCTTTTAATGTCAGTCAGTCGCACGCGACCCGTTCGATGGCCCAACTTGAAGAGGGTGCGATTGTCCACAGAACACCCCCGAACCAGGGGCCAGAAAACCCAGCTTTCACACAAAGCCAGAAATAATTACAAAAAAAATGTATGAAAGCATCATCTTCGGTATTTACATTCTATTATTAAACATGTTTTTTTTTTTAGTGTTAGACACGTGTTTTAATTGTGACATCTACAAGTGTGTGTTCTTAAGCTTCATGAAAAGGGTAGAAAAGTGTTTAGTTCAACTTTACATTTTTACCTCCTTTTTTTCGAACTTTCAGTCCCTTGTTTGTGTGGGGTTAAAAAAAAAGAAGAAAAGTTTTCGTGCCTCCTAAAAGAGGCTGGAAAAAAAAGTTAATCGCCGAGATGCATCAGATTTTTTTGTCCGTGTGTGCAGTTTTTTTTTTCTTTTCTTTTTAAATTAATTTCAAAAAACCCGTGGTGGCAGAAGTGAAGAGCCGTAAAACAAAGATTTGAAGCCGCATTCAAACAACAGCCCGCGACGTCAGCGCACTTATCCGAGAGAGAGAAAGAGGGAGGAGAGGAGGAGGATAGGGGAGGAGAGGGAGGGAGGAGGGGAGGAGGGAGGGGTGGGGGGGAGAGAGAGAGAGAGAGAGAGAGAGCGCTGTTTGGCGTGTGGTTTGTACCAGAGGGGTGAGATTTGAGAAATAGGAGGGGCTTCTAAACGACTAGAAATGTCAATCTGGGCAAGGGAGTCCCAATAATCTAAAGCAATCTGTAAGGACCTGACCTTAGTCCATCCAGATCAATAGGGAAGTGAGGGTGGAAAGAAGACGAAGAGGAAGAAATCAGGGGGCGCAACCGGGATCGTTCACACTGGAAATATAGACTTCCCTGTCCGCGCGCTGGCTGCCACCTTTTGTTGCGCACATGCTCACACTGTAAAAGTGGATATCGAGGCAGCTCCATTGCTTTGTGTGACTGCAGCAGACTTCTCCTTCCCCCCTTCCCTCCACTCTCCAACATGTCTTTCCCCCAGCTGGGATACCAGTACATCCGGCAGATATACCCGCCGGAGCGTCAGGGGATCTCCAGCAGCGGCCGAGCCGGCGCGGAGCTCAGTCCGTCCGGCGCACTTTCCAACGTCCTCACCAGCATGTACGGATCTCCTTTCGCCGCCGCGGCGCAGGGCTACGGAGCCTTCCTCCCTTACTCCAACGACATATCCATTTTCAATCAACTGGTGAGTCCCGGGTTCTTTTGTTTTGTTTTGTTTCATTGTTCTCGTTCTCATTTATTGAAGTTTTACAGAACTTTGCGCAGACGTAAAGCGCGCAGGGAAACTTTTCTGGCGCATTTCTCTCTCCGAGGCAGAACTTTCAGTGCGCCGAGGTGAACTTTGTAGTTAAAAAGTGGTTAAAAAGTGACGCATTAACACCCTCCGTTTGCGCTTTTTCTCCACTCAGAATTTAGCGAAACCGAATTCCAGCGAAATGTCCGCAAGAAAACCTTTTTTTTCCTAGGATAGGTTAATGTTCTGAGGACGGGATGAGTTAAAGAAATAATTTAATAAAAAAAACTGTTGAAAGTTCATTCAGCTGTTTGTGGGACAGTTTATAAAAACTGACATCCTAATAATAAACTCCCCACAAAGTGTCTCATGTTAGTCCATCAGGTCTCACCAATACCCCTGTTTGTCTCTGCAGGGTGCTCAGTACGATCTGAAGGATGGTCCCCCTGTCCAGCACCCCGGCTTCGCCCCCCCTCACCCTGCTTTTTATCCATATGGCCAGTATCAGTTCGGTGACCCGTCCAGACCCAAAAACGCCACCAGGGAGAGCACCAGCACCCTGAAGGCCTGGCTCAGCGAGCACCGCAAGAACCCCTACCCCACCAAGGGCGAGAAGATCATGCTGGCCATCATCACCAAGATGACCCTCACGCAGGTGTCCACCTGGTTCGCCAACGCCAGGAGGAGGCTAAAGAAGGAGAACAAGATGACCTGGACCCCCCGGAACCGCACCGACGAAGAGGGGAACGTGTACGGCAGCGATCACGAGGGGGAGGAGGGGGACAAGAGGGAGGACGAGGAGGAGATCGACCTGGAGAACATCGACACGGAGAATATCGAGAGCAAGGACGACTTGGACGACCAGGACGACCTTCATTCAGACCTGAAACTGGACGGAAGGAGTGACTCTGAGGTTTCTGACGGCTATGAGGATTTACAAGGGCCGGAGCAGAGTTTTCTGAAGGCTGTGGGCAAGGATGGCAAAGATGCGCAGAGAGGAGGGGAGCACCCCTTCCACCATCACCACCACCACCACCACCACCCATCCCTGGACATCAAATCGTCCCAGGCGCACGGGGAGCAGCTGAAACTGAACCCGGTGTCCGCTGGCTCCCCGCCCTCAGAGAACAACCCTGCCCCGGCCCAGAAGCCAAAGATCTGGTCCTTGGCAGAGACAGCCACGGCTCCGGACAATCCGCGCAAATCCCCCCAGATGAACGGCGGCGGCGGCGGCGGCGGGCCGGCAGGAGCGGCCGCGCAGAGCATCATGGGCCCCCACAGACTCATCTCTTCTTGTCCCGTTGGGAAAATCCAGAACTGGACGAACCGAGCCTTTTCCGCGCACCAGCTGGCTTTACTGAACTCCAGTCACTACCTGGGGCTGGCGAACCAGGCCGCGACCACCAGCCTGGCCCTGTACAGCAGCAGCAGGCAGACGGAGGACAAGAGTCAGAGTTCAGACACTCCAGTCACAGGTACATGTCCCCGACACTGAGACCCGCACGTAAAAATAACTCCGCTCCCCCCCCCCCCCAAAAAAAAAAAACAAACAAACAAAAAAAAAAAACAAACAAACAAAAACAAAACAAAAAAAGACATTATAGTCTCATTTCCTGTCATTCATTTATTTCATTTTAGAAGCCCCCTCTGTTTGCCTTTTTGGCCTCATGGATTTTTTTGTCATTTTATTTTCAAGGCCACACTGATGTTCCAGCTAAAAGAAACCAGTGTGTGTGTGTGTGTGTGTGTGTGTCTGTGTGTGATGTTTGTGTGTGTATGCTTTGAAATAAATATATCCAGAAACGTTGTGTTTAAAGAAATTGGGGAAAAAAAGTAAGAATCTTTTTTTTTATGTTTTATCTCCTAATAATTTATTTATTTCTGACACATCTTTCTGATAGTGTGTTGTTGTTTTTTTAACGTTTTTACATGAAACTCCCAGTTCATTAAATCAGCAGGTTTTATTTGTATTTTCTTGTTTAAATCACTAACACCCCCTGTGATAACAGAAAGTCAGATTTTCCCGTTTTCTTTGCCGCATGTTTCAGAGAGATCTAGTGCCTTGGACGCAAAGAAAATGGTCGTTTGAAACAATATTATTATTTTTTTCATTGTTTGATTCATTTTTTTATTGCCCCACTCGGATCAAACACAACGAGGCTGTCAGATAAACGACGTTTGGGATTTTTTTTTAATTATTATTATTATGATGCCATCTCATTTTCTTTTTTTTTTAAGAACGCCATATTTACCCAAATTATCTTTGATTTTAAGAGTTTATCTCCTTGTGTGTGTGTGTGTGTGTGTGTGTGTGTGTGTGTGTGTGTGTGTGTGTGTGTGTGTGTGTGTGTGTTTGCGTCCTCTCGCCAAGGCCTGTGTTCCACTCACTTGTTTGGTCATGCAAATGAGCTCAATGCAAATTCACTTCAAAGTTCGTTTCTTTTTTAATATCTTAAAAAAAAGACATGCCATTGTCACTTCTATATCACTTTTAGCTCTCCATGAGGCTTTTTTTAACGGGTTGTTTCTTTTTTTTTTGTTTCTGTTTTTTTTCCCTCCTAACGCTGCGTTATTTTTATTTCCCTTTTCTGTTGATTTCATTTCAGGCCTCAGAATCAACTAGTTCTCATGGCCCCTTTCCCCCCCTTCCTCACACATCCTGTGTTCTCTGTGTGTGTGCGCGTCTTTTCATTTTAATTTGAATATGGAATGTAAAATAAGAATAATACATCTCTGTATAGCCTACTTACATTGTAAGCATGTCCTGTGTAAAAAAATGCTAATGTAATAATGTATGAACCTGTAGTCTGTGAGTTTTCTTTTTCCTTTCTTTTTTCTTTTTTTCTTTTCTTTTTTTTGTATAAGTTCTGTGAGGATTTGATGTTGAAATGTTTTGTATATAAAGTTAAGAATATGTACATACTTGTGAACCAAATTGTACAAGAAAGTCTATATTTTTGGCTAATAAATGAACTGCTGCAACTTAAAGAAAAAAAAGGTTGTTTATGTTTGTTGTTGCTTTTATTTTTCGTTGATTTATTTTTTGCTTGAAGTATTCCTGACAGCTGCTTCTCGTGGTGGATACTGTTGGGCACTGCAGCTGGAGGTGCATTGCTTTGAGTTTCTTTTTTTTTTTCTTCTTTGGTGTGTGTGTGTGTGTGTGAGAGAGAGAGAGAGAGAGAGAGAGAGTGGACAGCCTGGGGCACAGACTTCATCCTCCGTGGCAGTGATAAGTAAATATTCGAGAGGGGATTTATCACACTTTTATAGTAGAGGGACTTAGGGCTAATTAGCCAGCGCTGCGGCATACATTTGGATATTAATGTTGCGGGATTATCCCTATATACAGAGGCGTAGCGGTCGCATTAAAACGCATAATTCTTTCATTAATTTTCCTAAAATTATGCTTTAAAAAAGGGGGGTAGTTTAGGTAATAAATGGCTGTTTGAAACATCATTGCTGCATGGTTCAGTCGAGGCTGAAGATGGATTTTTGGGGGGGCTTTTTGTAACTCCCACATCTCATTTTGCTCAATTTGTAAAGGCTTTTTTTTACCCCTCACATACATCATACATTATTTTCTGTCCTCAACCAGAGCTGCTCTGTGGTTTAATTGTAATATGTCGCGGCTGTATGACTAATAATAACATCATTTATTTTGCTCGGGCCGTGATGGGAACATTTGCATGTGTGAGAGCTTATCAGAGGAAGTTTATGTAAACTTAGTGTTGGAGCTCCCTCTACAGTCGCATGCAGCGGGCCATGCACTGACGCGCACACACACACTCTCTCTCTCTCTCACACACACACACACACACACACACGGGCTCCCGCTTTTGGCACCATTTTTTAATTTCTCCAACCAGCTGTGATGTGCATTCGATAATAATATTTTGCACTTGTAAATATGGCACAATTTAGATCCGTTTTTTAAAAGCTTTTGTGCGCCTATTTGATCCAAACGCAGCGCACCAGACAAAGTGTGCAGCGTTTGTTTTTTTAAATGCTTCAAAAAGGCCTAGAACGGATTTAAAAATAAAGCGAAAAAGAAAAAAAAGAAAACACTTTTTTTTGTTTCAGGAGGAAGTAAGTTCAGAAAAAAAAATCAAAGCCGCATTTTTTTTCTAAATGAAGACGCCACTAAACGAGTTTCTAAAACCAAAACTTCTAACCTATAAATAGATCAAATTCAGCTCGTTCTTTTAAGGCTGACCGAAGGCGTGTGTGTTCAAATAATATTTTGTCTTTGTAAATTTACAACTTTAGTCTCCAATTTCTTCTCAGTTATTCCTGAAAGCGCATCTAATTATTTCAGCCCGTCTCCTAAAAATAATAATAATGATAATGATAAAAAAAAGTCGACATGTGATTAAAAATAAAAATAAAACAAATCTGAAAATTAAAGGTCCGGGGTGAGGGAAAAAAATCTAAAGGGGCAAAATGTTGATATAGTCTGGCTGAATTTCACAGAGCTTTAGAAAATGTGAACTCATTGAAAGTAAAACAAATTATCATTTTGAAATTAGAATCGTCCTCATATTTAAAACAGTTGAGATGAAGGATTTATTTTTATTTATACAAAATTTAAACTTTAAACTTTGTTTTTTTCCAGAGAAGTTTGTATATAAATTGTACAGACGCCATGGAGTCAGTCGCACATTTCTTGACAGGACAAAAATCGGTTAATGTCTCCCACTCAGGGCAGCAGAGGCAGACGAAAATCGCTGATTCGCCTGATAACCCCACTCCTCCCCGCCCTTTTTACACACACACACACACACACCAACCTCTCCAGGTTTAAAATGTGCTTTTAAACAAACCTCAGCTCAGCCAAGGGAAACACTCCGGAGCCTTTTGGAGCTGCTCTCACCATGTTGCCTTCCTGTCTAATCAATTATCTTCCTATAGAGAACCTCATGCTGCATATTCATGAGCAGCATCAACCAGCTGATGGGTGTAATACTGATCTCCTCACTTCTTAAAAGAAAAGAAAAGAAAAAAGCTTTACAATATGTTAAGAATTCCCAATGAAGCAGTTGTAACAAACAGAACTGGACAACAAGAAATCAAAAAAAAAAAACCCTACTTTTAAGTCACCTTATGATAAATATATACACAAGTTTTTGCCAGAGCAGATAATAAAGCAACTTAAATTTTGCTCTGTGAGAATGCATATTTCCTCGCAGCTTACAGGATGTTTGCTCCTGAGGGCCCCCGCCAACACACACACACACACACAAGCTTTGCCCCTCTTGATCATGAGGCTTCAGCTGAAAAGCTACTGAAGGGCCAGTGATCATGTCTATAGGGCTGAGGGCCTCTCCTGTGATCAGTGCATGAAATTAGGGATTAAAATGCTTCCGCAGAAACAAAGTGTAATCATGCCTGCTTATGTCACCATACGTGTCCAACCTGCTCCCGGTTACAAAGAGCAAATGGAATGCATTAGCGTACATTTTGCTCAGACCATTTCCAGGTAGGGGTGGGGGGAGGAGGCACGGTGTGCAACTCATTTCCCCGCGTTAAGTGGTTGTTCTCTTTGCTTAATGAGCAATAATCAACACTGACTCTTCTTCTTGTTCCTAAGCTGCATGCTAAATGTTCAGAGGTTGTGGGGGACAGTGAAGCCGAGCAGCTGCCTCAAAAAAAAAGAACATGACACTCTATTCGAAGAGGAAAAACAGAGGAGTAAAGATGGATCCGAAAAAGGTGTAAAAGTAGGATGGATGGGTTTTAGTTTAGTTTTTTTTTTTGTTTTTATTTGTTTTTCTCAGAATCAAGAGTTTGGGTCCAGAAGATGTGTTTACTTGCAGAACTGGACTTCAAGGTTTGACCTTAGTTTCAGTTTTGTCAATTTAAATAGAACTCAATATGGATTTCAGGCGTGAATGGGAAAGAGGAAAGCACTGTTAAACATCTCCCCAGAAAGGGAAAAAAATCTGAGAAAGATGGAACCATTAAAAGGAAATCTAATCTGTCTTTGGAAGTGTTCATTGATCTGAAGGAAAGTGGTCAGAGGAAGTGAGCGACTGAAAGAATCTGGCCAATGGAGCCATCAGAGGAGCCAGTGTGAATGGGGAGAAACCTCGGAGTAAATAAACACAAGAGCAGCGCTTTGGAGGGGGCCAGAGGTGCCCAGTGAAAGAGGAGGCCGCTGCAAATAAAGGGGGTCACTCTTGTGTTTTCACCTCGTCCACCCCTTCTGTCATTGTGGCCCCACAACCACTCCAACCCCCTCCAACCTCATCTCCTCCGGCCTGGACGGTTCTGCCACACCCCCTCCTGCCACCGAGACAGACAAATGTCACCTCCTTTGTGGACCTTGTCGGGCTCAGAAGCGGCCCACTGTCTTTGTACAGCTGACTAATCCTTTTATGAGCCACTGTCGACACCGTCCCCCACCCAGTGCTGGTCCAGGCCGAGAGAGTCGCTGCCCCTTTGTGAGCGCTGCGTGTTACCTGACAGCAAGGACGAGTTGGGAGCTTCATGTGCAGGGCTGCAGGCCGAGGCGCTGCGTGGCAACAACTTATTAACGAAGAGAGAAGCTCAGTCTTTACTCCTTCCAAACAAGTGGAACTTCTGTGTCTGCTCGCATGTTTTATGAGAAAGTGCACCAGTAACAGGTTAAAGAACTGCCCGGGAGCATTCAGAGAGGAGTTGTTGTGCTTCCGTAGGTTGAGCAAAGGACAAAAGGCCCAGAAGGAGTGACATTCTCTGGAGCTGAAGCGGGAGAAAGGGAGGGCACTGATTTCATGCCTTTTGTTGATGGAGGTTAGGGAGAGGAATTCTTTCATTGCAACCGAAAGGCAACAAGTGGAGAAAGGTGGGGGTGACAGGCCAGAGGGGAGAGAGGCATTGGGGGCTTTTACCGTTCACCCAGCTGAAAGATTGTGCTTTTCTCAGCCCCTTTCAAATCCTTCGTACAGGCCCGAGTTACAGGGCAATTATGGAAATGCAGCTTTGAAGCCATGTGCAGCCTTCTTCCAGTTCCTTCTTGGGACAAAGCAAAGGCAGCACTGGCTTTTAATACCTCCCCTCTACAAAACATGTTTTAACTTCAGCGTGTTATTGTTCTGGCCTTATTTTTAATCCATCTCACACAATGTTATAGTTAGTGTCAGCAATTCAAAATTAGCGTTGAAGAAAATTTGAAGGACCTTGTAAAACTTTTTCTCTCAACTCTTTGCCCGGCCAATCTTGCCCATAAAACATTTACGATGGAGATGAGCTAAAATGTGGGTAAAAAAAAAGAAGATGAAGAAGATGGAGCCTCATAACTGCTTCCAACAGCTGCACAGTTTTACCAGCCTGATGTCCCTTTGCCACACCCTTTCCACTCACACGCCACTGACAGAGGCCAAGCAAACCATCAGCCCCGTGCTTTCTCAGCTTTGTACATTAGTCAGCGGTGTAGCACAGAATTTCACCACCTCTTGTGAACTAATAAGACACATTTTCTCCAGCTTTTGAGAGTATCGCAAGGGAGTGATGTCTCGACATCGCCCAACACAGCAAAGGCCTTGTACAACAGCGTCTTTACACTCGGAGCACATCTGACAAATGCCAATACTCCGGGTTTCACTCATCACTGTTAATGAGAGGACATATTTTGAACGTTTCCAATATTTGTACAGACTTCATACATTATGAAGGCTCTTTTATTCACAGGCAGTGAGGACAAGGGTGGGGTAAAGGCGGGGGTGTGTTCACAACTCCTCGGGATTGCATGACTGCTGAAGGGGACTTAATAAATTCTTCCTCCTTGGAACACTGTCAAACAAGTCCTTTCTTACATCTCCCATGAATACATTAGCAGCAAGTTGATTGATTAGAGCCCCCCGCAAGAGGGTGAACCGATGGACTGACTCCCCCTGTGTGATTAATAGACTTTATTAAGAGAGTCCTCTCCTTTTTAATAATGGTAATGTAAAGGAAGCTGCAGTGGAGGTTAAGGGAGGGGTGCGCAGGAAGTCTAACGATGATCATTGGCACTGTCCCTCTCTTTCATCCACATCCCCTTTAGTTTGAGTTCATTTCCACTCCCTCCAACAGGCTTTATCCATCACCTCCCTATCATAGCCTCACACAGATATGAGGCTCTTTTATAAACTATTTTTTTTTTCACTTTTGTGCCAGCAAGCCACTAATATGAAACTCTTTCAAACATCTCTCATGGATAATAAGAGAGCTGGATTGATTTTCATTCCTGTGAACAGTTTACAGCTGAATGAAATACTCTCAGTAACCATGAAACATCTTTAAAAAATGTTTTATTAGAAATTAAGCAGTGACTTAATAAGTCTGCTTTCTGAACTGTGATCAGCTGAGTGTGTTTGAGGATGAAAAATGAAATCAACTGGCGGAGGTGTGGAAAATAGCTAAATGCACTTAATTGAAAATCATACTTTGCATTTTCACTTCTCTGCATCTGGAATGGACAAACTTCACTTTTTTTCTCCACAAAATTTATTCAACAACATTAAATTATAGTTACATTTAGGATTCAAATGTATACATTGGGAAAAATACAACCCATTGCTGAGAAAAAAATGGGGTTTTATTTAGTTTTCCTTTTGATGTCTAAACCAAAAACTCCAATAAGTAACCTGTGGTTGGGTTCTCATTTTAGACATTTATTCAAATCCACAATAATTAGTATTTCTTTTATATAAACATTAATAGGGTTTTGAAATGAGTAAATATTCAAATATCTAATTATTTTATCATAAAAAAGTTCAAATAAAAAAATTAAAAATGGGTTTGTGAACAAGTTTTTTTTCTTACCTCATTTAAAAAAAAATGTATTTATTAACTGTCTATATACATAAAAATGAAAATTCTGCAAACCAGCTCCACCACTACAGCTTTAACTGTAATGTACATTTAATACAGTAGCTTTATATCTGTATAATATAATAATATGTCTTATAAGTTTCAAAACAAGGTGCCTGTTTAGTTCTGTTGGCTGAAGAAGTTTCACTTCTCATCGGAGCTAATTCAGTTGAAATAAAAAGTGTGTAGTTCCAAGCTTTTACACAAATCTTGTTTTGAAACTCTTGAGATTTATCATGTCCTGGATAAAATATGTTTAAAGTATTTAATAATAACTGTCATTGCATTTTTACTGGTTAATATTATTAAAATTAATATGTTATTATTAGTTATTTATAAGCTCAATTGGTACTTCTATTTGATAAGCTCACCTGAATGTGTCTCTTGTTATTGCTATTTTAATAATAATAATAATAATAATAATAATAATAATAATAATAATAATAATAATAATAATAATAATAAAAATAACACAATATCTGGGCCTCTCACTGTTGTTTTTCCTTCTGTTACAAATGAATTAAATGCATACAAATATTAAATCAGTGTTCTTGGTTTTGTAAACCTAGGGTTTATGTTGCTGTGCATCCAAGCAGCTTGTTGGCTAAATGTTGTTCTAAAGAACTTGTGTGCTGTTAGGCAGGGGTGGGGGTTAACCGTGTACAGGAAATGCTTTAGCCACCTCGGCCTGTGCCTGCTTATCAGCAAAACACGGGAGCAACAGAGACTTTACCAGCACCGGACACGGCAGCTCCGACTTATCACCATGCTGTGTTTTGCAACTCACCACCACTAGTGATTTATTCAAACACGGATATCACAGATAGGAGCGTTCAAATCCCAGCACATTACTGCACGACCCAGACGGGTTCTGTTTGCTTTGCAGCTACAAACCAGACACACACACACGTACACACACATGTGCAACTCTGTGCAGTATGACATCACCAGAAAAGCCTTGTAAACCTGAGAGGGAGGTCGATAACAGCAGGTGAGAGGGCTTTGCTGTGTAATGATGATGCCTACCAGTGTCTAAGTTGTAAACCCTGTTATTGATTGTCTTCAGTTCAGCCAATAGTCCTGCTCACAAACTACCATGCTCGAAAAGTCTG
Organism: Kryptolebias marmoratus; assembly: GCF_001649575.2. Taxonomy (NCBI): domain Eukaryota; kingdom Metazoa; phylum Chordata; class Actinopteri; order Cyprinodontiformes; family Rivulidae; genus Kryptolebias; species Kryptolebias marmoratus. The sequence goes on from NC_051444.1 coordinate 15,729,795, forward strand.
CAGTAATGTGTCTGCACTGAATTCAATATCCGCTACTATTAATGAATCCTGACAAGCAGCTCAACCTTTGTATTTTTTTATTTAATGTAGTTAGTCCCACTGAGAGCAGGGATCCTGTTTCCGAGGAGGGCCTTTCCAAGACTGCACCAGCACATTTGGTTGCAGTAATTTACAGCAAAGTCAGTGAAAATAAACACATTTTATATTAACCGTGACAGAAAGAAGGGAGGTGGGAAATGACAGAGGTTGAGAGATACAGGGTCTTAGAAAGGGACAGTGCTAAAACAGTAACTATTTAAGTGTTACCACGGGTAAAAGTCGTGTACTTGTCAGCTGATCATACAGGATGAGGATGAACAACTTCCTATGAAGAGTTCAAAAGCACATTATCTAAAATCAGGAAGTTTATCTGAGCATAACTTTCTTTGTGCTTAAAAAAAAACTATTGTCAAAAAACAATGTAAAACAAATGAGATGAGACACTTTATTATCAGTTTGTGTGGGAAATTTCCATCAACTCCTTAAGACAAGCTGCTTAAAAAAATCTCAAAGGAAGATTAAAAGATGGTGGTTTGTTACAACCAGGGTCATCTAAATGATCAAATAGATCATTAAGTAACAATAATTGCCCCAATGTGACTGGAAGAGTTTAGTTTATGAAGACACACCGTTACCAGACAAAATATAGATACATGCTGCACAGAAAGGCAATGCTTAACATTCATTTAAATCAGTGTAATGTGATTAGAAACTTACCTTTATAGGTATAATTACAGCAAATGTTTATATACTAAAAAATTAGAGTTAAGTAAAAATTTATTTTTAGAGTTGTTAGTCAAGAATTATCCATTGCAATACATTTTTGTATTCCAGAAAATATCTAAACTGATATAAGTTCAAACTATCTGTCCATCTCGTGTCGAAGACAGGTTTGGGAGTAGAAAGTAAGTCACAGAACAGTAAAGTGTCTGAACAAGCCAAGCATCAAGTATGAATGCCTCCTGCCATCTCCAGCTGTGTGGGCCCTCAAAGGTTCCTGCTTTAGCAGCAACTGGTCACAATGAAGTGGCTCTCTCACAAGCAGAGAAGGGTGGGAGCTGTGTCACCGTCTCCCAAGGCAGAAGGGCTAGTACCATCCACCCCCTTTGTTGTCATGTTAAGACAGCAGCGCTCACTGGAACTGTACCCTCATTCACACATCAGCCTCAAACCCACGCTTGGCCACAGACAAATGTGGGTGCTGCATACAAATCCCTCCTACTAATGTCAACACTTCCTCTCAAAGACAAAAGCCTGTTCCATTTTTTTTCACAAAATTAACTTTGCCTCCGCAGATCTCTGAATAGCCACTTGATGACTCTAAGGGCAAGCAAAATGGACCTTGAATTCCCCTGGGCCTCATCACAGAGACGCACAGCCTTCATGTGTAAAAGACCATGAGAACAGGCATATCTAATGTCATTTTACAGGTAGATAGAGCGGGAGATTGGGGAGTAATTGGAAGTAATAACAGAAAGCTCTTTTTCAATCCCACAGGACGTCCCCCCCCCTACACCCTGAAATTCCCAGAAGAGCTCTTGGCATATTTGCTGTGACGTGAAAGAAATACAGTGGATGAACTGTGACCTTTGTTCCCTTTCCCTGAAGGTCACCGGTCTACTTTACATACACAGATGAGGCCCTCTTTTCCGGAAATGATAAGACAAACAACAGAGAAGAGGTAAGGTCAGCAAGTTAAACCAACAGCTAAAATGACAGTTAATTGGCCGAAGGGTAGTGTAACTGTCATCCATTTCCCCTGGGCTGACTTGGGAAGACTCCCCCCAGCTTCCTCCTCCAGCTCTCCTGAGACCTCTGCTCCGCACTAGAACGTTCACTTCTCGACTGTCTCTCACCGGTTCAACCAGTGGACATTGGTGTGTGTGTGTGTGTGTGTGTGGGGGGGGGACAAAATGATTATATTGCCTCCGATTTGATTATTACTTCATCATTATTGTTTACATTGTGGTAATACACAATAAAGACTGTGACAAGTGAGGAGATGAAATGTCAGAGTGAATTACAGGCATATGCAGAAGCTGGCCACAAATCAGCTGGCAGTGCTAAAAGGTCTTTCTTGCTAATTGCTCATATCCGACCAGCAGTGAGAGGCGTCCAGCTGCTGTTCAATAGGCTGGCTGACTGAGAGCAGACAGATAAGACTGTGTGTAGAGATGATTCGACCCATGCTCTAATGAATTGTTTGGTCCTGTGTGTCAGAAGCAGTGACACATGGCATGAAGACTGCGTGGCCCCTTGTGAGTGTGTGCAGAGACAGGAGGAGAGACGGGAAAATAACTCACCACACAGCATTCAGAGTAGGCATATGTGTGTGTAATGATATGAGTGGGTGTGTGCTGGAGCAGACCACATGCATGTATAAAGATGAGTGATGGTTTTAGCAGAATCTGTCTGCCTAATTTCGCAGGGTTTTGGGTTTGGGGTGTGAAAGGGAAAGAGAGTGTGTGCGTGTGGGAGATAATAGGCCATTCTCTACACTGCTCAGTGCTTTGCTGGCACACAGCTGGTCATCCGGCTAAAGAGTCCAAGGCTCCTTCTCTAACAGAAGAACAAGAAGTCTCGTCTCCCAGTGGAATGCCTGACACACGGAAAGGGAATGCTGCGGAACAGGGTTAAGAAAGAAAAAAAAAACATTAGAGTTAATGGGAAAGATGAAGAAAGAAGTTATGAATACAACCACAGTCCATATGGTGCTTGGTTGGAGGAGATCTGTCAGTGACTGACAGGTGTTCCTCAGCGGCCACTCTAATCTATTTCCAGGACCTCTGCTCCCTGATCCTCAGGGATCATTTCTCTTTCTCCAATGCTCTCCTAATACAGCAGCTTTTCTTGTGTACCTCCTCCTAGTCACTCCCTTAAATAAAAAAGCCTCAAAAAAGCTAAGATAAAAAAAGATAAAAATAAGATAGGTTTATCATCATGCAGTATCTTACACTATTTAAAGTGCCCACTTATGTTTCTATCACAGCTTTGTGAACTAACTTCACATTGGTGCAGTAATAGTCAGCTTAGAGGAAAGTTTGGAATGTGGTGGCATCATTTAGTCTTAAAAGAAATGTTTGCATCTAAGAAATTTATTGAAATCTTTAGGTTTAACTGAAGATTTGGGCCCTAACACATCCATTAGCACACATTAGATTCCAAACACCAAATGAGTTATGCCTCCATTTTCTCATTTATTTCACAAAAAGTGCCTCACCTAGATCCTATACCAGATGCATCTCAAAAAGACAGATGACGTGTCTTTACAACGAATAACAGTTGCGAAATAACTGATTTATGACACGTACACTATCTTTATCTACTTGTTTTGTAACTTTCTCAGTTTGCTTCGCTGTAATTCTTCATGAGTCACAAAGGCTATTAGACTTGTTTGTTTTAACACCTGGTGATGGGTGGAGATGGGAAAATTTGTCTGATCTAGAAGAAGTGATGTGTTTCCACGGATTTAAAGAGCAACGTTAATGTGCAACCACAAACAGTGTCACAAAGGATTCATTAGCCAAATGTGTGAGAGGAAAGAGAAGGAATGATTCAAACTTGTTTCTGCTTGCATAGTTGTCCATTACAATAGTGCTAAACAAGTGTAGTAATTAGAGCCCTGATTTAAAATAATAAAAACTAAATGCAAAGCAAGATTATCCTGATTAATGAAAACAATTTACAATATAAAAAATACAAATCGAGCCTTATATGGCTCTATAAATATAAAAAAAAAAACAATTTTACACAATTTCAAAATACTGAATTCATTTTTATGCTTTTTGCATTTCATTTTAAATGAAAGATAAATTAACTTCTTTCATTGCTTGAGAACATGTAGGCTGTCTTAAGTCACCAATTTTAAAACCCATAGTAAAACACAACCTTACCTATTTTGAGGTTTGAAAATATGCAATTCAGTGAGCACTTAGTATTTACAGGAAGAAATGCAGCATTATTCCCTGTCTCCATCTTAATGGGTTCCCTAAACATAATTGTCAGGTTAGGTAAATCTATTTGAGCAGGGTATTGTCTTAGAATGGTACAGTGATGTTAACAGAATACAACTGTAAACAAGACTTGGTTTGCTATTTATATGATGTTTTTGAACAGAAAGAAGTATGAATGAGTGAGATTAAATGAAGAATCTAAAACCAAATCATCACTCACACAGAGACCAACAGACACATGTTATTTAGTGACTTTTTTGTTGTACTCCAGAATACTGTAACTTATTACTTCTAGAGCTTCTAAGAGCTCCTAGCAGCTGCACTTTGAGTTTTATCACAGAACAAAAACAATTATATAAACTATTTGTATAAGCTTCAGATAATTTGAGAGTTCTTTTTTATGTCTTGGGAAGTTTGAGACTCTTATTGTGAAGGATTGAAAGAGGCTTTTTTTAGTTCTGCTACTGAGGTAGTAATAACTCCACCTTGAATTGGTTCAAGAAAATGCTTTATGTTGTTGTTTTGTAGTTTACCCAGTGAAAGCACACCCATAACCCTCAGCCACTTTAATGAGAAAGAAATGAACAAATACAGTCAGGTTCAGGAGCATATCGGTGTTCACTTCATCAGGCTTAATCTTGAAACACTATTTAGACTTTTTTTTTCTCAACATTTTGATTGTTCTTCTTAATGTATTTACTTTAATCTTGACATTTTGAAATTATTTGAAATTAATCTCAAAACTCAGAAAGTACAAAAACAATAAAAAGTCTTATCATTATTTTTCTGAGACCCTTTCTAGCAGTGAACATTAAACATTGGAACATTTTAGTGAGTACATTTTATTCAAAGTGATAAGAAAACAAAGAAGTTGTGACTGTGAGATATACTGTAAATCCGGTGTGCAAGCTGTATTCATATAAATGGCTGTGGTTTTGCACTTGTTGGATGTAATGTACTCTAAGATTAAAGCCATTTTCATACTAATAATGGCAATGGAGCCATGACTGCCTATTCTGATCATCATTTAAAAGACAACCAATGAATCTGAGATATGATATAGTTTTGCATGGATGCATGTCTGCCTGTGCTATCAATAGAATGCAAAAGATGGGAGTGACTTTAAATGACTTCTCTGAATTTGCATACAAATAGCTCACTTTGCCAGTTTTGTGATTGGACAAAGTAGATGAACCACATGATCATGAGGTTGCGGGTTGGGAGTGATGCTGATAAGAAGTCTGTTCTGTTGAGGACAGCAAAGCACATCCAGATGACTGGGACACAACACTGTTACACAAGGTAACCTCAGGGAGACAAACAGCACACTTTACACAGGGCTATAATCTAAAATAAAATTAGTGTGCAGAGCTACAAATTAAATGAAGTTGAAATCTGGTTTCCATTATCATGTCTGTCAGTGCCTACATTTTTGTAACATTTAAATGGTAAAATAAATATGAAGGTTGCCGTATCAAACAAGGTTTCAACCACTATTTGTTTTTGTGGGGATGCTCTAAGAAATGAAAAGCTAACATGGTAAACACAGTTTTGTTTTGTTTTTTTTTTCATTTTATTTCTTTCTTTTCTTTTCTTTTCTTTTCTTTTCTTTTCTTTCTTTTTTTTTTAGAAAGTTTGTGATTGGCACCAAATGTTTCTGGGTGCAGTAATTGCTGGCAGATTTGTGGATGTGTTTTAATTACTCTCTGCAGGCTGCTGATGGCATTACAGTGGTTGTTCCCGTCAAACAGGCCTCAGAAATGGAAATCTAACAGAGAACAACCATGTGGACACGCTGCAGTAACTCAGCATAACCCACAAAGTTATGATAATACCCACCATCTATAAAGATGGGTGACCACATGCCAGAGCAGCTGCCAAAATGTTGTTAATGAGGTCCATCCTAAGAGCTCAGCTATGGACTCTCAAGAATTAAAATGAAAGTTGAAACAAAAGCAAGCAATCTGAAATGTTTTTTGTTTTAAGGTGCAATTTCTAATGTGCAGCTTTTCTTCACAAGATGTGAATTAGAACTCTCTTCTTTCCTGAAATAAGCACATATCTCCAAATTGTGTTTGAAATTATAGATCATAAATGAAACCTTGCACACAAGTTCAAGATTAGAGTTATCTCTCTCACTTTTAGAGCATGTATCCTTCTACTCCCCTTGCACCTCATCTATGCGGTGCTAACACCAGCCTCCTCTCATGTGGCTTCTCCTCTCCACCGGCACGGCATCCACATTACAGAGACGGCAGCCACCATGGAAGGTTCCCTTTTCCCCTTCTACGGCAACATTTGGCCAAGATTTATTAGCCTCTTCAACCAAAATGTAATTTTCACCATGTTGGTTTTTTAAAGTGAAGGCAGTCGGGAAAAGGTTTTTGGGGGCTTTGCGAGTCATGTCTACTCAGCTGCATTGGTAGGACAGCTCATTCCAACACCAATACCCCAAACCCACAGAGACGGCTAAGTGATTTATTGGTCTCTTTTTATTGACAGGGCAGGAGAGAGAATGAGGGAGAAGCATATGTAAGAATAAGGGAGTAATTGAGCCCGTCTGCAACGTTGCACGGAGCAAAGGTAACACAAGTGGAGGCACTGAAATGGGTTTAGGTTTTATGGAGAATTACAGGAAAGAACTTTTCTTGTCTCACAGGATTTCCTGTAGAATATTATAACATGTCTTAATTTCTTGAGTTATTTGCTTGGTTTCAATGCCTTTTAAAACCAACTTTAAAACTTTTATTGTTCATTGCAACAGAAAATGACTTCATGATGGACTATTCTGTAACTTTCTGCTACTGCCACATTGATGTAATGCAGCACATCTTCTATATACTTGGTCTTATTATGGTCTTATAATTCAAACAACTTTGGAAAGACTTGTTTTCCATTTTGGCTTATCAGTAGAGGAACTTTGAAGGTTAATCTTGGCACATTCCCACACCAGATAATGATTTCCATGAACAAGGCTGTAATGGAAAAGACAGCCACTCTGAACTCTGCAGAAAAGAACAGTTTTTACCATTGTAGGGTGAGTAAATGCACCTTATAAAACCCAGGAAATTACACAGAATAGGAGAGATGTACCATTCTGTGGTTGCGCTCAGGAGACACATAGACTTAAAGGAGACAGCTAACAGAGATCACAGTCAGTGAATCATAACATTTCAAAGAAATGCAGGATAGACAGATGGAGCAAGAAAGAAATAGATGGAAAAGAGTCAGAGTGAGTGAGATAGAGTGAATGACAGTCAGAAGAAAACTTGGAGAGATAAAAAGTGGGATAGAAACAAAAGCAAAAGAAAGTAAAAAGGCCAAAATAAAAAAAATGAAATACAAAAAAAAAAACTTGGTGATTTCTATTCCTTTGCCAAGACAGATGTCTATAGTGAATAAATAATGAAGAGTAACACATTCACAACATCATGTTAGATTGCCAGTTCTAAAACAGGGGTGTGACGGCTCCTGTCTGTGTCTGTGTCTCTGGCTATGATTCAGGTTCTCCTCTGCCCCAGGGGAACCTTTCAGGCCTGCAACTTCACATCTCTATGAAAATAAAGCCCAAAGGACGGGCTTGACGAACACTTGGAGATGTGAGACTCCTAGTTGCTGAGTTGCATGTGCCACACAACTCCGATAAGTTATGACTGGACACATTAAATATACTTATTTATGAAGGCATTTACATAGATTCTACTCTTTAGCAGCATCAACATGGTGTTACTGTATTTGGAGATTTATATTTGTCACTTGTGCAATGTTTCTTACTGTACAGTGATGAATGTACAGTTTAGATTTGTATTGTTTGACATGGAGTAGCTGTAGCGTGGCCCTCTGTTGGAGGGTGACAGTTTGAGCTTTTCAAAAGATGACAACTGCTCTTCATTTAAAGTTTTAGAAAGTATATCTATCTGCACAGTGGCCAGAGTAAAATGTCTCCATTTTAAACTTTCTAAAAAACATTAAACAGATAGCAAACTTATCCAAACATTTAGTGATAATGAAATACAAGCAAAAACATAAATGTCTAGCATATGACACACATGAGACCAGACCTGTCCTGTGATACTAATTCTTAGAAGATTTAAGGGAAAAACGTGAATTTTGCTTTAATCAATAACTTATTACATCGCCTCCTCTCCAGCCTCCAGTTGTAGATCTATTAGTGAGTTAATAGAAACATACTTTTACACATAGCTTTATTGGAACCATTGAAACTTTCTGATGACTGTGTTGTGCATTCAGTATGGAATTTATTAAAAACAATAGCATGCATGCATGCAGCTGTGTTTGTTTTAGTTGCATTTTCTTTTGTTTCACAAGATGAATATTTTATCTAACAATGTTTTCAATATTTACAAGCAGTTTTCCATCCATTTTGTTACCCACTTTTTCCTTTCCGGGTTACAGGCAGTATTGTATATGAAAATGCAAATGAATTAAATGTTTAGAAAAAAAAGTCACCATTTTTGCTCAGTATGAAATAAATCCAAGACCTGACCAGAGTGGAATGCAGTAGAAAAATTGTGGCTTTCCATTGGCTTCGGCTGTCAGCACCACTTTGCCAGGATTCAGTAGTGTTGTTGTAAATGGGAGTGTTTTAGTGAGTATAACATCCCTTTCTCCTTAAATTGGGTGGAATGGCTCAGAAACTTGCTTCTGTTCAGCAGACCTCTAAAATAAAGGGATTTAAGACAGTATACATACATTTCTACACAAGCTCCCACATATAAATACAAAAACACTAAAACATACATGTGCGCTCCTGCAGACTGTTCTGTCTTCTTATTTGTGCAGATGTAATCAAATGATTTTCTCAATGGCAATAAAGCAGTCTTTATTTTGCTTGGCTGGGCATCCATCCCACACCCCCCTTCGTACTCCCCTCACCCTCCACTCCAAACTCCAGCCACAGCAGGATCAGTCCCCCCCCCGCCCCTTTAGAATCCTACTGAAGCTCTGCCATGTCGGCTGGAGACAATCAGCTGAAATGTTCCTTAGATATTCCTGCTCCTTTTCAAAAGCCCCAAATTCAATTTATGGACACATTTATTACCGTGTCTGTCAGTGACTAAAAGAGAGTTTCATAATCAGGAGCACACATCTGATCTGGTCACAGCAGGCTGCCTCGCTTGGCCAATATGCACTCTATTACACGGTCAGAGCCAGCCACTCCACAGAGGGAAAAGAAAACATGAGCAAACAAAGGACTAGAGGTAGTTAGACATGGGATAGAAGCCCTTAGATGTAGCATTTAAAAAAAAGACTGATCTGATTTAGGAGTGGGGCCATAAGGAGAAAATCTGTTTACTCAGTGCTAGCGCGGGGGCTTTGACCATGTGATGTGAGATCACAAAGCACCATCCCAAAACTGCACAGTAATCCCATAGCAACCTTCCTCTTACTGATGTTATTGAAATCCAAAATGGGATGTTTTTGTTGTATAATGATGTTTCTGTCAGTCTCGAAGTAGCAGAGGGCTTGAAAACCTAAAGGTCTTTTTTTGAAAGTCTGAACAAGTTTTTTATCATGTTGTGGTCTCTTGCAGCAGTAGTTTCCAGTGTTTGTCTTGGTTTATTTTTTCAAAGTTGCCTCAAAACTGCATGAAATTTACTTTTTAATTCTATTAAAGCACACAGAGAAAGGCTTGTTACCATTAGCTTTAACAACACTAAGGCCTGAGCGATTTACTATCCCTGCTCTGCTTGTGAAACATAGATTCTAATGAGCATTTTGAAGACTGAGCGTCACGAGGCACAAACTGGACCTGTGATTGAGGGCTTTATTTTGCCATGGTGTGTGTATGAGACTCACACGCCACAGACCACAAACTCCAATCAGTGGCTCCTGGTGCAGCAGTTGGACAGAGTGTCGGTGATGTCTGAGAGCCACTGTTCACACAAGCTTCTGTCCAGGCAGGCTGATTGCCCTCGGAGAGATGCACACCTAGAGTCCAGGCCATAAATCAATGCTTACTCACAAAGGTTGCCAGTGCCCAGTGCAGTAAAAAGAAGAAAAGAAAGTGGACTATGCTCCCTCTAGAGGCCAAAACTAGAGGTTGATTCAGTTAGGGAAACGAAGCGTGTCCTTCATTAGCTGAAAGATCACATTTTACCACAGGAGCAACACATTTACTGGTGCATGGGGCTCTGTGAAATCTCAACGAAAAAGATTCTCTGTTTGCTTTCCAGGGTAATTAGGGGGGCTATCACCTGACACTCACCCAGGTAATGTCCTGGATTGGAGCCAGAACCAAATATCATCATGGGCAGCTTGAGTGCAACACCCTCGGAAAATATGTGCAGAAACTGAAAACCATATTTCCAAAATTGCCTGCTTGTCCCCTGTGTTGGTTTTGGACAAGGACTCCAGGCTGGAGCTTAGGGGTTCCTTCAGCCTGTGCCAGGATCCTTAAAAGCTCGTAACTGATATCTCTTTTTTTTTCTTCTCCCCTCGCAGTCTGAAACGTTCTGTTATTAAAATTGGAGCAAATCCAACCAGAATGTTTTACAAGTTTACTAGGCGTACGTCAAGGTGAGAGACAACACTGGTGAATTATAGACTGGATTTGGATTTTGGGAATTGGGGCTAGGGGAAGAGTAAGAAAAAATAAAGAGTCTGGGGAGGTATTACTGCGGGTGACAGTTTTGGCTGCCAGGATATAAATCTACCTCCCCTCCAACCCCAGCATGTTGCACAGAAACCACAGTGCCCCCTATAGTTAAAATCCACACATGTCAAACTTTATTGGCCTTAATTGTAAATGCCAGAGTGATAAATAAAACAGTATCACGAGTCATGCTGTGGGGAGTTTAGTATGAAAGATCAATGAGTGGCTGTCTACAGGGAGCAGGCTAAAAGCATCCGTGCCATCTGTGGAAGCAGTGGGTTGACATGGCACACTAATCTCTTCTGGTTTGTGTGTTTGGGGTCCAGGACGTCCAGCAGGCTCAGTGACAGCTGCACATCGAAGCACAATCTGAACTGTGCTTGCAAACAGAGCAACTGCACACTGATGACAAACGCTTTGTTTGGGGAAAAAGACTTTTTCTTCTCGTGCCCGTTTTAGTGGGATCACAAGTCTGGATGTACTAATGGGAGAAAAAGAGCACCAATTAGGGATGTAGACCACGCTGGGCTCAGTTATTTCCAAACCACTAAAATGTGTAATAAATGATCAAATGGGACAAACCCTTTTTAAAAGCTCACAGTCTGATTTTTGTTTTTCTCTAAAGCTCATTGGCTCTAATAACAGAGCAGGCCTTTGATTTTAGCCCTTAGTAACTGGCAGGCGGGTGGCAGACACAAAATTTTATTTAGCTCACGGTGGTAATTCAGAAATTTGGTGGTATGTGGGTGGATACATCTTTTTGACTTGAAGTTGCTGATTGGTTTGAGGCAGATAGAAGCTGGGAGACGGATCAGTTTGATCTCTAAACCTGCTGGCATTATAATTCAGAACATTACATTTTGTTTCACTTGTGACAATGGCAGACATAGAGATGTAAAGTGGTGACATGCAAAAGACTCATTCTTCAATGAATTGAGGATGTCTGTGAATAGTTATTAAAATAACTGCAGCATCAACTGGAGCTACAAGGGGGAATAAAAGACAGCGGGACAGCATGTGCTCTATGTGTAAACCTGGAACATATTCAGAAACAGGGGTTTTTTTTGTTTGTTGCTTTTTTAACTGATCACTTTCTTTCTCATTATATATTTTATATGAAAAATCTTGATAACTGTGGGAAGAAAGAAGCACGGTGAACTGTATCTGGGTGCAATAATTTGGAATGATTTTTGGGTTGTTGGTCATAAGAGACTGTTTTATTAGTGTGTGACCATTGTGGTTTGAGCATGAAAATGACCTTCTGGGCATTTAGAACAAATACATGTTTTGTTTTGTGTTTTTATTTAAATAACTTATAGCTTATTAAGCTTATTAGCCAAATGCTAGCTATATTGGGTTGGCACTCATCATGCTGTTGTGAGCACCAAAACAGAATTCATCAGTAAACTGATAGTGGAAACACTTTGTCTGGATAGCTTTGTGATCAGATCTCTGGTTCCATAAACAGTAAATATATGAAATATAATAGCCGTTTAAAGTATGACAGCAGTTCTTACTCTAGTTTTTACACTCCGCGTTACCGCTCCTCAATCATGATCATGTCATTCCTGAGGACAAGCCTGCGGGTTTTGTTTTCACTCATTCAGTTCAGTCGATTCACATGTTTCCAAACAGAAACCGTCATCATGGCAGATCGTTTTACAGGGATCACAGGGACATCTGTTAGGGAAATTAAATGACAAAACTCAACCAGGTTTTTACATGTTTGCTGAAATTCAATTAAAATGTGATTACTGGGAGTATTAGAGGGACAGCTTGGTCCACCATTGCACATTTGGTTGCGACTATCCCTCGGTCTGGTCAGGTTACAGCGGGGGATTACCCCTAACAGGATGACCTCTGACCTCTAGACAGGTGTCTGTAAAAAGGATGGGAGCATGTTCGTGTCATCATTCCAAGTGGGATTCAGAGGCCTAATGGCTGACAGCAGTTCGTCGTGCCATTCCAGGAAACATTCATGCTCTGAAATCACATACGCAAGCGTGCACATACTCCAAATACTTAACAACAATGGACTTCATGGACAGTGATCACAATAAACTGAACAAATTTAACTGAAATACTAACAAATTTCATTTACATATTATGTAAATTAAAACCTTTTCAAATAACACAAATTTGGAGGATACTACTAGATTTACTTTATCCTAAATATGTTTATGACTGTCACACATGACCAACTCTAATGTGGACCAGAATTTATTAAGTAAATAACGTCTTCAACTGGTGTGACACATTTAACAACAACACTTCATTGTTAGAAAATGTTTTATTCTTTAACATCTTGGAGTCATCATGCCTGTGTACTAACTGTAGCCACACACACACTACCACTCTTGCTTCCAAGTTTACATGTGGTAAAGCTCCAGCTCAAACCTCAGTTCAGTCATTGTGCGCTGTGGTAAATATAAAGCCGCGTGCAATGAAAGAGCCTGGTCCGTGCATAACTTGATCATCACAAAAATCCATGATCTTACCAAACCAAACTTGTAGAATCAGGGCCATGGGAATGAAAAAAAAAGAAAGAAAACCCATGAAAACAAAAATCGCCAGCTGCTTTTTTGTGGGCCGTTTTTCCATGCTTTGCCCCCACCAGACTAAACAGTCATGTGTTTGCTGTCATCATGCACTACATAGGTTCAGAGCCTCTACTTAGGCAGAGTTTGGATTAAACCACTTTCCTGCAAAGGACTGCACCAGTGGAGTACTTGTGAGGCGATAGGAGAGGTGAGTAGAGGTCCTATTGGATGAGCTGTTATCATATTCCAACACAGCACCAATGCTGGAAAACTTCTTGTTTATATTTATTCATATTCATTGTGTTATCTTGCCATGTTATTGGATAATCAGAATGGTTTACTTTGCAGTCAAGCTGACCTTATAAAATGATGTAAAAACACAGGGGAAAAAAATAGATAATATTCTGATCCTTATGCACAAGATTTGGTTCAAGCTTTGAGGTAAGACATATGTGCAAGTGTTCCCAAACAGCAGCAGTACCGCCAGAATGTGGCTCAGGCCATTTGTTGTGGAGATTTCATGACATCTCTGGAAACACACACTGGAAGGGAGCTTCAGAAACGCAGAAAAACCAAAGTCAGTTGCTACATTCCAGCTGTTTGGAAAAGCTTCAGAAGGACAGCAAATACACTGTGGCTAACTGGAGTGAAATTCCCTTATTTACGGATCGTGACCTGCTCTCACAAGTGCATTATCTCTTGAAGAAAGCCTCTGTGCTGCAAAATCAATTAAAAAAAATGAAACAGAATGGAAGGATTAAAAAAACAGCTGCACTTGCAGAGCTGATAAGAGCGTCAGAAATCCTCATTTATCAGATAAAATGATTATCCTCGAAAGTAGTTGATGTAGCCATTAAAAACAATGCAGCCAGATTATGGCTGCTTTTAAAAGTTTATAGTTAAATGCCAAACCTCATTGATTTCCAGATTTAAACCTGCTTAATAATGCTTATATTTAACGTTTTGTTTTGTTTTGTTTTGTTTTGAAAAAAAAAAACAAACATTTGTGCTTTTGTCAGTTTTGTCATTCCATGGCTCAAAATGTGCATCTCCAAGGACAAATGCAGCGGATTATTTGAATGAGTCAAAATAAGTATGGCAATTATCCGTTAGCTCCCTTCAAGCAAGTGGAATATTTATTTAATGAGAGCCAGATTATGTTTTAGTATTTATCAACACAAACAGACATGCTTGAGCTCTGAAGAAAATCTATATTCTCTCTACAGAACACAGTTTGATATCCCAGCCGTCATGTCATTTTGAATCCATTAATCACTCACTGACAACGCAACAAATGTAACTGCAATCAGAAAGAGGTGTTACAGATAAAGTCTCATCAGTCAGACTGTTGCTGTAAGATAGCAGATCACAGCTGACAGCGATCACACTCACAAAGTGTTGACACCTGGAGTTGATATTGCATTGTCTTTTGGCAATAAATGTGAAATCGTGTGCTTTTATTTTGGCAAGGAATTCTATTTATGGGAATATAAAACCACACTAGATTGTGTTTTGACCCTCTTGTTTAGCTTCAGAGACAGCCTCAGGTAAGTGCTAAATGCTGAGGATAAAAACTAGGAGGATGTTGCTAAACGAGATACAAGATTCTATTACTTGATCCCTGCATGTAAGAAACAATTAATAGGTATAACAAAAATCTGCTGTCTACTATTAATTGGTTGCTTTGTGTGTATTTAAAACACTTGCACGTCTCTATTTGTGGTTTTATGGCTGCTACAAAGAACTTCTGGTGCCAAGCAGCTTTATGTTGACCAAAGTAGACCATCAGTTTGTTAGCATTCTGACTCAATAGTTCTCAGTAATTTTTGCTAGTTTTTTTTTTCTTGAGTTCACACTTGTCATGCAGTAGATGACATCAATTAGAAAATCTTTTTTTCCAACTGAATTTTGCTTCATCCCAACTTTAATATTTTTTGACACTTACTGGGCCCCGACAGACACTCGTCTGAACTCTTTTGCTAATGCCTAATCTGAACGCAGTCACTGTGTAGGTCTTCATAATACAGAGCATTAAAACCGGATAAAGATTTTGTTTATAGTTTTGCTAAGATTTTTGTTTTTTTTTTCTCCAAAATACCAATTCAACAGCATACAAAAACAAACAAAACTCAATCAAAATACAAGTTTGGAGTGGATGCTGGTATTGAGAAGATCTTTGAAAGTAGACTCTTCTGCTGGGCTGGGGTCGTTTGACCAGAGACTGAAAACACAGAAAAGCTACAGATCAAACAGCATTCTGTCAGACAAGAGGAGATAAAGAGACTGCCAGCCTCGCCTCAGAACAAAGCAGCTCATCACCTCTCTGGCCCACAGCAGCTTCCTGACAGCTGGTGATGCAATGTTAAATCAAGTGGTGGGCAAACTAAGATGAAGTGTGAAAAAAAGTGTTAGTGCTCATTTCGGCCATGTTGTTGTTTAGGCCTGAAGTGTGCTTTAAGCTTTGTTTTTAGTGCATGCAAACACGCACACAAAGACAAACTACATTTACCTCACAATCACATTTTTCTTTTGGGTTTACTTTGATGTATAGCACTGAAACACACCTAAAGCTTATCTAGGCAATAGAGACAGTCATTTGCAGTGTATACACAAACTGCGGATGCAACACATATGGTGGCATACACGGTGATAATACTCACACACACAACATACATTGGGGTTGAAGTTTGGCCTTGAGCCTTTGCTATATAATCAGCTATGTTTCACTTTGTCTTCGTCTCCATCTCCGACTCTTTTACAGAACGGGTGTCTATTAGCGGCTCACATCACAGAACCTTACAAACCGCAATTAAAACGGATGTGCAACACTGGCTGTGTATGAGGAGAGAGAGTAATGAGCAAGAAAAAAGAAACGGGAGGGGACATGAGTCAGAATGAAAGAAGTAAAGAGAGGAAGTATGAGAGGGAAAAATGTTCAGCACCACCTCTCCTTCAAAAAGCAGGACTGATACTGTGTCTATTGATCTTTATTACAATAGCAGCAAGCTGTAAAATGTTTGATGGTTTTGTACAGATCTTAGTCCCCCTCATCCATAATTACTGCTACACATGTAGAACCAAGGGCAACTTCAGAAGGGGCGCTGTTTGAAAAGCTGCTGCCAGACTGTAGGGATGATGGAAAGTCTCTGCGGGGCCTCACGGTAGCTTCGAGCCCTGAGGCTATCATTCCTTCTGCCGAACACCTGCAGCAACTTAAGTTTTACAAAGATCAAATTATGAAGCTGATTTTAAATAAGAAATGAGGCCAACCGCATCTCCTTACCCACAAAGGCAGTTGGCTTTATTTTGATTTCTGACTGAGAGGGTTTTGTCTTGTGACTTTAACTCTGTCGAGTTTTGAGTTAGGCTATAGATGTTAATAAAAGCAGATCTGACTTTGCATGTGCGCTTTATGCACTTCTGGCCACTCTCTTTTTATTGTCATTGTGTATGCATTCAAATTTACACACATGCACACACAGAAAATACATTGCTTGAATGTTCTGTGGTATCTAGTGCACCTCACAGTGCAGTTAGACAAAGAGTGTCATTCCAGTCCAAACAAAAAAGTAGTTTCCTTTGCTGTGGAGGAAAAGGTTGTGCAGCAGGACACCTAGATCCCATGCTGACTCTGAATACTCATCTTTCTCCTCAAATATTTAGCACCTGTTGCCATAAAAAGTGGGCAAGAATGTAATTTCCTGTGTCTGCGAGTGCATGTTCTTGCTAGAAGGTGCGTGTGTTTATTTGTCTGTCTGTGAGCAAAATGTCTCACGAACCAGCTGATAAATTTTAATGAAACTCTTAAAGAATAGTGATCTGACATTCATGCACAACGAAATAATCGACCAAATTTAAGATGGCTACCACAGCTGTTTGACCTTAGCAAACACAAAATAGGATGTAGCTCAGTCAGTTTTAAAGGTATTGAGCTAACATGTGGCATGGAAGTAGCTACAACTCATCCTAAACACATTCTTAGCACTATAGATAACACATGATTTGTGTTTTAAAACTTCGGCATTAACTGTTGGAGTCAACTCTGTCTATTGGGTAGTAAAATATCTCATTAACCACTGGAGAGACTCTTTAGGATGAGCAATGGTCATGATGAAACAAAGGCAAAATGACAAGCATGAAAAGTAGAGGACAACAGCAGTGAGATGATTGTGGCTTCCAGCAGGCGAGAACAGGCAGAGCAGTCTTAAGCCTGGCATACTTTGAATAATGCATCACTCTCTCTGTAGCTGGGCAGATATATGGGTGAGGGGAGCACTGATTTCTTGCCCCCTGGCATTGTTAAAGATATGAATAATGGATAGGTTAAATGCTTGTCTTAAGTATGAATTAGGATGTGCTCTGTTCCATGGCTGTATTTATGTAATTATTAGCTTTGGACTCAACAAAAGGCGCAAAGACAATGTCATACTGAGAGGCTGCAAATCTTTGATTTCACTGTGGAGCATGTAGGTGCTCAGCATTACCCCAGGCAGGGTCCAGTAGAGCTGTACCCTCCCACCAAAAGCTGGAACCTCTTGAGTTCCCCTGCTGCCTGCCATTGATTAACATTTAACAACCAGGGAATACTTTGTCATAGAAAGGAAAAGCAAACTTTGAGCTCTTGAAAGCAACGTTAGAAATAAAGAGGTTGTGAAAGAAGGAAAAAGGGGGGGTTAAAGAAGAAAAAGGAACAACAGAAAAAAAGATGAATAAAGAAAGGCATGAAACACACTACATAGAAAGTATTTTCACATAGCACATCATGTATAACTCATGAGGCACTGACAGAGGACTCCACACATCTCCATTCCTGGTGGTTGTCTGGGACTGGCAGAATGCAACAAGCCAGGATGAACAAGTAGTTCCGGCCTTTCTTTCTGTCCTTTCTGTTTCCTGTCTCTAAAGGCTCTGGCACTCTTCCCCCCTGGGCTAGAGGATGGAGAGAGGATACGAGGAGGCAGCGGCCAGCCCTGGAAGTGAGCTGGGTCACCCTGCTGGTTGTACTGGTGAAGTTGGCTGTCTGCTCTGCGCATGCTGCTTCAGAGCAGTGCATCACAGTCGGCCCTGTGTTTAGACAGTCTGATAGATCTCAACCTGCACACCCCAAGAACCCGGGAAATCAGCACTCCACACATACATCACCCCCAGCCAGCATCTACATCCTCCCTCTCTACTTGTCTGTTTGGTGAAGCTATCTTGGTTTGTGTCTCTTCATCCTTCCCCGCTTGGAATCTCTTTCCTTCTTCTCCCCTGGTCTCGCTTCAACTCTGCTCTCTCTTATTCTCTCATGTCTGTCTCTCCCTCTCCTTTTGAGATTCAATAAGAGCCCTGGAGGCAGTGAGAGAGAAAACAGGAGGGGGGTGTAAAAACATCTATGGCTTTATTTACAAAGGGCCCAGGTATTGCCCAGCGTTAAATCCAGGGGAAATGATTTATTTTCCACCCATGTGTGGCACTGATCCCTGAGGCGTAACTCAACAGTCGACCGGCCTCGTGCTTGCAATTTACGGTGGCTGCAGAGGCTCATAAAGGAAGAATGGATTAATCTGGAACACGACATAAACAATATGACTCTGACAGCCCTATTAAAACCTGTGCTACTCAGCATCAATTCTCTTTCACTCGCTCTGTCTACCGGTCTCTTTTTGAGTCTCTGCAGCTTTCGTGTGTTGGTGGGACTCTCACTGGAAACTCTGGAAAACTGACCAGATCTCACAGCCTTGTCATTGTGATTCCCAGAGTATCAGATTCAAAACAAGGGGGTGTTGCGCATCTACATATAGCAACCGGACCTTCTAACTGTTTAGCTTTTGGACATCATCAGGGGTATCGGATGTACTGGGTCCACATTAGAGGCTCCCACAGTGCTCGTTAGGGCCGAGCCAAGGAGGTTTCCTGTCCCAGCACCGGTGGCTTCTCATTTTCCATGAGCTGGACTTCTTTTGGGAATGTGCTGCGCTCACTCCTGCTGGCAAGGGCCTCCATCTTTGGATATATGCATAAATTTGCAGGGAAAACATGTCGTGCATGTGACACATGATACAGATTAGTTGAAGATGCACATGCACCCACGATCACACGCGCGCAAACACACACATACACAAACAGTTGTCAGCTGCTCCCTGACCCCCTTGGGAAGAGGTCACTCAGCATCTGCAAAGACCCCTAATAACCAATGGCACACATATATATACACACACACAAACACACAGCTTGTCATTTTCCTAGCTCCATCTCTGTCAGAGACAGGTGTATGCTAAGCCACACAGAAAACACCCACACAGAAGCAGCATCCATCTAACCACAGAAGCTTTTAACAGGTTTAAAAACAGCATTTCCAAGATAGCAACCTGTCTCAGTGAGCCAGAGAAAGCAAGCCTGAGAGATGAGCAGAAAGAGCCTTTCGATCAAGAGACGGAGTTACTAATTTATGTCCAGCAATGGATGAAAGCTTCAGAAACACCAGGCAGGGAGAGAACAGCCCTGAAATTGAAATCAATAAGTTCATTAGACTGCAGAGCCTGTTCGTGCTGCACCCTCCACTTCCCCTGCAGACAAACACAACAACACACGAAAAAACAGGGAAGAAACAAGGCTTGACCTATGTCCACTAGCCAAGCATTCCATTTATTTAAGCCCTTATCGCAGGCCTGATCTGAAGAAGCAGCTACACACTGATAACACCCCAGGATAATAGCAAGACCAGACAGGGTTTGACCAAAGAATGACAGCTAAAAAAAAAGAGAAAGTGAAATAAAGGAAAATGCATTTGGAATACTCTTGACATTCATTCTCTTTTTTCTTTGTGTACGCGCTTTGAAATATGAGGGACTCAGAGGAAACTTTTACAAGATATTTTTTTTCTGCCGCCTCTCTTGTCTGAGCCTGTAATTTAGTGGATCCCCATCAATAAGTGAGAGAAACACTTTGTGGATTCTTGGCCTGACAGCTAACAAGACCCAGGCTCTATCTGCTACAAACAGACAGAATAACAAACGCTGTTGTCTGTGTGTGCACATTGAACAAAGCATGAATACAGCTCATGATTCATGCAGAAGTACCATGTTGTCTAGGCTTACACTGAAAATACTGTACAGAAGCTAGCATATGTCGTACAGGCATTGGAAAGACAAAGTTTTTACCATCTAAGTGACCTGAATAGTGCTTGTTCCTGTAATCTCCTGAGCCCTGCAGGGTAGTAAAGATCAATGCAGCTGATGTCTTCTACCTGAAACTAGGCCCATTAAAGTCCAAGTCCATATCAGTAAGGCCCTGCAGCCTGTGTCACATCACTTCCCATTGCTGATTTACGGCTACAGGTTCATGGGCTTTAGCATACTGAGCACACCTAGGCACACACAGAATCAATGAGGCACAAATTGTTCATGACCTGAGCTCAACTTTCTGCACTAGAAGCCAAACCTGTATTCAAGGGCATCTTTATCACATTTAAAGACCCCTTTTCACCTGCAGATTAACGCCAGAACCTGAATGGCCTGGCTAAACGAAGACCATATCTCTGCTGCCATAAATTAAATACAAATGGACTCATATATGTACGTATATCTACAAAAGAACACATTTATTTCAATCCCTCTTATCCTAATACCTGCAACTCTGTAAAACATTTCTTTTGGGGTACTTTCAGTCAAAGAGAGAAACTGTTTGCCCTCCATCCGGAAGCTTAAGGAGTTGCCATCCCAGGGGGGTTTCTGGGAATGCAAAAACACTGCTTCACTTGGCAAGCTGGTGTTCGCTAAAGAGTTCAACAGAAGCCAAAACATTTGTTACGGACTCATTTAATTTCCTGGTAGAACCATCCAACACTGCGAGGCAAATGTGAGAACATGAGTTTACATAGGAAAGCTCAAAGGAAACCAAGCATCAGGCTTTTCCCTCAGCAGAAACAAGAGCTGCTTTGGAGAGTTTGCAAAAGAAGGGTGGGGTGAAGTGGGGGGCAGTATTGAAAAGATTAAGGGAGCAGTAAATGGGTGGCTAGCAATAACGGAAAGCAAGGGATGGCAGTGGTATTTAGGTTGATTTCAAAGTTGCAGTTTTTCTTCACTTGATGAGTCAGAGTTTGTGTCTGCAAGTTGTCACTCTGATGAATCGAAGCTAAATATCTGCTAGCCATAAATATAAGCCTTTAATGTGGATGTGAGGCATAGTGAAACTAATTGTCCTTGTCGTACTTATACTAACAGCCTTGCTTCTACTAAGTTTTTTCATTTTCTATTCTAGGTCTACTGCTGTGTCTACAGATGAACTTTATTCATCTTTATGGCTACATAGGAGTGTGTCCAGAGGCATCTACAGCTTATCCATATTTAAGGCCTGAAACTCACTGGCATGGCTTTGCCCCAGGCTCACAAACAACTCAGCCATATATATATATATATATATATATATATACAGGAGAAAGAGCACTTGAAGAGGCCACTGTTGACCATTTATTTATGAAGTCAAAGCTCTGTGGCAACATGCTATCTGCTCTGAAACAACCTAAAGCAGTTACATCCAAGCTGAATATTTCATCTCTGGATTGCAACTCTTTTTGAGTTGTCTTCAAGGTAAGATGGGAGGAGTGCGAGACATGGCAGGGGAGGCAAGAAAGCGAGGACACCACAGGTGATGCAAGATCTTTTTTTAACCTAGTCATTGTAAACAGGTGGGGCTGAAGAAGCCAGAGGAGGAGAAAGAGAAGGGAGGGAGATAAGGTGCTGCTTACAGGCCTCCTCAAGGTTAAAAGAAGGAGAGTCTTTGTATTCTCTTTCTGTCTTTTCTTGAGTGAGGAGCAGTTCACACTCTTGTCTCCATTTTTTTTCACAGGGTTTTCATCACTGCCATCCCAGAAAGCAAACTAAACTCTTTTATGTGGCAACAAGGGGGGAAAAAACAGAAGAAGAAGAAGAAGAAAAAACAGAGCATTGTTGAGCATCTATATGACAACATCCAGAGATTCCTTCCTTTTGTATGGACAGGATCCATTATGGAGCCTAGATTAAGAGCACACTGAAAATGTAAATGGACCCAAAGCTGGAAAAAAGAGCAGACACCTTTTGCCTTCCACTTTGCACTCTTTCATTTTGATCTGTCTATCCATGGTTTGTGTGTGAGAGGAGAAGCAGCTGGCAGGTGGCTGTGTGCAAAGGTATTGAGGTCTATGAAATATTTACCAAAGCAATAATGACTCCCTGGACAGAGCGAGTGGTGGAAGAAGGCACGTAGAAGAGAAGGGGGAAAGAGGAAAGCGAGCAAAGTAGGAAAAATAAGAAGGTGTGTCTGTTTTTTTTTTTTTTCTCTCAACAGCAAACATGAAAGGCAAACATTCAAACATTAGCTGGTTTCTGTAAAAAGATTAATAGTTTAAAATGTCAGAGTACAAGCAGCAAATTTTAAATGAAATTTATCGGCAGTATGATTTTTTTTTTTTTCTGTTTATATAGAACCAAACGTGCACAACTAGAAATGCAACAGAAATATCCTATTCAAATGTATATTGAGAACAGTCAGATTCTAATTAGGTAACAACTTTAGCATAAACAAGGTTTTCTTTATGAGCAATCAGGGCTGTGTTGCCTTTTTTTATTTTCACTTGTTTAAAGATTAGCTGTAAATGAAAGGTGACCCCATAGTTCCTTATTGTAAGTCGCAAAATGGTGGTTAAACTTTTCCTTCACAAAAATAAAAACACCCCTTCAAGAACCCAATACACCTTCATCATCTTTATTACACATTTACATAAATAGTTACAGCATCAATATGTGGTATAAAAATATTTTGTTTACCTTGCAACCGATTTTGATGTAAATCAGACTTTTTTGTTTTCTTCAAGTGATAGTTCAGATCTTTTACAGTGGAGTTCTGTGGAAAAAATATGAATAATTAATATTTTACCTGTTGGAAATAGCTTTTTGAACAACCTCGGTTTAGAAAATTATGATTGATTCTGACCAGACTGATGAGCAAATGGCCAATCCAAGCAGGGCCAAAACCAAAATGGATTTCTGCCATCTTAAACTAACTTTACTCCAAGAAAATTAAAACAGTTCATGCAAACACTATAAACCTTTATATTATATTAGTCATTCTGCCAAAACATATAATATTCTTGTAGGAAGTGCCTCAGGTTGCTCCAGAAACGTTAGCTGCTGCTACTGTTTGTGCTTGAAGGTAACCAACAAATGATATGCAAATCACCACATCATGCAAAACTGACAGCAATGTAAATGTTTATGAAACAGCATTTGCATAAATTTCAATGACATTTTTGAGACTGGAGCTTTTTTCAGAAAGCAAAAATCCACTTTAGTCTTGCCCCCTCTTGGACTAACTCTTAGTTTGTCAATTTGGTCAGAATTAAACACTGTTGCTCCAAATTGAGATCATTCAAAGATAGTAAGATATTAATTGTTCATAACTGTTGTATAAAAAAGCACTTCAAATGATCTGAACCAATAATTGATAGTAAAAATTTATCAACATTATACCAAATGTGATACATCAGATTACACAAAACTAGACATTATGGAAGTTGTTATAACTATGAAATATTTTCAGCATCAAACTATGATGCTACTGTTTGATGCTTCTTAAAAATAATCAACAATGATACCAAACAAATTACATCAAAACACACCTAACCAGACATTAAAGTAGTTGTGACAGTAACATTCTTCTTCATGCATAAATTTGATTTGTGAATTTTGTTTGCAAGTGCAGTTCATACCCTGTTGTTTGATGTGTGCCCCTGAAAAAATCCCATTTGAATGGTTAGATACACTGTAGCTCTTTAGGATCTCCTCCACCACAAGAGAAGGAAAACCCTTGTCCCCAGTACAAAAGTGCAAAACATAGAGGTAAGGCCAAGTGTTAGGGGCAAGAATTCAACCTTTTTTAAGAAGTTGTTCCTGATTCACCATCATCTAAATCTTTGTCTTTTTTTTGTCAACATTTCTTGTGTAAAAAGGATTAAAAAAAAAACAAACTTCTAATTGGTTTACAAACTACTGATAAGTTATTAAAAATAAATAGTATATAAAAATACAACAGATAGAGGCTGGAATAGATGTGAGCACACACTCAGGAACAAACACGCAGTGAAAACTCTCCTTGTAATACTACCTCTCCGAGGCTGTTGAAAAGTAAAACTTCTTAGATTGGTGCCCCTGTGGCGAGTCTTTAATGCACAGGCCTCCTCTTGTTTGCAGAGAGGACTCGGCACCACATTGTGCGCCAGTTTGATCCGGACAGCCAGCAGAGCCTGCTTCAGATGAGACAGGGGGAAGGAAACTCTATTGCAGCGCTGCTGTTTTCCCCTCATAGCAGTACCAGGATGCTGGGGTGGCTCAGAACAACAGTGAGCTCTCTAACCCAAGACTCTGAATTAAAGATGGAAGGAAGAGCTGCCTCAGTGCTGCAGAGGTAGGGGGTCCGTTTGGATGTGTCTACAATGGGAGTGAGCTGCAGATAAAGAGCAAGGGTTAGGACAAACAAACATGAACTTTTGCACTGTTTGACTTTGTATGTTATTGCTACAGGAGGTGGGAAAGGGGGTAGAAAATTTAAATGCAACTGCTCTTAAATGAAGGTGAAAAAGCAGGAAATAAAAATACACAAACTCAAACTTGGCAAAGATAGTTAGTCTTACTGAAAGTGTAATTGCAACAGTTACAACTATCAATTTGGCCAGCACAACGTGTAGGGAATAGAATTTTTTTTGATGATGCAGAGGGGTGTTGCTTACATGAGAAGTTTAAATACCAATCCTAAAATAGATCTGGCTTATGAGAAGTAAACTTCAAACAAAGTGCACTTTCACTTGTCTTAACAATTCTGATCATCTGAACTATGATTGGTAGAACAGGTTCCGTAGTTTGGCATCAGTGGCATCTCCTGCCACTTCCCTGCAGCACACACTGACTCAGCGGGGGACTCCGCTGCATGTAAGCACGGAAGATTTATGTCAGAGTGCGAGTATGTGTCCAAAACATGACACTCCCTGTGTACTCCCTTAAGCGAGAGGCTACACTTCCTGATCAGCAAGCTTGACACACTGGACAGCTGACTTCTGACCCCTCATTTCACCTGAGTCTCAGAGCAACCCCGGAGCCCATTCTCTGGCTCCTGCAGGGTCGTTTGGGTCACAGTTGACACAGCAGTACTGTGTTATGCTGAGCTATGAGAGCCTCCACACATCAGCTAACCCCCCTCACCCCTTCCCTACTCCTCCTTCACTGAGGAAATCAGTGTCAAACTAAATGGCTACCGCAGCTCAATGCATGAATGTGTATGTGAATCAGAGAGTTATTATTATTTTTATTATTATTGTAGGACTGGTATAGATAGAAGTGCCTTTTCATGAATATGTTCTTTGTTGATCTTGAAATAATTAGGCATGACCTCACATGGACTTTTTTGTCATTATTTCTAATAATGACTGTTTTCCTTCACCACATACAATTATCAAAACAAAGATTAATTTCTCCCAACATGAATTACGACAATCAGAGAAAAAGGTGCGAGGGAGAAGGTGGACAGGAAATATTGAGTACCATTTGCAATAGCTCCTTTATGGGCGCTATTACAAATGAGCCCATCTGTATGATCTGTAATTGATCAGTGTAACAGAGTGTGGGGAGGCAGCACTTATGGGCCACAGCTGACAAATGACTAGACATGACCCTAACAGCCGACCTACACACCACTCGGAGAGGAAAAAAAAAAACACAAGAGAGAGAAAGCATACAAGCAAGCCTTGGAGAAAAATCTATGTTGCTGAAGCAGAGCAGCATTTCGTTTGATGAGAGATGTTGAACAACAACTGGACCGGTGGGCAATTACCATGATTGGAGTGCTGAAGAGAGCCATGAAGACAGAGACAGAGTTTGCAGAGAGGTAGACTATCCCCACCTCCCTCCTCCGTTTGCCACAGAGGCCCAGTACTCATTAGCATGCATGCTTTTACAGGCCTGGCCAAACCAGTCAATGCACTCCACTTTATTTATTAGTAAATAGAGACAGATGGTGATGAGGGGTGGTATTGACTTCCCATAGCCTTTTTAAACAGGAATCAATGGCATGGGTGGAGCACTGTGATGTGTGTGTGTGGGTGTGTGTGTGTGTATGTGTGTTGAGGGGGGGTGGGGGGGTGGGCATTAACTCATATGAGCCACGAAGCTGGATTTCGTCATCCTTCAAAGTACACATACAGTACAATATACAGAGTCTATTAATTGTCATAGCACCACAAAATGACTTTACTGTTGACTAACAGGACCTGGCAGACGTCAATATATTTATAAGCAGTTGCTATATAATATTGATTGTATTTATTGGCTGAGCAGGCATGTTGCAGGTTTGATTTTAGTGGCAGGAAGGCATCAGAATGGAGCATATCTTAACTAAGGACAGATTGTGGATCACCGTGGAGATGTGTTGTGATTGTATGTGACAAGCTGAGGGGGTCTTTCAGGTGTCAACCTGACCGATATATATACCTATATGGTTTAGCCATGAGTGGGGCAGTCAGAGCGGCAAAGTAAGCTCTGGATGTCCTTATTTACAATAATATGGATGGATGGATGGATGGATGGATGGATGGATGGATGGATGGATGGATGGATGGATGGATGGATGGATGGATGGATGAAGACAGATCACTTCTCATCTTTTACACGCAGCCCAAGCTTACAATTCAGTATTTATAAGTCTTTATCATCTCACAGCAGTTCTCTCCAGCACTCAACAGTCACCGTCAAACACCAAACAACTGACTCCTCCCCAACAAACCTGCAGCTTCCTGCACAGGGACTGGCTGAGTTGCAGTTAGCCTGTGCCTTATACCACTCAGTACCGAAGCAATTAGGAGTTTAACCCGAATGCAGCCCAAAGAGTCCACAGAGCGATTCCAGCCAGGTTCTACAGAAAGACAGGTGGCCAGGAGAGATGGAGAGAAAAGTCAGCTGAGAGGTGAATGAGATAAGAAACAAAGAAAAAAAAAGAGATTACAGTACAATAAAAAAGGAAAGGAATAGACAGAAAGTGACAGACAGCAGGGAGAAGGAAGGAAGGAAACATGTCTGAGCGCACAGCTGGACTGGAGAAAGGCAGAGGCTGGAGGAGGCAGAGGGAGCGAATCTCAGCTCAGTTTACACAACCCTCTCCTCCATGAGAAGAAGGTCACCAGCTCTCTCTGAGGACTCCCTTAAATAAAGTCTCCTATCCTGCACTTTTCTGGGCAAACAACCTCCTCTGCTCTTTATTAACTAAATATGAGGGGACTTTGACCGGGGGACAAAAATTCAATATTTTTCCCCACCAAATATTTAAACCAAGCAAATAAACAGACAAATAAATAGATCTCCTCTGCCAGGGGAGAGGGGGCCAGCCGGTCCCCAGGATGTAATTTGACGGCCCACTTACTTGGAGGGCCAGAGCCCGGCTCTACTCAGACACTCATTTGAAGAGCTGTCAATCAAGGGGCAGTAGCGTTAGGGATATAAGTGTGTGCGCACGTTTGTGTGTGGCACTGAGATTGTATGTGTGTGTTGAAGAGCTGGCTGGAAATTCATTCTCAAGGTTGGAGCAGATAAGGTGAGCATCTCTCTTGATGAAGCCACCACACCTTTCTGCCACCCGTGGTGCATTTTTCTAAGCCATGCCTCCTCCCCTCCCCATAGCCACCCACCACCTCTTGGACCCTGGATATCAAATCATTCAAAGAATGACCTGATATTCAGAATGTTGTTCTGACAGTCTCCTAAAGATAAATGGCAGGGTGGGAAAAAAAATCTAACTGCAATTATTAAATACTCATTTTTCTTTTCCTGTCATATTGTTTTTTCCTGTTTGATAACATTTCCTTTTCATCAGCAGATTGATCTCCATTGTTTTTTCCATGAGTCAGGACAACAGTTTACTTTGTGTCTCTTGTTTTTTTGTTACTTCAGTTTGGTATCTCAGAGAGAGCCGGACAAAAACTAAAGGAAAAGTTCATCTTAGTAATAAATTCAAGTGTTTTAAATGAATCTTCCATCAAAGTTAAAATTAGACAGTTTGACACATTTGTTCCCAGTTGACTTAAGGTAGAATGCACTACTTTTATGTTATTAATATCCACTTTGCTCTTCATTTCTCATTTTGTACAGTTTAAAAAGTACTGTTCCCTTTCAAGAAAGCAACAAGAACTTCAAGAAAGCCTGTGTCAACATCAAGGTCAGAAAATAGTGTCATTTTTCTTTTCTTCAGAATGCAGTGTACAGTTTAACTGATAGCAAAAGAATGAAGGAGTTCAAAAACTGTTTATTCGAGGCCACAGCTATCCCTTAAGCTGGCATCTATACCTGTTTATATTGAAGTAAATTGATAAGTTTCATTATTGTTTCATTATTTTTGTTCTTAGTGGATCATCAGAGGATTCTACAAGTGAGGACGTTTCACAAGAGCTGCTTCACCACTACTTGTCTTTGTTCTACTTTCCGAAAAAGAAGCAAAGCTAGGCCATGCCTTTTTTTCCTGCTGTTCATTGGGTTTTTTGTATCTATGAGTGTGTGTGTGTGTTTGGGGGGTGGGCAGACATGGGGGGGGGATCGGCGATATCAGAAAAAGTCTTTTCATCCATTTTAGATGAGATGCAGATGACTCAATTATGCTTGGCCTAACATCAAGACCACTTGGCGGAGAAGCTGCTAACGTTGGGAAAACGATCCATTTAATCTCACTGATATGAATGGCAGGGCAATAACAGGGATCGCAACGTTAAAAGAGAGAGACAGGTCTGAGTGGGGATGCTTCAGCGCTACTCCGGAGAAACGGAACTGCCTGTATTGAAAAGGTGGGAAGGTGAGTAGAAGGACAAGGTGTTGACTCTGGGAAAAGAATGAGAGGTAACAAAAGGAGAATAATTTAACATACTTTCAGATGTGTTTTTTTTTTCTTCTTCTTCTTCTTTGATTTGGCAAAGGCAAAGCTGACTGGAACCTTAAATTTCAAACTGATGTAAAGTGTTTTTGTAGTTTGGAATGAAACTGAAGACACAAAACTATAACCAGCAAAGTATAGGAAGTTGTAGATGATTTGGGAGAGTAAACAGAAGAAATGGGTCAACCGCTTTAGACTTATGTCCTGCAGGACAGATGAATTTGCAGCTAGTGGTTACCAGAGCCAACACCACAGCAAAGTCCCACAAACATGCTCTACATTTGATCAAACTGCTGTTTGATCTGAAAGGCCTTTCTCCCCCAAGACCCCTTCTGAACTCTCCAATAAGTGCACACACTCATCATGCCATACCTTGTGTTCATCAGAGCTGCTCAGCTGCCAGACTCCTGACTGCACCAAGACCTCACCATCACTTCACCCTCAGTCTAATACTAAATGAACGGGGGGTAAAAGAACATGTCAGCGGTGATCAGACATCTATATGAGAGGACTCAGGGTTTGATGGATAAAAAGCTGCAGATTTTAGCACTGTCGCTTTGGTCAAGACACAAAATGAGAGAAGGACACATGGGCTACTGTAGGAGTAACAATAAAGGATTTTTGCTTCGCAAAATTTAAACATTGCACAGTTTCATTCACTAACAGTCACTATTTCTGCAACCTAAAATATATCACAGAAAACTCAATTACTGAAGTATCTGAAGTACTTTGTGGTAAAGGTAGAGTTAGGTGTTTTATACGGTGATAGTCAGGGGGGAGTTTGCATCTTGTTATAATTGTACACGATTCTATCAAATCCTTATTTGTTTGCATGCTTGTTAAAGTGCACTGAAGCCTAGAAATATTAAGTTGAAGTTACTCCTTCAAAGGTCATACCTGATCCTAAAAGCAAAAGTCTGCATACTTTTGCCACTGATACGAAATGTAAGATTTGAGAATTTATGTAAGCTCAAGTATAACTGTTTGCTGTCCTATACCATTTAATGGCATTAAAAGAAAACAGAGTACGCTTTAGGCTTTCAGATTGGTCAAAAACCCTTCTAACATTTGGCTTCTAGGTGGAGAAGGATGGCTTAACTGGAAGGTTTTGCTTCAATTAATTGTTTAATTAGTTTTAGTATTTGCTGTAGTTTATCAACTAAAGCAGAAATCAAAATTTGATCAGAACACAACAACAAAGCGCAGCATCTTTTAGCACAGATTTTTGTATTTTTTTAACTAAGACACCTGTTTACTAATCGAAATGTCCGACACATAGACTCAGAAGCTGCAGCTCACTCTCAGCCCTGCCTGCAATCCAAAGGAAAAAAAAAACAAAACTTGCATAATCTCAAGTTAGTACGAACTTAACAGAAACTGTTGTACAATCTATCCAGTAGATTCACTGACTTGAGCTGTGTACATAAATATCCAATGCTTTTCATTTAAGTCCTCTCAAATGTGTTTTTATTCATCATCTGACACAAACATGCCATCAATAAATTCTAAATAAGACGTTAGTGCAGAAAAAATTACAATACAAGAAGACAAAGTAATATAGTAAGTGAAGATCCATAACCTTGAGCTTTATTTACAGCACTCTCTGTATGTGCTGCCTTGTATTTATGCTGATGTAAACATCTCCGGTCTGCCTTTTTTATGACCTTCGGTGTAATTAACAGTTGCAAAACATTAGGGCTCGTGTTACTTCACATGTAGTCAATCAAGTCAATGTTTTGTTGGTGCTGAGTGGTGTTTGTCTGTGCTGGTGACAAATGAGAGCAGCTCGTCCCACTGCTGACAGCCGCCCCAGAGCTGCGATACTATCTTCAGCTCTTCTCCCTGCTTCTACAATTACTACTGCCTCTCCGGCCCCAGGGCCTCTGACACCAGCACTTGGACACACCATGAACCTTGAACAGACACATACACAGACACGCACACGCGGCTTCATTTATATAAACTTGCACTCATACATTATCACACGCATTCATTCTTGCAATTCCAAAATCCTTTTCAGAGCATCTTGTTTATACATTGCGCTTCATCGAAAAACAAGTGCAAATTGTAAACTTTTCCATATTTCAAATACAGTACTTTACAGTCTGGTCTTCAGTTCAGCATGTGAAACAGTTGCCCTTTGATGATTATTATTTATCAAAAACACACAATAAATCTTAGAATTCCTTGCCAACTGCCCATTTCTGGGTTATATTTCAATCAACCACAGCCTTCCAGCCACACAGTGAAACATTTGACTGGGATATGACCCTAAACTGATACCTTTCCCCACCACACACCTGGTTATTTTATCTCTCCCCGCTCCTATTGTTGGCCCTAATTGAGGATGGCTTGGCTGGTTGGCTGGCGGCTGACCCCGATCAGAACAATGCATACCTGTGGCTCTCACCAGCGCCGTGTAATTGTCTCCTCAAGTGGGGCCCTTTTTCAGGCAAGCCCCCTAAGGGGAGAACGCTCCACAATCATTCATCACTCAGTCACTCAGCCACTACAGGAAGTAGTTAACACAAGCGACCTCTGGGATGGCAGCTGGCAACGAGAGTGGAGGTGAAGTTTTGAAGAGATATTGAGAGTATTAGCCTTCACTTCTTCACAAGGAGAGACATCAATCGATCCGTTCACTCACTGGTTGGTAGTAAATGTTGCAGCTGTTTCCTGAAGGTGTGGAGAAAAGAAACAGCAATGCCTGTGGTGTCCATGTTGAGAAGTGGAGTAATAGCCATTGACTTTAAAAGGTAATCAGTTGTAAATGTGCATCCAGTGATTATTTTCTGGGAGTTTCAATAGAAGCTATCCAGTGGTTAATAAAATATTTTGTTAACAGACAGTTGACTCCAATAGGTAATGGCAAGACTTGTGATTTTTCACAATCAAGTAGTGCTTGGAATATGAGTTGGGAATGATTCTCAGCTGTTACAGCACAACACTTTAGCTCAATATCTGTAAAACTGACCAATTCACAGACATTTTTTGTGTTTTCTAAGGTCAGTTGATTGTGGGGGCCTTCGTGAATTAGGTTGACTCCAACAGTTTATCAGTTCAAGATTTCCCTTCCAATGATTACTCTCTGGGAGTTTCATTAAAATCCATCCAGTGGTTCGCGAGGCATTTTGCAAACAGGCAGACAAATGCATACATGTACATTCACACACACACACACAAAGTCAAAGACAAAAACATTTTTTCCTGTGGGAGATAAACAGGGATCTTAATTTTTAAAAAAAATGTTCCAGTTACCTTAAAACTGGGATTCTAAAGATTGACCTCTTTACATTTAGAAACACAAAAGTACCACAGTGCATTGGATGGATATGTATAGGTCAGGTGATAGAAAGGAATGAAACCCAATTAACCCATATTACACATATGAAGAAAATGTCATATTTGTTTGTGACCAACTTGTGCTAAAACAAATGAGAAGGACACATGCCGTTGGATAAAACACATTTTTTTATTTTTTATTTTATTTACTGTCATTCCTATTGCTTCAGACAGACAAGCTGAGGCGCTGGGAGCACAGAGTGATTCAAACAAGTCAACACTACTGCTGATCTACAAACAAATCTCTCCGACAATAACAAACAACAAAGGTGCAGAGAAAGAAGAAGTAAGAAGAACAGCGTTTGGCAACCATTAACATCTTGGAAAAAAAAAAAATCTCAAAAGTTAAAAAAAAAAGAAAAGAAAAGAAAAGCCCCAAAAAAGTGCATTCTGCATTTTTTAATAGTAAACAGCATCTCTACTTCATCATGAACTAGATAGAGAAAGAAATCAAACGAGTAGGGCTGCTACACCACTTTGACGTCGCCCCCCCCCCCCCCCCCACACACCCCCCTANCCCCCCCCCCCCCCCCCTTTTTTGCACCCTTTTTTAATCTTTATTTCTTTATTTATTTTTAAAGTGGATTTTGTCAGAAGCTCCGGATCTTTCTCTCACTCTCTTGGATGGCCCGCAGCATTACAGGGGAACGTGGTGCTCTACACGCTTTAAGAGTAATTAAAAGCGATTGAACAGCTGTAATTATGAGAAACGGCGGTTGTGTTCCGGGTCATTCCATCAGCGCTGCCTTTCATCAGAGCAGAGAGGCAGGGGAGGGGGGTGTTGAGGGGTGGATGGGCTGGGGGCTCCACTGTAAGACTCTTTCTCCATATGCACTTCTTCAAGAACAAACAACTTGCAGGCATCCTTACAGGCACACACACACACACACACACTTACACTATCACATTCATACATATCTTCACGTAGACATGTGGGAGAGTGAGCGCGCACGTGCACAAAAAGGAAAAACACACAAGCCAACGACTGATCACATGTATATTCCCATGGCTAAATGTACGCACACAGACGCACGCGTTCTCACGGCAAAAATGGCACAAGCACGCCACTGCACCACAAACACGACACATTCTTCATGTTTTCCACTGGGTGACATTCAGAACTTTCTTATTGTTGTCTTTCTTTGGTCTCATCAGGCTCATTCCACTTCCAAACACAGGGAAAGAGGTTACACTATACACAAGTGAAGAATGCAATACCATGTGAGCAAAGTGACTTTTCTTACCATTCTATACTGTATTATAACACTGTGACAAGCTGAAAGCATATATGTATGTACTGTACTGTAACTACCAAGAAGGAGTCAATGCATTGATAAAAAAGCATGTCTGGGTTACATGAGATTAAGCAACAGAGTACACAGAAATAATAAATAGTTACACAATGGATGCTAACACTGAAATGCAGGTTCCACATACGTTTCATTAGATTGTTGGAATACTAGTAGCTCGATGCTAAGCTTTGCATTGTTAGCATTTTAATGAAGCACTACGCTGAATCTACTGTGGTCTGGTTTCCTTCCAGCCAAAATCCAAGTCGGTGGGGAGGGGCGACAATGATGCCGGTGGGAGGGGGGGTGGAAGAGGAGGAGAAGGATGTAGATGTCCCAATTTGAAAAAGAATTCAATCTTGGTTTGACCACGTGTATCGGCAGTGGTCTGTCCTCTCAGCTGACAGGCCCAACCTTTCAGAAAAGCTGGCGGGTTTTCCTCCTTACGTTTTCTCCTCGGATCATCAAGCCATCCTTCACATCCTGAAAATAATACATGCATAATCATCAAAATCTATTTTTCTTGTATCTCTGATCCAATATTAATCAAATTCTGGGATTAACAAAAAACATTTTATAGCATAAAAATATGGTTAAAATACAGCTTTAGGTTATTATGAATTTAACTGTTTTGAGTTTATGACATCAAGAGGTTAGAATTAGGGCTAGTATGGTGACAACAGTTCATTTGTCTTGTTTTAATTAGTCTTTATTCTGTGACACTTTTATCACACATGCACACTATTTATTCAGTAATTCATATAACAATTTAAAGAAAACACCTTTTTGTTTGAAATTATAAAATAAATTTTAGAACATAAGGTATGTTATGACATACAATCACATTAACTTTGCCAAAAAGGATAAAAAAGATTAATAGATAATTGCTGGAGTTTTCTTCTATTTTAAATTTTAGAAATAAACTAATCAATTTTACATATTTTTTCATAGTTCCTGTACTGTATATGTATGTGTGTGTGTGTCGGGTGGACTGTGTGTATTTTTGGACAAAAAACAAACCACTTATCATCTTGATAAGTGGACTGAATAAACAAGTTTAATCCCTTGTGAACAAATGTATGCCATGTGATTGAAGTCCAAATACACAGGTAATTTTTTTTTTAATGTGGTGCATGTAACATAATTTTTTTTGTTGCACTTGAGCATCTTGGGCCCACCTCCATAGCAGTGACTCCACTCTGTTTATGATGTCGGCCAGATCAAAGGGCAGAGGCATGCTGGGGTCATCCACACCCCAGAAGGGTCGATCCACTGGGGCCTCCTCGGGGGGTAACGTCTGGGCCAGATTCGAGTGGCACCTGAGGCGTCAGGACACAGGAAACACACAGACCCATTAACTCCTCCTACCCATCAAAACCAACTGGTGGAAACACACATCAGTGTCAGGGCGGCATTCTCACATAACCTTGGACTGGTGCTTTTCTTTTGTCCGAAGAAATCACTAGAATTTTTTTTTCCCAACCCTGTATGCCTGCAAATGTCAGAAATCTTAGCATACAAAATTATTTATGTTTTTGTAATGTAAGTAATATACATAAATAGTAATACTCAACAACCGTGGGTTTGTTAGGTGATAAATAAACAGAGACTGGTCTATCTAACTGACTGAAAAGAGATTTAATAGGGACAGAAATGTCAAGCTGTTTAGTGTTTAGTCAGTTATATGTGAGTGCACCTGTGTGTGTAGAGCTTTTCCTAAAAATACAATTTTCTGTTTGTGAGCTGCTTGGTGTGTTAGTCTGTTTAAGACTTTGTTTAATGCAGCTTCCAGCTAGAATCTCTGGGACAGGAAAAAACTGAGAAAGTGATGTGACAGAAAAGTGCTTCTATAGTCATAAATGACTGCAACAGTGTTAGAGCAACTGATACCCCGTTCATTTATTGACACAAAGCAGAATTTTTTCACAAAAGTATCACTCTCTGTTGTCATGACACACTTGTTAAAAATCAGCCTTTATCATGTACCTACATGATTGTTGTGTCATTAATATTTCTGGGGTCAGATGTAATTTCTGCGGTATTTTGAACCTACTACAGACCTTGGCCACATCTTTTGTCAGACCTGTGTAAATATTTACTGCTGTGACTGTTTTGCTCTTTGCTGTCACTGTAAATCTGCCCTCCCTCTGCCTCTTGACAGACGAGTGTGACCCCTGACCTGGAGGTGCAAGAGGGAGAGGTTGAAGATGGCATTTATATGTTGTGTGTGTATTGTGTGAGCATGAGCAGTGGCTTCCAGAGCCACAAGAGTTATATTCCCCACTTAGTCATTATGCCAGTGCCTGTCATATCTCTTTACACTAAAAACACCCTAAAAAACCCTCAAACAAGCCCTTCACATGTGCAAACACACAACCATCACCACCTTGTGGCCAACAACTGAGGGAGGGGATGGAGAGGGCACAAAGAGATGAAGAGAAAGGTATGGGGGTCTGTTATGGATGGGATGAGGGGATGTTAAAGTTGTTAGGGGACAGCCGGGGGCTGCCACAATTTGTTGTAATATATTTTCTCCGGAGCCACTTAATGTTCAACTGGCTCTGGGCCTAAGTGCTGCATTTTGGTGCGGTTAGCCCTTTAAAGAGCTGCTGCATTATGGTGGTGAGGAGCAGCATTAACATCCACTGTCCAATATATCTTTTGGCGCTTTGGATCAGGGCCTGATAATAGCATCTGTTAACATGCACTAAGTACCATTATGTAGCACATCACTTCATAAATAATACGATTAGGCGACCTTGGGGCTTTGCGACGAGCCGTGTGTTTAAATGTTCTCATCATTTATTTAGGGAGCGAATTAAAGGAAGCACCACTTCAGAGAAGGAGAAGTAGGACATGGCTGGCATATGAATCTACACAGTGTGTAAGTGCAAACTGACCCAGACAGCGCACGCACACACATGCACGCATACACTGTGAGATTCTGCTGACATCAGCTTAAGGACATCACAGTCAGGGGAACCCAGGCTTTTGATTTGGTCTGATTAAGTATTCATGCAATAGAGCTGTGAGAGAAAACACTTGCCTCTTTTCTGCTGCCCTGATTCATAATGAAAGGCTACATGCCGTAAAAACAGACTGGCCACCTTCAACAGAGCTGCTCCATTTATATGACAAGAAATCTTGCAGCATTACATTGCAAATAGAAGGCTCAAGGTCTATCAGAGATATAAAGATATCAAGACTGGAAGACTATCAAAGATAATATGGTGAAGGTAATTCAGCACACACTTGTACACAATATGCCACTGTTCCCAGAATACTGTCCCCTGACTGCTAAAATGGAACCAAACAAAAAGTCAATACCAGGCGAGGTGCCTTAAGCTCTCCAGGGCTCTCACTAGATATTCTGTGTAAGCCACAGTGGCGTACAAACAAGGCTCACCAAAAGACTTTCCCATGGCAGAGCCGTCCACCTTAAAGTTAAGGTCAAAGACAAAGAGGTGTGCATGTGCGTGTGAGTGAGTGTTCAGTGGTGCTGGGAGGGAGGTTTTAAAGAGGTAGAGAATGTGTTTGCAAGTCCAGGCTGTTCCAATGGATTAACCCCAGACAGATATGGGCCTAACTATCCCATCTGGCGCTCGGTCAAGAAAGATTGGCAATACAATCACTCATTTCAATTTGCCCTGAAACCTTATAGCCTGGCAGGCCCCTGCTCAAATGGTATGCTAATGTGAAAGGTATCTAGGATTCTATCGCCTCTATTCCACAGAGGCCTTTACCTCCATGCAGCACAGTGCACTTGAACTGCGGCTGGGGCAAAAGCTCCACGGCCCTCACTGCAATAAGGGCCCAAGTCCCCTTTGCGCTTAAACTAACCACTTTAGCTAAAGTGAGTGTTAATTATGGACAGGCAAAGCAGTCAATAAAAGGTTAATGTAAAAGTCAAAGGATAAATTCCTTTAAGCATTGCATCATTCCACCATCTCTGCGACCAACACACTGCTCACAGGTCTCGTAATCAATACGTTTTACTGTAATGCGCTCCCTATCGATTTCTCGCCCCCTCTCCACAGTCCAAGCTCCATCACTTTGGTAAAGGAAGGGGAGGGAGAGGGAGAGAGGAAAAACAAGTAAATAAAATGATTAACCTCGGTTTCACTTTGCTGTTTCACTCTTTGAGTCTCTCTCAATGGCTTGTTAGAAGAGTGCAGGGTGGTCCAATATTATCACTGCCTCAGATCACCACCATCCCAATCACCAGCATCATCAGCCCACTCAATCTCTGGACGGTGTGTAATTGTGTAGCACTACATTCAAGAAGGGTCATACATTAAAAGGCCCTCCACTCTTAACAGGGTGGAAATCCACCTAATAGACAACATCAGTGCTTCCGACTCCAGCAATTACACTGATAAATGCACAATTGTGTCAAGCCAAGTGAAAAATAACCCAAAGAGTGTAGATAGGAGACAACACTTATTGTATTATTGCTACAGGAGGTCATTTGTAACCACAAGGGATTTCACCACGTGGCTGCTTGACTTAGGACATCATCTTTCAACATGCCAAATATCTTTTCCAGAATGGTCAGTTGTTTTATGTGGAGGGTATGTACATGACTTATAAGAAAATGAACTGCAGGTGGTATCCTAATCAGGCTATTTTTATTAAGTCTAACTATGCAAAAAAGAGGGATAAATGAAAAAAAGTCTGACTTTTTCTGTTATTCAAAGTAGGCTACCTGAGCTTTTGTGTTATACCCCACATTTATAGTATGGTTAGTCCACAAAGAATCATTTCAAAACTATGTCTTTCCCCGCCCATGAACTCAATCACACCAAGAGATAAAGATTGTATAAAGGTAGAGTGAACATAAATCAATCAACCATGTTATTGTCTGATCTGTATTACATGTCTATGCTGATCAAAGGAAGTAAAACACTTCAGATCACCAGCTTTCTCATGCTCTGCCCGTGTCATGTGATTCACTAGCAAATCAGTACAGGTGTGGACTTTTATGGTTTTGGCAGCCTGAGTTTCCTATAGTTGAGAATGCAACCAAACAAGTCACAAAAAACAGCTATGTCTCTCATAAATCAACATGTCCCTGAAAGTACGGCATGCAGTCATGCTTCAATGGAAAATAATAATGATTGGTGTTTATTACTCATGTACATTCTGTCTCTATGCATCATTGCGTCCAAAATTAGCAATTTAACACATTGTCTTTGCATCTCTTTCAGTTATGTTGTAAAGTGGGTAGAAGGAAGAAAGACAAATCCCATTGATCTACATACTTATCTTTCTGTGTTATGCAAAATATCTGAGAGACGTTCAGAGGGCTCAATGTGTGAAGTATTGAACGTTGAATCTCAGCCTACACTATTAAAGTCCTGTGATGCAGCTTGACCCAGAGGTAGGGTGGGCATCTTTCAATAGGATGGTTAAGGATTCGATTTCCAGCCCCTGCACCATGCCAAAGGAAGCAACTGTAACCCCCACTGCCCACTGATATATTTACTGGTGTATATGTGAGAATATAAAGTGCTTTATACAGAGTGTAAAATACATAATAGGAAGCACTACTTGACTGTATGAATGAATAAGAAAATGTGCAGAAGCTACAGAGGTTAAAATGCACTATGTAAGTGTAGACCACTTACCATTTTACCATAACTGTGAGGTCTTCCTCTGATCTGAAAGTCCAAACAGGACCACCGATGTCTAAACAGGATTCAGGATTCATGTTCTAACAATCACTGCTATATTTAGTGTTAAGTGTAAAGAGGTGTGAATACTTTGTTGTTTTGCTGCTGTTGGACCCAACAGCTGCCTTTGATCATTTGACTTTGAACAACCACCAGATTCTCCTGTCTGATCTGGAGAACTGGGTCGGTTGCACGTTGTAGCTTTAAACTGGTTTATATTCTATTTACCAGAGAGAAGTTTTTTGTGTCTGTCTTGGAGCCTCTGAATCCTCTGTAGCGCCTTTTACTTGTAAAGTGCCTCAGGGCTCTACATTTGGCCCTCTTCTCTGGTACCACAAAAACAGAACACATCACTCCAGTTTTACAATGGCTTTCAGTTCATTTCCGGATTAATTTTAAAGTGCTTTTATTTTTTTTTAAATGCCTGCATGGTCTTGCCCCACAGTATCTGTCCGACCTGCTCCAGCTGTACGTTCCTTCATGCTCTCTCAGGTCGGCAGATCAGTTACTGTTGGCCAGAAGTCAAAGAAAAGGTTAAGAGGTGGCCGAGCATTTTCAGTCACTGCCCTCAAACTGTAGAAGGATCTGCCTTTGCAGATCAGACAAGCTGTCTCACTTCCTGTTTTTAAACAGGAAACAAACAAACAAAGAAAAAAAAAAAATCTTTTTTTAATGTTTTGATTTTATTTTTGTTTTGAAATTTTATGTTTTACCTCTTGTGTTTTTATTTGTAGGTGTACACCACTTTGGTCAATGGTGTTGTTTTCAAAGTACTTTATAAATAAAATTGTATTGTGTAATTAAAGTGCGGGCAGGGCTGAGGCCTTACTGTTTCCTTAGGATCAATCAAATGCTATTATGTACACAGACAACTGCTGACTATACACTTTGTGTGTGAGGTGGGCAATTGTGGTTGAGAAAACCAGAGAGGGAGGGGGGCATCATCAAATGCATGACATATGTTCGTTTCATTTTGATTACCACTAAGGAGCCTAGGCTAATAAAACTAACATCTGATGCCCTCTTTTCTTCTTTAATTAATGGTTGTGGTAACTGCAAAAAAAATGCATTAGCAAGAGGAGGTTAGAAGACAAAGTGGTTGGTGTTTGGTATTTTCAACACCCCCACTTCTCCATGCACGTGCCACTGTGGCTCTGCTGCTTCTGACAACAATGACTCTGTCAGGGTACGTGGGTACCTGTGGGTGGAATAGGCCCTTCCTCTGACTGTGAGGTCTCCTTTTAACCAGCTGCAGTCTGTATAACTCATTAAACCACATGAAACAAATAAGGCTCATTACAGGCATCACAAGCTAGTTGGAAGACCACAACCGTGAGTTTGTATTGGGTCCATGTGCAGTAAGTAGGCAGTCTATGGCAGGAATAGAGAAGTTTCGCTGTACCTGCAAAGTCTTTGCCCGCTTCACACCCAAAGTGTTTGATGTGGCCTGGCTGGCTGCCCTGTCTGTAGCAGGGTAAACCAGATGTAACAGAAAAACACACACAAAGCTACGTAGACTCTAAACAGCCTTGATAATTGGTGGCAATAAAACGCTACTGCAGGCTTGAAGAGCAAAAAAAGGCAAGGCCCTAAACTACAACTACTACTCTGAAAAACCAGGTGGACATCCATTAGGTGCCTAACAGTGTAACAAATTACCAAACACCCATGGACCTCTTTTTTTCCTCCTGGGGCTATGGGATGGAATGCGGCCTTATGTCAACATAGGTGCAAAATTTACAAGCAGACAACTATTGTTCAGAATTGTTCAAATGCAATCAGATTCTAATTTTAAAAAATGGCAGAAAAATGAGAAATGGATAGGGTCTTCCGAATTGTTTACTTTTCCGACAAAAGGTGAAAAGACAGATCACCCCCTGAGGCTTTTGGGTCTATGTGTATTCATGTGTCTGTATGCCAGTGTATTTCTGTGAAAGTGTGTGCATTTGAGAGAACTTGCTCAAGCTTGACTGGAAAAGAATAAGAAGGGTTATGGCTTTTGGCCTTCTAGCTACTTGGCCAGGCTACAGGATTACTCAGCAAAAGTAAAGATACTGGAGAAGAAAAAAATAAACCTTTCCTCTGAGCTTTCTTGGGAACACCAAGGATTAACGTTGAACGACAATGGGCACACTGCTCAACTTGATGTCCTTAACAAGCAGAAAGTGACAAAACACCGCAGTGAAACATTTGTATGTATACAGACAAAACCAATTAAAGTTGGTTGTGAAGAGACACTGAGGTTTTTCCTGATGACATTTATTTATAAAGCCCTAGGGAGAAAATGGAGCAATAAGAAGACTTGATGGTGAGGGTAAAAAGGGTTATGAGCTTGCGAGTGATTGCACTTTTTCACAGCTCGGCATTGGAAAGCTGTAAATCTGCTGTTAGCGAATCAGGAAGATAGTTAATATGGCACTGGGAGCACTAACTCTTATTTTTCCAAGGCAATTGCATGCCATTGCTGTGAAAACTTGTTTTGTGGGTGATATTGTAAAACAATCATTTTTATCCTTTATCCCTCCCTTTCCTCGCATGTTTTGTCCCTCCTGGCCAAGTGTTAGCGCCTTGTGGGCATCATCTAAATGGTGCAATAAAGTTGATGATGGATGAGGCTTGCTTCAACAGCAGTAGGGCCAAGCAGTTGAACAGCACCTGACCGCAGTCACATGATAAGGTCGATCTAACATAGGCATAATTCCCACCTGACTTCAAGTGACAATGGTGGAGCAAACTAGCCCAGCTAATTATAGTCTATTGTAACTTAAATGGACTAGTTACAAGTCATTGCTCTCGCTCCAGGGGATGTAGGGTTAAGCTTTCAAGACTTTGTGAGATAGAAGCTTTAAACTGTTGCACAAGAGGTATTGGGTTTCAGAAATGTGTGTATAAAACAGTTTTACAAGAGATGTGGTGTGAGAGACAGTAAATTTTGTGTTTTATTTTAACTAAGCAGGGGAGCAAACAGAAAAGTCTTCAAGAGCTGGAAACCTCTGAATAAACATGACATTTTATTTAAACTGCATACAAAAAGGCAACTCATTGTTGACACTGCTCATCAAGATAAGATGACATCAGAGTTCTCTGCAAACGTACGACAGCGATCACACCTCAATAAAACAGTCATAAATTATCAACCACATCAACTGGGCGGGAATAGGCGGAGGCTATATTATG
The DNA here is from genome assembly GCF_001649575.2 of Kryptolebias marmoratus. Lineage (NCBI taxonomy): Eukaryota > Metazoa > Chordata > Actinopteri > Cyprinodontiformes > Rivulidae > Kryptolebias > Kryptolebias marmoratus. The sequence continues at coordinate 15,772,344 of NC_051444.1, forward strand.
ATCATCAAAACATTCCAGTGTTCTCTCTAAGTAAAACAGAACAGTTTGTACACACATTAGTCATAACAATGTAATTATGTCTTAATCAAAAATATATAATAGCCTCATGGGGTAGTAAAATCTGACCAAAAATTATAATAATCCTTTAAAGTTTTGGGGCATCCATTTAAGTTCTTTAATTTTTTGCTAATTTTTAAAACTTAGTGCAAAGAAGTGGTACACAGTAGCAGAACTCCTATATTGCTCCGTTTACTCTACAGGACGTACTTCCACAGATGCTGTTCTCTCTAAGTAAAGCAACAACAAAAAAAAGTCACAAATTCAGCCAAGCATATCTCAGTATGTGAGTGTGTGCATTCAAGCATACACATGGGTACACTGTGCATCCGTGCCAGAGGAGTGCTTTCTGCCAGGTGTTTGAACTTCTGCATAACCTGGTGCGCCTGCTGCGAGAACACAAGTTTTGTTTCACCTTATTAAGTAAATAGTGCAATCAAAGGGCCTCTGCATTAAAAAAAAACACTGTGAACACCCAGCAATTTGTTTGAAAGAACAACTAGGTTAGGCCCCGAGGCAGTGCACCAAACATTATGCAAAGGCCTAACAGTGAGTCAAGGAATGCAGAACAATGAGTGAGTATGCAAGTGCCTGACGATGAAGAACAGTGGGTAAGTGAGTTGAAAGGCTACTTGTAAATGTCAGAATCCATGGTTAATGGAGTAAAATGTAAAATTCTGGATTACCACACTAGATAATAGATGGTTGAAGAACCAAAAGGAACTGCTTTCAAACAAAACAAAACTGAAAGTGATCCAAGGAAAAATGAGTATTCCAGAAATAAATGCAGCAGAGACAAAACCTGATTTGGTATGGCAATGTTTTGACATGGCAAAATACAACACAAGAACTAACAAAGACAATCTGGCAAAGAACAAAGAAAGCCAGAAGAGTATTTCCTAACAAAAGGCAGGTGGACAATTAGAAAACTGAATCAGGGTTGGTGGTATGAGAAAAAAGCAAGACCAAATGAGAAAAACAGAATCATACAAAACAAGGATAAAAAGAAAATAGTCTGAAACATAGGACACATACACTACAGAATACAAAATGCAAAACTACAAGGTCAACACTAAAACAAAACCAGAACATTGCCCATGACATTAAATTACTCATCAAATGACATTCTACATCTTGAAATAGAAGCTTGAATAGGCACTGTAGGTAGTCAGCTTGTGATGGGCTGCATTTTTATTCAGTACCACAGTGTGCTAGCATGTCCTTTATTGAACCCAGCCCTTTTTTCGTACACATACCCATGTAATTAAAGTACAGAGCTGACAATCATTATCAGGTTAATACAAAAAACAAAAACAAAAGTCCTAGTTGGTTAGACAAGCTAAGCTAGTTTGCCAAAAAGATAACAATAATACAAAAGGTACAAGTAGTTCATGGCATAATAAAAAGGGAGGATTACAAGAAATGTTGTAACAAGGATTAACTCTTTATTACTTTCCTCTCCAAATGATTTCCGTCTCCACAAACATCCCCACTCAGCCCTACCTATCCCTGTGAGGATGCTTCTCACTAAATTCTCTGCCGTTACAGCTGATCCAGGGTCAGCTGTGGGGAGTAAGAGAGGGATAACCTCTTTCTGAGCCCCACATAAAACCCAGATGGCTGTGTGAAAGCTCTGATCCAAAAACTAGCTTACAACTCAATCACTGTGGTTGCATCTCCAAACCCACAGTTTAACCCCCTCTGATGTCAGCCAAGGTCACAGATGCACACTTGAGAGGCGAAAAGAGCCAGGAGTGAAGTGCTGCCAGAGCCGAAGGAATTAGATCCGGGCTGAGTGGCCCTCATCTGGCTAAGCCTGGTAAGTAGCAAGACTAACAGGCTGAAGCACGGTGGTTTGAATTCACAGACACACATACAGTATATACACCCATGCCACAAAACCTGCGTGTGAATGGACACACACATAAATATGGCGGGAAACACACACTCACATAACAACACACCATCACACACACCACGGAAGGACTCCGAGGGCTACAGATGGTGTGCCCTGGGCCTGGTAACTGGGGCTCTGATTGAGCTAGTTTTAGATCCAATGTGGAAGCTGCCACTATGCACAGGGCTCAGGGGTTGAAGAGGAAGACAAAGAACAGCGGAAGGAGTGCATGAGGCAATGAGAGCAAGAGGTGGAGTCTGGCTTCTTTACCCACATGGGGAATTCTAGCATTTTTAGTACAACATCAACATGTCATTGTCCATTTGTCCCCTTGCCCTGCTGCCCATGGGCTACCTCTGTGTCTCCACCTAATGTCTACTGGTGCAAACAAACACAACACAAATACACACTCGCACACACACTGGGAAGCCAGCGGCCACTTCAGCCATAATTCCGCCTGACTTCCGCTGTCTGACTGGCAGGAGACAGGGAGGGTGAGGACAACAAGCTGTGAATACGGGAAGAGACAGAAAATCATTGAGAACCTTGCCTTTATGAATCTTTGATGAGAAAGAGTGGGGGCTCTGCCTCTGGTTAAATCAGAGCATAGCGTCTGTAGCGGGTGTATGACTGCCAACAGAGGTTGAGATAAACAGGGCCTGGACCAGGCCCAGACAACTGTAAACCCAGCAGTTGGGAACATTTGTTCCTGCAATTAGTCCCTGTCCTCCCTATTTACATTACAGGTAAGTGGTATTAGTAGCCGGCAAAACAACTTCAACTGTGAGTGTCTTGGAATTTGACATGGAGAGGAAGATTGAGATATACCACTACTACTTGTGCAGTTAAGGACATTTTTTCATTTAGTTTTCTCAAATTTATCTCCAACAATTTACTAACTGATTGTACAGAATGTAGATACAGTTACAAACCCTTCAAAAAACGGGGCAACACACAATTGCGTATTTTTAAATATTTGTTAGTATAGCATTAACTCAATATTTAAACTAGTTTTAGTTTGTAATCATGGTACTTTTCTGTTGCTTGTCTTTTTTCCACCTCTGCACAATTTATTTGTTACTCTCACAGTCACTGAACCCTTAACATACAATACTATTTTGTTTCTTTTAAATAGTGAATTGATGATAGGTTTTCATGTAAAAGAAAATGCTGTTAATCAGGATTTAAACCGGTATCAGCACTCTGCTTTTATAAAAGATTTAATTTAAATATAAATCTATCAAAATAAACTAAAATCAGAAAGAATGTAAAAATGCCCTTTGATTCTACAAGCTTACTAATTGTACATTAAATTTAAAAACAACAACAACAAAAAAATCCAAAACATCATCTTTGAGGCACTGAAACTTTGTAGATTATTTTAAGAGGAAAAGGTTCTTGTTCTTATATATATATATAATCGGCACAAGAAGGAAAATCATACCTACTGTATACGTCAGTTTTCAGGTATTTGAAATGAGTAACATGTTCCACTTGTTTTTTTGTTTTGTTTTGTTTTTAGAAACAAAGGCCTGAATGTAGGTCCTCTACAGGCCTCTTCCACTTTGTTTTAAATTGACAAGCTAATGTAATTCACAGTTAAACACTTAAGGAGGCAATGACTCAATTTTTTAAAAAAAATTGAAGAATACCTCAACTTTGCATCACACTGATAAATGAAATTACTATTGCTATGAAAACTTATACAACTTTACCACTGAACACACACAAAGAAGCATGTAAATCAAAATCTGACGATACAAAACTCTTTGTGTCTTTTAAACTATCTCATTCTTTCAGGCAAATTAAAAAGACGGACAAACTGAAAAGCTTTTATGTTTTTTAATGACTGACATTGTTGGTAATAGTCGCTGTTTCTCATTTGTCAGGGAACAGGTATGAGACACTAACAGGTCTGGCTCTCTGCCACGATAAATGTTAGGCAACTATGAGCAAAAGAAAAAAGACAAACGTTGATGAGCTAGTATTATCCAACTGGCATTGCAGTTTAACAATGATAAATCATGTTGCAGTGTCTGGTAAGAACATACTACTTTGTAATTTTATGCGTGAGAATTTATATTACACCCAAACCCTTGCGGTGTTCCTTTTCTTCTTTGTTTATTGTTTTGCCTTCACACCTGTTCATTCTTCGGACACATGAAACGCCGACGATGACTCAGAGGAGGTTGTTTTAATTAAAAATACAAGACGTGTTACAACAACACTCCCTCACATCTCAGAACAGCTTTTTAATTGATGTCAAACAGGTGCCAATTTTCTTCTCAACATGACTTAGGTTATGTTACGAAACAAGCCGAGCAGCATAGTAGCTTTATCTCATCTGCCACATGTGACAGCTCAAAACTCTAGGAAGCTTGGCTCATGTTAAAGTGTCACCAATGAAGCCTTTTGAAGACTCGATTCATCCATCTGTCAGCGAGCGCTGAGGTACTGACTGACTTCTGATCACATATGGGCTTGGCAATAAGATGAACTGTCTTAAGCTGATCAAGAGTTGCCTCGGCTTCCATCTACATCTGTCAGGTTCAAAATTTAGATTTCACTCCACATGTTAATCTCACACAGCAAACCACAGGCACAACTTCAAACTGTTGTTAGATTAGAATTACCACAGAATTTCTTCTTTCTGTGATTCCGTGATAAGGGCAGAAGACTGATTGATAATTAAAGTGCATTTTCTCACAGCTTTTGGACTTGCCATATGTGAGAACTCAAAGCCTCCTATAGCTCGAGGAGAAGACAATAGGAAGAATGCCAGGTCTGGGTTGGGTCGATTAAGGTAGTAGCTTTCTGGGATGTGACTGCTGGTTGCTAGTTAACGAACAGAGGTTGCAAGGTAGTCTTCAGAATGTCTCTCAACATTTGCAGGGGTTCTCAGTTTCCTCATTTGAGTCGCAGAGCCTTCTAGTCTTGTTCCCTAATTTTTGAACATGTTAAAAAAAATTGTGGGTCAAATTTTCTCGTTCATCGTTCCTATCTTGACCTTGTCTCGACAGCTGTATTTTGACATCTGAATGCGAGATTCTACAAAAAAAAAAACACAGGTTTAAAGATTATGCTGCTGATAAATAACAAATATTTAAAAATTGGTTCAAATCTGCTTATCTTCATTTCAAAGGTGCACTCCAGTAGATAAAACCATGAAGGTGGGAGCGGCTGCCAAGTTGGGTACAAAGTTGGGTGCATGGCCTAGAATACAGTTTTATCAGCCGTGCACACAAAGTTATGATTTTCAAAAATTGGCCATGCTAAACATGGCCTACTGTCCACTGATCATTTGGTTGCAAACACTAAGAATTCAGTGAGACTCCAATAAAACAAACTTGCATTATTTTCTTACAACCCTGAACCGTCAAGTTTGAGTCACCAATTAGTCTCCAACAGTTCCAGCATAATACTACCTTTATGGGGCGAAAGTGAGTGTCTCTCAATGGCCCCTAATGGGTCACACATACTTTAAGCATAAGAGGAAACACAAAAGCTAGATGAGGGGTAAGGCTGGAAAAAGTGATGCTTAGGAAATCTCACCTGAAATCAAATTGAACCACTGTCCAGTGTTTGTTTGCTGGCAAAAAAAGGAGGTGAAAAGAGCAGTACTTAGCAGAGCAGCTAACTTGAGGTCTTATCTGCCGGACAAATCAATAGCAGCGTCTGAAAGCAGAGCATTGTGTGCTGGGAGGGAGCTACAGGGGCTATCCCTGGCCTGCTGCCCCCCAGGCCCCTCCTGGGGGGGGTACCTGTCTGTCTCTTCAACCTCCATCTCTTCTGCTTCAGTGCTCACATCCTGCAACTACTCGCTCGCATAAAAAGACATACATGCAACAAACCCAAAAACAGTTTGGAACAGGCATCTAGTGAGAATTTGTATGAACTACACAATAGGAAGCAACGATGCCTTTACATTACGTTAAATATTACAATGCAAATGCAGTCTAATGTACAGAAGGAAAGGAGCCTTTATTATCAATTTCTGACATTTGCATTTGCATATACACAAAGACAAAAGAAATATGTGTGCACATATTATTTTCCCATAACACCATCAAGCACATGGCCCAAATATGGACAAAATACAAATTGAATAGTCTTGTTTTGTTCAAGAGGGCAGAAGAAGCAGCACAATATGTACAACAGAACACCTCCACTCTACCTATAACTAAAAAAATCCCAGAGATCAGCCCCATCTCTGAGCAAAAGTATAACTCTTAAAAAAAAAACAAAAAAAAAACTGCGACCTTTCTTTTCATCCCTCCTCTACTTGCTGATGCCTACTTACTTTCAATCACAGTTAACATCACAGAACAAGAAGTAGAGGGATGGGAAGAGGTGAAACACAAGCCCAGTGCACAATGCACTTGTCTGGCAGCTGCTTGGTCTGACATTTGAGGCCATAGGGACCTTGTTGAAAGAGCAGATGCTCACTGATGTACAGGAGCAGGAACATGGCAACTACACAAGTGGCTGAAGATGAAAAAAAAAAAAATCTGCACAAACATATGACAGAAAAGAACAAGGGGGAAAGCTGAAAGATGGCAAGCTCATGCAAAGATGTGTCTTACTGTTGAAACATAAGTTCAAATACACAGTGGAGTGGACATGGACAACTTATATACAAGAAGGAATGACACAAACAGTCCAAAGAATGTAAAAATAAATGGACTACACACAAAAAAACATTATTTGAACATATTTAGAATAGTAAATTGTAATGACAATTTCATAAAATTGTAGCTTTAAATAAAATTATTTATGTAGACTATTTTTGTTTATAATAATGCAACTGCATGATTTCCATTAGACACACAACAGGCTGTCCAACCTCCGAACACACAAAACTAGAAAAACAAATCTTAGTCATATACTGAAAACAATAACCAATTTGAATTAACTGAAAAAGCTAGAAAGAAACCTGAAAGAAAGATATGAAAAAATGAGTTTGGAGAGAGAAAAACACAAAAAAAAGGCAAGTAAAAAATGTTGGAAAGATGAGATATGAGGAAAGCAGATTGAAACAAAAGAGACATAAAATATAGAATGCAAAGTGAAAGTACAGAGCAGGGAGCATTATGGTGCATCTCCGGCACAGAGAAATTAGTTTCCGCACAGGACCGCAGGCAGTGTTATGGAAATGGGTTGCTGGCAGCTTCTTTGGCTGACTGTAAACAGGATCTTGGTAAGGCATATAGCCTCTGGTGAAGCCCACAGAGACTGGCACCATTACGGTGCTGAACTGAACTGCAATACTCCCACAGTCCCTCCTTCTATCTATCTGACTGCTTTGCTCCAACCTGCCCCAACTCTCCTTGTGAGTAATTCATGAAGTGGGGTGGGGGTGATAGCGGAAGCAGTATGCACACATCCTGACACAGAATACATGACATGTTCCTCATGTCTTCCAACTAAACTACAAAGAGCCCTTTTGTCTTTAAAGAAAGAAAAAGGAGGGGAAAAAACACTAGGAAGTAGTTTGCTGTGCTTGCACCACTTTGTGAACTACTTTTAACCAAAAAGTTAACCACAACCCAAGTATGAGGCTATATCTATGTGCAAATAAATAGTTTAAGCTTTAATTAAGGTGTTCAAAGTAACCTGACTCTATCTTGTGTTGTCTTTGGGTAATGGTAGGTGACAGATGTGAAACAGTGCCAAGAGACTAAATGAAATACAGTTTAAAAACCGACCAGGAATTAGGAAACAACAAAATGAATTAAAGGCCAGCATTCCTTGATGGAATGCATATTGGGTTGGCTACAAGAGCTAATCAGTTTTACAGGGACATTCAATAAATATTGCCTGGAAGTTTCATTTAAATCTGTCCAATGGTTCATGAGATATTATGCCAACAGACAGGATTCAGTCCAAATAATTATTGGCAAAATTTTAAACAAAGATCTTATCCAATCTGTTAACACTCAAAAGAATGTGTTGGGGACAACTCTCAGCTACTGCCACGCTAGATTTTGGATCAGTACCTGAGAAATGACTGAGTTCGAGCCATTTTGTGATTTTGTATGGTCAGTAACTGTGGTTGACTCCAAAAGGTTAATAAGTTACATATGTTTATCCAATAATTACTTTTTGAGAGTTTCATCAAAATCCAGTCAGTGGTTCATGAGATATTTTATACTTTTGACTTTCTGTGGCAGGTGATAATGAAAAAAAGTATAATTTGGATAAACATGGCTAACATTCTACTGAGTATGGCACATATTTCTGGTCAACAAGGCCACTAAAATAATCTATAACATACAGTTTATGCAGCGTGAACTGTATATGCTGTATATAATAGACTATTTCTGGTCAATAACGCCACTAAAATAGTTTATTGCATACTGTTTATACAGCGTGAACTATATATGCTGCAGATGTTTGCTTCTTTACACCAGCTCTCTTTTCTTATCCTACCAGCTGTGGTTGGCACAAGTGGCCTGCATTATCCTTGTCATGCTGCAGTACAAAGTGCCCTACCATATTACAAGATCTTACACAAAAGTAAACAACTTCATCTTGTGTCTGAAATCTGTGTCACTGTGATTGTGCAAAGCTGCCCATCGAGCATCTCCTAATTAATGAAGAAGAGAGAGGCACAGAGAGAGCCAAAGGGAGAAAAACTCTCTCTTCTACGGCTCTCCTTCAAACACGCACTTCCTACAGGACTCCATTGTTCGGACTGAGGCATCATGGGTAGCCGCCTTGTTTACAGATTTTAATTGCTCTGGTGATCTGTGAGTAAAACGCCCTGTTGTAATCACCCCACAAAAGAATTGTTTCTCTTTCTGACAATTGTAATAAAATGTTCTACAACAATGGCAGGAAAACAGAAGAAGGAATCGGAGCGGAGCAGAAAAAGACAGCAGACAATGCAAAGAAAACCGAAGCGAAAAGCTAGAGAAAAATGAAATTAGGAGAAAATATTTTGGATGCAAATTTTCTCAGAAGAAGAACTAATCCGAGCAGGGGGGAAGCAGGGATGCGGATGGAACTGTTGTCCAAGGAAATGATTGCTCTCCCACCTCGATGTGACAACCATGAGAAGCTCACCGTTCCTGGACCTCCGAAGCGGAACCGCAGAGGAGACATCCGCTGCAACCATCACACAACACAAACACACACCTTTAAAGACAGATTGGGAATGAGGAGGTAGGTCACCCACTAGAAGAGATTAGTGTCACCAGGCAGAGGTACGAACATGGGACTGTCAACTGCGGCTGTCCTTGATCTGGGAAGAGCTCACACATCTAGCTCTCCTGTACTCTCATAGTGCTTTTTTAAAGGCAGGTAAGACTTTCATGCTAGAATTAAAACCAGAGAGTTCCTCAATTTAGAAATTGAACAAAAACGCAAAGGGTTGAAATCAGGTGATTTTCCTCGAATACACAGACAAAATCCCCTAAATTTGTATAATTTGATGCAACAGCAAAGAGTAAAGCAACCCCAAAGAACAGTATTCTACTTAAATGTTCCAATTTTTGTGGGTTCTCTTAGTGACATTTTATCATACCATGCTGCAGCTGAATACTAAAGTTAGAGGCTATATGCTACCAGATGTATCATTTCTTTTTGTTCTCCATAACACACGCTGTATATTCAAAACTTAAAGTGGGGTTAATTAATTTACCGTTCAATCAAAAACTTCCATATGTAAAATAATTTTGTTTCTTTCTAACGAGATTATATGTATATTAGAATTTTATGTGAAAAAAATATGCCAACATTCAGAAATAGTCTTTTTTTTTTTTTTTTAAACCAAGAATCTACATGATGCTATGAAAAACTGTTTTACCTAAGTAAGTCAGACTCTGTCCAATTATTATGCCTGGTGATAAAGGTAAGACAAACACCCCATGCATCAAAGGTCTATGAAAAATTAAATAGCCAATCAGCTGGCAATTATTCTCTTTAATCTCCCGAAGGCAGCCAATAGCAATGTGCCTCCGGTATTGGTGGCCTGGAAGGGATTTGTGCCTTTAGTTCTGTACATTTTTCAAACATAACACTTACTTTGCATTATGCTCAGCTCAGTATAAAATAAAGTACAGGGAAACTTCTGAAACTCTTTAACTTCACCCTATTTGTGAACATACATCGTCCTAGGTATTGATACTATTAAAACCAGATCAGTCGATTTACCTTTATTTACCCGACTGGATTTCCTAAAGGCATTTGAAATGGACAGGAGGACACCCTGATTCTGTTCCAAAGGAGCTGATCAATTGTTCATTTAAAGCCACAAGGTGAGGCACTGTGGTCTTTAGAGAGGAAAAGACATTCTAAATATAATTGGAGCTTAAGACATTTAAGTACGTACAGCTTTTATTTACTTCAGGGTCCTCTGTTAAAATGTGAAAGTATTTACAGATCTAAATAGTTTAAAATCAGTAAGTTCATGAATTAGTTTGTTACATGAAGCTGTAACATGATTACATAAATCTGACAAATGTTACTGACTGAAGGTGTCAGAATTCACACTGTAATTAGGTAGCAAGAGCATTTTTAAAAATGAAAAAAATACAACGCTCTATGTAAGTTACCTGTGCTATATCCATCAGTTTGACTAGTGTTGCTTGTGTCCACACAACCACAAACACCCTCCGCAACTGCAATCAATGTGTGTGCGGAGCTGCTCAATGCCAATGATTCTCCCTTGATCTTAATTAGAGAAACACATCAGATACAAATGACACCTCAAATCAATCGACAACTACATTGTGAGGGGACCGGGGTCGCAGAAAGAGACAGCTTTCTGTCAATTCTTTCACAAAAGGAGTTTGAAAATCTGCATCCATAATTTGAGCTAAACAGCTCCGAGGTCTCATATTAAATGCTGCCCGACGAGGTTCTCTCCGGATTGCAAATTAGTCAGCAACTTGCACAACATAATTACCAAACAGAGTTCCTAGATGTGCTGATGAAATATAGATGCAGAGAGGTTCTATCCAGGCCCTCTCTGACAGCTCCACCCCAAGTTCTTTCTCCATCTCCATTTTCCACTCCATCTCTTCCCTACTCTGTGATAGCAGCTGGATGGTGGCGTAAAAGCACGAAGAGGCTGACAGGCTCCTTAGCTGCATGGCTGAGTGTATAACTAGCAGCATTAGTGAACACCTACACACAAAGAGCCCATCAAAGACAAGAGTACTCACTGTGGCATCAAGGAAGGCCTGTGTGTAAACACACAGGGACAGACTTGCACAAAAACATCTGCGTGCCAAATAACAGTGAATACATGTTCGTTTTATTGACACATACGTGCACAATGACATTAATGTACTTAGATACATAAACAAGTATGTTCATACACACCTACATGCTGCAACAACACACACACACACACACACACACACACAAATACCACTGAGCAAGTCAATAGTGCTGATTCTCCTTGTCAGCTCCTCGGCAGGCACTGGTTTAAAGAGACATCAATCTGTGATGTCAGCACTTACCTAATGAACCCTCACAGATCGATGGAGGCACTGGTCTGCCACACAGTCCACCTTCAATGCCTGGCTCATTTTTATTCTAACTTGGACTACAAAGCTGAACCTGGCAACAATGTGTCCAGGTGTGTGTCTTCATGTGTGCATTCAGCTGCACAGCTTAAAACGAATAAAATCTCTCCTGATGGACCCTTTGTACTTGTACGTGTGTATGTCTCTGTGTGTTTGTGTGTTTCTGTGTGTGAGCTTTTACAAATAGTAAACAACTCCAATACACCAGTAGACATACACGTATTTGTGCACAGACACATGTACTGACAAACAATCGCAATAAAACCTTCGCAATAGTGTGATCATTTGCACACTTCCTCTACACTCGGGATCTGAATTTCTGTCAGCCTTGTATCCTTATAAATCTGTGTTCCTCTATTGTTGAAAGAGCCAATATGCAGGGAAATACTGCATGAATATTGTTTTGAGTACAACTGTTTTTACATGTTTATGCAGCATTGTTTGCCTATAGTAAATCATGTTTTGCAAGCGTTGTCTAAGTGTCTTCATGTGCTGAAGAAAACTAAAGCCTTAAGTGTGTCCAGCAAGAGTTTAAATGTGCAGCAGTGGAATTCTAAAATAATTAGATTGGGGCTGATTGTAAAACCGCTTGAAATCATTTTCTGAGAAAAGTCAGCCTAATGCAACAGTATCTGCCCACCTCTGTAGCAATAAATAAAAATAAACCCGTGCTAGCGTTCCTTTTTTCTCCTAAAAAGCCATCAGTTCAGAGGCTGGCTGGCAACGGGAATGGCCCTGGCGGTGGCAGCAGTGTGAGATGCTGTTCAATTAGATTAGTTCCATTTTCCTTTGATCGCCCTCACCCTGTCCCATCCTGCATGTGACACTTCAAATGCAGGAGCCTTCCTGTGCCACCTAATTGACCAGAATAAACATATTATATTGTGATAAGTGTTGCGATTGTAACAAATTGCACGGCGTGACTGACACAAATCACGGCATTAGCTTTGCCTCTCTTATCGGCGGCCTCCTCGTGCCTTTTTTCAATAAACAATCTAGTTGACGTTAAAAGAGAGAACAGCACAGCAAGGAGGAGAGGATCGGAGAGAGGGAGGGATTGATGGTGGGTGAGGCGAATGGGAGCTCTGCGGCCATGATCTAACGTTTACCCACTTAACCATTCAAAAAGTCATCTTCTTCCATCAGCGCCTCACTCGGCTCTGCATGAGAAACATTATCTTTCCACGGGAGCTATCATTCACAGATGGCTTCCCCTTCTCAGCAGCCTGCCATCACACATTTCCAACACTGAATGCTGTGTTGTGTGTGCTTGTTTGTGTGGGATTTTAACTTTATGTGCGTCTTCTGGTATAGGCGTGTGCGTGGTAAAAAAAAATAAAAGAATAACAGTGGGTAAAAAAACAACAGGAAGAGGATATTTTTGAGTGTGTTTATGTGTGTAGCTGCATTTGAAAGTAGAGAAAGAAAATACTTGAAAGGAGCCTAAGAAGGCATATTGGGGTGGGGGTGGGGGGTGGGGGAGGCTGACGTGTTAATCAGGGAATCAGCGTCCATCCACTAATGTCTGCCAGTGTAAATAAGGCCCTCATCTCCTGCCGTCACATACGCTGGCTTTCCAGACCATTAGGCCTGAGCTGGCTGGCTGAGGCGGCCCACTGCTCGCAGGAGACTCATTTACGTGTCTATAGGCATCTGTGGCTGGTGATAGGGAGCCCACGTGAAATTAATGGGACTATGGTGCTGCCAGCCAGCTTTCCTGTGCCCACACACACACACAAACACACACCACGAACACACCAATCACCAGTGTATACGCTTGAATGCATGCACACCCACATGTGCATACACACACACACAGGCACGGACCCACACACGTGCAGCCGTTTTTATGCATGCCGAGTAAACTAACCTTTGCAGTAAAGATTTTGCAGCTTTATTAGTTTAGGAAATGGCTGTAATTAGGGATAATTCATAATGGCTGCTTCTCTCCTCTCTACGGTATTAAAAGGGGGCCGGACTAATTTAACCTGCTTACATTTGTGCACCAAGCCAGTAAAATGTGTGGTGTGAGGGATTACATAGGCACAGAATGTGAAAATGTATATTTGTTTCTCTCAGGGGCACCAATATAGTGCATGGTGGTCAACAGGCCAGATGAAGGTTATTGTTCCTCCTAAAATCATTATTTTACACTTTGCAGTCTCTAAACTTGGCATCCTGATGAAAAATTGTGTAAATGCAGGTAACAAAACAAAGATTTTGCTCCATATTTAAAAAACAATCCTCTATACTGAAAAAAATAATACAAATAAGAAAAACAAATACATGTGGCTGGACATGTCCTATGAGCTCCAGAGTGAAGGCGTGCGTCTGAGCTAATCAGACCTCTTTTTCGCCTCCCCCACAGAGGTGAGATGTGAAACTAGAGGATGGGATCAATACCTCCACAGATCCTGCTAGCTCCTCTCCATCATTACCACTGATGAATAATAGAGGACAGCCCCAATTTCCCCAAAGATTCTTGTTGTCACTGAATGTCCACACAGAGATCACTTTTAAACAAACACAAACAGAGGTTAGGTAGATATATAATAAGAGTTGGATCCAGTTCAATCACAGATGTCATATGGGAACTACCTCACAGCAGAAGCTAACAAGAGACTTATCAATTGTGGGAGCAAGTTGTTCATAACCAAATCTAAAAGGGTCCACAGAAGCAAAATGGACTCATGGACTCCTACAATATATTAAATGTGAGAAATTTGAAAATAAAAAAAAGGAATAACAAAAAGACACACAATAAAGACTCCTCACTTTAGGCTTAACGTCACACTTTTTTCCCCTTCATAGTTAAAGCAGTGAGCACCACTGATTGTGAGCCTTTAAGTTAGAAAAAGAAGAGTAGCAGCTTAAAGCTACACCCAATCAATGATGGAGTAGCAACCTGTCCAAAATGTGATTTCCACACTGTCCGCCGCATCTTTCACACATTATCGATTCCCTTCGCTTGTAACATTTTCTGTTAATTCTGTTCACCCACACAAAATCTATATATGTGTGCATTTCAAAGCAGGCATCTGAGGCGAGCAGGGGCTGCCTCAGCTCTGCAGGCAAGACAATCACTGTCAATCTACCTAATGACCAAGTGTCTGCTGATGCATGCTACTGAAGTTGGGAGGGTCCCTGGGTGCAACATGAAGCAGAATGGAGAGCACCCCAGACTTCTTCATGTACTGAAAGGCCATGTAAACCTCCCTACTGCTGAAACTTTCCCAATGTTCTTACTTTCCTCTGTAACTTTAGTTCAATCAAAGAGACTTGGGTACTTAAATAGAAGAAGTACAGATCAACTAGGGTTGGAGTAAGTTACATACTGTTAAAGATGAAAAGGAAAAGCTGAATTCTGAAAGATTCTGTCAGAGATGATTTCCTTGGGTTATTGAAGAGTGTTTTAACAATGAATGGCACAAGTAAAAGTTCAGTTTGGTGAGGAAAGAGCAAAAAATGGGTAGAAACCAAAGATTACAGTAAAATGTTTGTGCTGCACAACCTGGGTCACTCTTCATTTCTGCAAGCACTATTGCACTCTGTCCACTTCATCTGTTTGAGGATGTACAAGATTGAATCAGACGCAGCAGCTAGGTGGCTGTTTCAGCAGCAAAATAAATGACAAGGCAAGAGCTGGTGAAAAGAGTGCGAGGGCAGCCCAAAGGTGTGACCCCACTGATGAGATGAGAGGCAGACCTGATCTGCCAGACACACTATTAGAATCTCAGACAGAGATGGGACAGGTAAAGAGTGGGAGAGAGGAAGAGATCGTGAGAGCACGGTGTCACTTTATCAAATTCTTCCCTGGCACATGGTAACAGAGGTCAGGGAAAGAGAAGCATGGGGGCAGAGTGTAAAGCTGAGTGAAAACACAGTGCCGCTCTAATACCTTTCATAAAGAGAAAAGCCTCCTTATCCGCCAGCCGTGATTAAATATAACCCGAGTGGTGAAAAACTAACCCCCACTATCCTGTCCAGGTCTAAGTTTGTGTGAGTATGTGCGTGTCCGTGTGTACACTGGCGGGGTGAGGAGGGTAAAAGCAATTTGGGGAGATCTTGTTGGGTGAGTGGAGTGTATGTTTTTGTGGCATCAAGAGGGCTGAAAGCTTGATGTGCTCATCCTGCCCTTCGGTTCTCCAACACCGGCCGGGCAATGCTCAGAGTGCTGGACTTCTGGTCTCCTAAAATTAATGCTGTCATTAGCAGCTGGAGTTAAAGTGAGACAATGTGGCTTTAGTTAATAAGGCCCGGTGAGGTCACTGGAAAACAATGACATTCAAGTGGATACAGCTTTAAAAATATCCCAGGTTAGCATGAGTCATTTTTTTATTGTTTTTGAACTTTTGCAAGACACATGTTACTTTCTGAAATCCCATAATGACAACAGAATTTACACATATACCACTAATGCACAAGCATTTTAAAACCCTCCACAAAGTTATTGGGTTATTTGTGACATGTTGACAAGACTCAGTTTTATGGGACATAAATTATTTTATATGCAAATTATCTGTACTCTAAGTATGTGTTTAAGTGATTACACAAGCTACACAACTTCGAAAACTACAATTATTGTAATTAATGTAATTATTGCAATTATGGTGACAAACTATGTTGCAACGACATTATTACTGTTCATCAAAATAATCAACAATAACTAAAATGAAAGTGACAACAGTAATGTGACTCATCTTTAAAGACTAACATGAATAGTTATTGTTCAGTCAAAAAAAACATCACTTTTTATAGAAATTTTTTTTTTACAGTCTAGTTCATAAATGTTTTTGGCCTAGCAAATGTTCTTAAATGTCCTGCAACTAATTGTTGTTACAACATTTCTTTTGCAGTCACTTTTGCCTAATCTTTCAATAATAAGTCGCATGAATCTATGTTTTTTATAAATTCAGAGCCTGTACACAAAACATTTCTTTGCCTTTTTTTTTTTTTTCAATAGTCGTATGATCTACTGATTTTATCAAAACATGTGGTGCCAAATTGTAGCAGGAAAGTGGTTTGAAATGAATATTTCATTGGAACAAAGACATACTTATCACCAAAGTCAACATGTACACCCATTCTAACCTTTCCCCTGAATGCTCTTTGACATCTGACACCACCAATAAAATATAGATTGCGTTTGTCTGAGACAGGTAGGTGAGCAACTAGAAATTTTCTTTATGTTCCAAAAGAAGGGCTTGAAATTTCAAAAACAGGAAGACAACACTATCAAATGTGATGAGGCAATATATCCCATAACCTTATTTTATATATGCCTATGTGGTCCTCAGAGATAGAGAAAAATTGGGCCATCAGTGTCACTCAGAGCTCCAGTGTGGAGCCTTGTTTTCTTGATCTAATAGAAGGTAATGATCCAGAGAGCGGGGCTAGGCTTCCTCTACCACAGAGGAGGCCTCCAGGGGCTACTCCACCCCTGACAGTGGCAGTGGTCGTGGCAGTGCAATAAGAATAAACACATGCAGGCAGAGAGTCTATTTGGCTGAGAGTGATGGCTAGCTTGTTGCTTATCCCAGGCCAATAAATCTCCATACAGGGCCGCGAGATGAGCGCCGCTTATCTCATCAGCCTCACAACGATCGAGTGCCGCCGCTCACACCCCTGATTTATCATGAACAGCAGAGGGGAGAAGTTCTTCACAGTAGTAAAGCTAAAATAGAGGAAAGGAGGGTGGGAGTGGAATAGGGTGAAAGAAAATGAAATAAAAATGGGGAGGGGGGGGGGATAAAAAAGACATATTGAAAAGCAGAGGGCACAGGCAAATAATGCAGAAATATAGAGAGCAAACAGAAAGGTTTTCAAGGGAAAACATGGATGCTTTGGCGTGAGGCAACGCAATAATCTAAAAATAAAAACTCCCAAACCTGAGGGGGAAGAGAGGAAAGCTTGAGGGTAAATGTCACCATCTCCATGTCAGAGAGCGACGGTGAGGAGAATTGCACTTGACGGCTGGATTCTTTGGGATTCAGCAGATTTTCAAGGCAGAGGAAGACTGGGCTGCTATATTCTAGGGAGACCAAGTGCACTCTGTCTTATAGAGAAACATGCCCTTTTCTGGACTGACACTGGTAAAACATATTCTGTGCTGCGCTCTCGAGGACTGCTCATGATATAAAAAAAACAGTGAAACGGCTAGTTTAAGATACTTGTGAAACTTATATTCACATTAAATCTACCACACACACACACACTGCATGAAACAAAGTTTAGTTTTGACATTTGAGATTTGAGATGATTGACACCATGTTAGACTAACTCTCCAACAGATGGAGTATTAGAATCGCAACCATTCCAGTATCCTTGCTCAGCTTCAACAAACAAGAAGACAAAACTTCAGGGCTACAAATGACTCTGTGCTCCCATCTGCCCATCAGCTCCCAAATGTGACAAATTGTTTGGCCCGGTAACACCAGCAGATGAACCGATGAGCAGTTTTTAGCAGTGTGAGAGCTGAGGGCCAGAGGATGAGAAGAGAGCTTGTGGCGGCGGCAGGAGTTGGCAGCACTGCCACGGGTGTCGGTTTAGGGTGAGGAGGACAATAAAAAGGAGAAGGAGCAAGGGAGACCAGGAGATTTATGTCAGCGGGACTGTCAATCATGGATAGTGAACAGATGGCGAAAGTCAAAGACGGTAAGTCGGAAAGACGGCCCACAAATTGCTCCGTCTCTCATTTTAGCATGCTCACTGGCTTTCTCTCCATCTTGTGGCCACATGAATTAGTGTGGTGTGAGGGGAGAATGAAGAAGGTGGGAGGGGAGGATGGGGAGTGACGGAAAACAGACGGGTATAATATTCTCATCACTCTTCACTCTGCAGTCGCTGGTGAGGAGCGTGGCCCAGGGCACTCGGCGGCCCAGCCAGCCGCCTCGCAGACCCTGCAAATATTCCTAAACCTCAATTTTTCATATTTCCCTGTATGCATAAGGAGATGAAAAATCATCCGATCATTTGTATTGTCTGACTGAGGTTATACACAAATATTAGTTTATCTACCGCACCTAAGATTGCCTCCCTAAGCAAGACGGATCGGTCTTTTGGAGAGGGCAATATTCCCCGGGAACATATTCAGTCCATCTTTTATGTGCTGCAATTCACAGAGCAGCAGGTATGAGTTCTATTTCCAGACAGGCTCGATAAAGCTAAACACCCGATAGAGACAGTGCTTATTATACACAATACGCTTTAATTGCCAGACAGTTTTCAGCTGGAGAAAATTTATAGTTTTCAAAGCTGATCTAATGCAAAAGACGCTTGACATCTAATATTCATATTCTCTTCGCATTTACTCAACACTTAGCTAAAATGAATATTAAAGCAAAACAAGCACGGGAATCAATTTAACTTGAGAGGAGTAGGAAAACGGAAAGAAAAGAAGAAAAAAAAAAACTCTTCAAATCATGGTTTCAATTGATTTCCGTTACCTCTTTCCCAAACTGCTAAGTGTCTGGTCCCCTGCTCAAAGCAAGTGAGGAGGGGAGAAAGTGAGAAAAATGAGGGGAGGAGGGGGTGTGAAGAGGAGTTCTGGGTCAGAAATCACTGGGTGATTATACACCACTCAGCCATGTGTAAAACTCATTAGACAATGCGTAATGCCTTTAATCAAATCAATGGCACAAGCAACTCCAAACTGATAGCTCCCACCAAAACGTACATAAAGCATGGCAAATTTCTCATTTACTGATAAAAATAAGTGAAGACTGAGGAATTATCCCTAAAATGGACCTAATTGTTCTGTGTCTTCAGATCAATATGGTGGTGGGAAATAAATAGGGAAAAACGATAAATGAGAAAAGTTAAGTGTGGGAACTATGTGCTTAAAGGAGTAGAGATGACTGACGACGAGCAACAAAATGTCTCTTCAAAACGAAATATGAGTTGTAAGATGTAAATTTGTGGTTAGAAGTAAGAAGACTGTGGTATAAAAATTATATATTAAAAAATACACTTGTGTAAAAAAAGTGTAACAAAGCCAAACATTGTTGTTAATTCTATGAGGAAAAACCAATTAACTAAACATATTGAGAAGATTAACAAGACCTCTCCTCATTTTGTCTTATCTTTCTTAGAATTGTTCACAAGCTTTAAGTTGGTGACAGACTCACTAGCGGCTGAGCAGGGGTGCTGTGGGTAATTAGGCGGGTGGAGGTACAGATGTTGAGCTGAGGAGGACCCTAACCGGGACACCGAGGAGCACTGGAGCACAAACAACCCTGCATCTGCCTCTTTCTGCCAGCTCTAAGTACCTCTCTTTGTTAAGGTGCGGGTCTTCATTTTTTACTGTTGACAGGCGATGTTATTTCAGTTATTTGGTGGCATCTGGTTAGGATGGACAGGAGAGAAAGGGGGTGAGAAAAGAAAAACTCCTAACACACACACACGCACATACACAGGACACACTTTAATTAATTGCGGGGAGATTACATGGTCTTCCAACCGTGTAGTTTGTCATCAGAGCCCATTACACACTTCTATTAGATGTTTCTTCACAGTGTCATGTGCAATTTGAAGGAGAGTCTTGGTGGAGGATCTCTAAGTAAGGTGAGGGGCATAATCGGGGGGGACTTAAGTTTATTTCAACTGAGGCAAAAATAAACTATGCCACACCTCAATTAGCAGATAGCAATGTGTAAACAAATAAGTCTTACTGGAGCAGCACATATTTCATGGTGTGTCACTCACTCGCAGCGACACGAGGATGTGGTTGTTTCTAGGTCTGGCGCTGGTCTGCCTTGCTCTAGTGGCATTGCTCTTCATTTCAGTGGGAGAAGCTTTATTTTCATTGCCAAGCAATGAAGTGTCTTTGTATGACTGGAGAACACACCACAATCAATCTTGCAGCAGCAGAGTTAACAGGACAGAAACCAATGCAGCCGTTACTCGGCACAGAACATTACCAGTGTATGGACTCATTATTCATCAGAGGCTCCATTAGACACCGCTCACTACACTGCCACACTGGGTATGAGACAGACGCACAGATAGGCAGTGCTGTGCCTTGCACAACACTGCCCACAGTGGAAGAACACAGTGAAATAATCATACACAAACAGTAAGACAGTTGTACACTTAAAAAAAAGAGAAAACAAAACAAAACAAAACGACTAAGGCACGTGATTGCTCAACCTAAATCTATTAATGTCAGGTTCAAGTTTAACCTCTGTGTCTTAAGTGGGTAAAATGTGAACCTATTTTTTGACTGTTGTGTGTTAATTTTTTGAGTATACGGGCTACAACTTTTACAATCCATATGTTTGTCTGTCTTTCTTTTTCAGCTGAAATTCTTAGCAATCTTCACAACTCTACAGCTTCTAATAACCATTCACCAATGCAAAGCTTTCTCATGTCCTGTTCTGCATACCCACATAGAAAAGCATATGACAGACTGCTTGCCCCCCTGAGCCAGCATAACAGTTGGTAAACTAAGTAATGACACAGTATTTAATGGTCAACATGAGGGAAAAAGGAATAATAGACTTTAATTTATACATCAGTCTTATAACCTTAGCTCTAATTGGCCACACATATTGTATAAACTCTGAGAATGCCAGTTGCAGCGTCACATTCAGGATTTTACGACATCAGACAGCAGTTAAAAGTGGTGAGGAGACAGACAGTGGGTGCTGCCTGCTGAGCAGTACCAGGGTGGCAGCACACTGCACATGAGGAGTCCCTTATGAGGCTGTCTGCCTTTTTTTTTCTTCCTCTCTGCTGTCACCGCTGCAGCCGTAACCATCCCCTGCCATCACTGCCAGTCGGGCCTGGGACAGCTGCTCACCAGAACAACCTCAACACACACGCACATGCACATAAAGCCTTACTGCAATGGCAACCAGGCGCTGGGACCCTTGGTAATTGGGCTTTCTCACTCCAGCAGCCAACAAGAAGCAATGGCACATTCCTGTCTTGCCACATTGGCAGTTAGAAAATGGCATAATAAAAGGCAGCACAAACAAACATCCCCAAGGACTGCAACATTCAGATGGTTGCAAACCAGGCAATAAACAGCAGCGCGGGAACATGCGGCCAAATGTGGTCAGGAAAACAGGAAGCACTTCTGCAAACAGGAAGTGACACGGGTCCGTATATCTAGATCCTCTACTTTAATAACATGGAGAAAGTCGAAAGAACACCTAATGAGAACAACAAAGACATAGGTATGGATGTTTACAAGTGTCTGCCTTCAATTTGAGAGGAAGCAAAAATGGAAATTGAGGACAAACAATCAATGTCTCATTATAATCTCACAACATGCATGCAAGCTTGTTTTTATACCCTTGTCAGTTTATTGTGAGAGTCTAATTTTGGCTTGTGTTTGTTATGCTACCGCTATTACAGGCTGATGTGTCCTCATTCTTAATTTCTGTCCCAGTTACTTTTTATTGCTTTCTTGTTTATCTTATTCTCAAATGTTTCCTGTCGTACTTTGAAACTTCTTTGCAGTATCCATGTGAATCCCTAACTGTAAAACAAATAAGTGGACGACACATGTCTCTCATGCTTTATCAGCAACATTGTTCCTTTATTCTCATTTTCTTCCCAAGGCAGGGGGAGTGTTGATGTCTGCAAACCAAACTCAAACTTTCAGTCAAACCTGCAATTACTGCCATGTCTATCTCTACCTTAAACATTGCTTAACAAGAAAAATATGCCAATATGCTGCAAACGCTTTAATTTGGGCTCCGAAATTAAACAAGCTGCTTGCAGCCATGTTGTAAATTATCCTGAGGAATGTGCAACTCGGTGCAGACACAAAGCACACATCGCTTAGACTCCTGTAGCAGGACACTTATAATTTGTACCATTTTAGGCATATTTATTATTTTTTTTCAACCTGTTCTTTTGCCCTATAGTACCTCTCTTGCCTCAGGGATGAGCTCTTATCTGATGGTCTGTCACAGATTTGTTAAAGTGCATAACATACAGTTTGTCTTTTCAGATGAGTTAAACTTCTTTCCTGACATGTAAAGACATGACTACATTTAGTCACTAATATACAAAGGAATTTGTTTAGTGTCTGCCTTTGAGGGGAGCCACACAATATCATAATTCATAATGGTTTGCATATGTGAATGGGTGTTTTGGTGTGTGCGTGTATTTGCATTAACTTGCGTTGCATGAAATACTTTTCTGTTTAGGCTGCAACTTCATAACTAATCACAAGGATTATTTAAAATGGATAAATATAATTACATGCAACCTTGTAGCTGTTTAGGACTAACTCCCTTTATTTCACTTATTTTTTTTCTAATCTGAAATTATGTGCAAGCTTGTAAGGCATGTTAATCATAAATCTGTATTTCAAAACCTCATCTCTACAGTGATTTACTCAACACAATTTCCTTATTTTGTTTCAAAATGTTCCGATTGGTGCGGTACACAAACCTAATGTAAAAATAGCAGCAAGCATTACTACACAGATGTTTGAACACCTAATCCTAGATTTTTTTTTAGACTTTCTTGGGCATTTCAGAAAGAATTGAGTTGGCTAGTGACTTGGCAACATAAAAGACAATTATGACTCATATTAAAGAGGTTGGTGGGTGTTAATTTTAAGTTCTGAGCACTTATGATCACCAGTACCTGAGGGTAGGACTCGGTCCTAAACAGGCCTTAATATCTGGCTTAGTGTCCTGCCCGAGGCTGCTGTCAGAGTATGATGAATCAGACACACCTGACGGCTCTATCTCTAACAAGGATCTTGGAATCCTCATCAGAGCACTTACTGAATTGTGATTAATTCCCCCCAACACAGCTGACAGAGAAGGTGCTTCATCTGTCGCTGTTCACTTGCTCGGCTGGGCCTCAAGCAATAACAGACAGGCGCAGACGGAGCATTACAGAGAAAAAGAAGGTGTAACGCAGTTTAGCTGCTGGTAAAACAAACAATATTGAGAGCAGTGTACTGTAAAGGAGAAAGAACAAAGAGTGTGAGTGATCCGTTGGCAAACCTTTCATTTCACTAAGAGTGTACAATGAGACCAGCAGAAGAGAGTAAAAGACAATGTGTCAAAAAAAAAAAAGCAGTGATAGAGCAGTTAAAAAATGACAACAGAGTAGAATGCAAAATAAAGAAAACACTTGGCAAAGAACAAAGGGATTACAGGGGAGACATGACGAGACAGGAAAATGTTCATTATGTGGTAAGTGAGAAAGATAAAGAATAGCATCTTCTGACACTTTCGAACCTTTACTTTCTTCTAGATGTACTTAGTTACAGACAGTTGACAGTCACAGTCCAAAATGTATGAACAATGTATTGAAGTCATACAAACTGTCAGACATTGTAAATGTTAAACTACAATCTCTCTCAAAGAAGTATTATGTAAAACCGCAAAAAAAAAAAAAAAAAAAAAACCAGAAAGGACAGTTGAAGAACCTAATTATCATCACTGTATTCCTCTTAAATAGGTTTTGCACTAATATGATATGAAAACACACTCTTACAACTATTTTGAATATTGATAGTTGAAAAGGATTAGATAGCACTATTTGTTTCCATGTACCAGTGTGACTTGGCAACTGTGTGTTGAGCACAATGAGAAAACAAGAGGTTGGGAGTATCTGGTGCTTTGGTAGTTGGTCTCAAAGGCTGAAACAGAATAAAGCCAAATCAATGCTAGCTGCTCTACCCCTGTCATCACTGATATCATAAGAAAGTGCTAATTAACTTACTGCAACCTCTGGAACAGCTCTGACCAGAGGGCTAATGTAGCTTAATCGCATGTGGGGCCCAGTGCTTACTTCCCCAGGACTTTCTTCCTTCCCAGTCAGAGTTAATCGATCGTAAACTGCAGCTGAGGTCACGGTAGCCCACAACTTCCCCTGCTGACCCTTCCACAGCCCCGGGCAGGACCTTAATGGAGCCATACTCCTTAGAAATCAATACTCAAACTGGGCATGGATCATAAAATGAGCTATTGTTGATAGAATCTGACAATGAGACCGGAATGTCTAAATACAGGACAAGGATGCCTTAAAAATATCCTAACACCCCCCAACCCCCAACTAAATGATAATAGTACGCAAAAGCAAAGAATAACATGGGACGTTTTTTACACTGAGTTGATGTGCTTTGTTTTAAAATCTTATACTTCCTCCAACTCATGTCTTAATACAGCACAAGCTGAAGAACACATGTCTGCTACAGGGCGATCTGGTCCATTGAGACTTCTAAGCTCACGCACAGATTGGGGAACGACCTAGAAGACAACAGCAGCAATAACCAATAAGGCAACCCCATTAATTTCTTCTCACCTTGGGAGGACCTGTTTGAGTGACTGTGTCCTGTTAAGATTAATTCCCGACTAATACTAATTGGTCCGTCGGCTGGAAGGGCCCAGGGGGAACCGTTCCCTTTGGTCAACTCTCACTGGTGCTCACCACCATTGGAGGGGTGCTGATGAGCTGGTGTTTTTATCAGCCACAGCATTCCGCCAGAGCTCCCCAAGGGCTCTTCACAAACTATAATTAAATCTCACACAATCCATAATTGCGGTGTTTACAATTACTGTAGAGGAAGAGCACAGAGACATAAGAGGAAGAAGACAGGAGAATGTGGATGAGGAATGAATGAGTGAAAAATGAATGAAAGTGAAAAAAGAACTAGCATGGCTTCATATTAAAATCTCTTCATCTAATGCCCCATCTTCACTCACTTTGCCTTAATAAGCACTCAGGGCTGTTTGGCAGGGGTAAAGCCCATCACTTATTTATTTTTCCCAGATAGCCCTATTAATCTTCCCCAGGCCTGAAGTGCTCCGGCAGACAGTGATGTGGACTGGATCTGCTGTCCCTTGGGTGCTCCTCGAGGAAGAGCCGTAAATGACCCAAATAAAGGGTACTTTTGAAGGCTGCTCAGAGGCGCCGGCACCATTAAAACTAAATGAAGTGTTTATTAGCCATGCCGACAGCATTCTAAGCACTGCCAGATCAAGGGCAGTTACAGTTAATGTGTCTTTCCAAAGCATTTGCTGTTTGTTTAGCATTGCCAATGGGCCTGGAAGAACCAAAAGAAAAAAAGAAAACTGAGGTTTTCATGCTAATTTTCATGCATTTCTCTCAACCAATCTCCCCAATTCTCACACCTGTTCTTCACTCATCTTCTTTTCCACCTCTTCTTTGTGTCCCATCACCTCCCATTCAAACTCTTTACCACTAACCTCCCTTTACTGATTTTCCAGCTGGAGAAAGGTTTAAATTGTGGTTTTATCTTGGATCTGCAAGCCACATATGAAATGGAGGTGTGACAACAGCCAAGAATTCTCACACAAGGTAGGATAAAAAGAAACATTGAGAATTTCTGCAAAAAGGGTACCCATTACCCTTGCTGTGTACTGACAATGCCTGGTTGGGCCGGGGACTCTGAGTCAGAGTGTCTAATGGGGTGTCTGAAGGTACTTTTAAGGCTTTGCCTGCTTTCAATTCTGAAATTCCCCTTAAAAGTTTTCCTTCCTTCTAATTATTTTTTCTTCATTTCATTTCAGCTTTTAGACAAACTGGCAGAAAAGTGTTCAAAAAGAGAGAGAGAGAGAAAAGAAAATAAGAGGGAGCTGGGCTCAGTTTCACTTTGTTAGGTTTCATCAAGTCTGAGTTCGTAATAAAAAAATGTGGTGAAATTGAATAAAATTCAGGATAAACTGTTGATTTATCTTCTTTATATTTTCCTCTAAAAGGCAAAGTTATTACAGGGATGACATAAGACAGACATTTACATTTACAAAGACACATTTCATAGCAAATCCCCTACAAAAAATGGGTCTGTGGCAGTTTTGATTATCTTTTAAAATTTGTTGGTAAGTGCTACTTTCTTAATAACTCATAGTTAAGATTTTAATGCAATATTTTTCCCAAGCTTTAGTGCATTTTCCCACACAATAATACCTTGTGTGAGTGAGAATAATAAGACTCATTTGGAGGTGAATTAAAATTTCAAACAATGAAAGCTGTGAAAACTTTCATATTCCTCAAAACTCTTTTTTTTTTTCATCCGCACAGATCTCTAATTATTTTTTATAACCTCAAGCAGTGTACAGTAATATCTCGGCTCCCTGTTCTAACTTGCCTGACACCATTTAAAGCAACCTCAACCCTTTTTGCCTCCACTTTTCCATAACACTTCCTTTCTCTTGAAACTGAGTTGGAAACTCAACAACAGTTGCAAATGAAGTTCTTCACCAAATTGTGGGGTTTCCTATGAAGATTGATGTTGGACACACTACACTTCCGAAGTCAGAGGCTACAATTACAATCCAGAGTGATTATCCTTGCCCATTAATAGCAGCAAATAGCATGTCACAATCAGGGATGTGCATAATTAATCAGTGGTTACTCTTTGCACTCCCTCCTCCCTCTCTTCTTCCCCCTTTTCCTCTGGGCTATTTTCAATGTAAAACAGGGTTACGGACAATTCCCAGCAGTGCAACTAAATGCACCGCCCAAAGCTTACAAGATGATGTGAGTCCCTCTATTGACAAAACATCACTGACTAGTAATGAACACAGTGAGGGCTCTAACTAATTCTTGATTCCTTCATTTATCATCCCTAAACACTATCACAAACACACACCTTCACCAAGGTCAGTTAACATTAGAAAAACACACTCCAACTTCATCACACTTTCCAAGAAGACGTTATTTATATTCTCTCCCACAGCTGATGTTAGTGTACTCTTTTTAATGAGAGCAGCCTGATATTATAATCATCACTTTTCCTGCTTTCTTTTTGATGTCCAAAAAGCCCTTCAGGCAAGGCAAAAGAGAGGAGAGAAATTCACACAAACACAGCTCCTTTATATTTTTTTTCCACATCTTCACCTGAACTGGTTTAACACACTGTTTGTAGATCACTATCAAAGCTTTCCTCTCTCTTTATTTGACCTTCCTCCCCAGAAGTAAACCTCAGGTTGATTCCCTTCACAACAACACAGTCAAACCTAAAGCCTGCTGACTTTCAAACTTTCCTTCACCATACACAAGATTTTCTGCACACACCAGTCCTCTGGAGAACCAAGCCTTCCATCACTGCCAAACCAGAACAGAGGAGCTTCAGCTCAGTCACTGTGATTTATATAAGTTATTATAGCCCATTACAGGACAAAAAACAGGACAAAAACCCACTTCACAACAGAAGTCGTCCAAACAATGGGACCGTGGTGGTGAGCGTTGCTCTACGGGCGGGTGAAGTCCAGCACATGCCTGGGCCTCCACTCATCACACATTGTCTTTAATCTAATTCTACACATGGTTTCGTTTCAATTCGAATCAAAAGCTCCCATGTTAACAAACCATAACAGATCTCCCTTAATCCGCCCGGCAACAAAAGATGGATGGATGCGAGAGACACTCCGCCTCTTCATCCCTGAAATCAAACCTAATTTACATACAAAACACTCGCTGGAGGTAAGGGCATATATTAAAGCCATTATTTTGCGTTGTTCTCACTGAAAAAAGTTTGCATAATTGTGTTTAGCTTTATGTCAGATGGAGACTCACACTATCCAAGAGCAAACTCAAATCCTTCCTGTTGCTGCTGGCCATTCACACTCCTGCATTCTCATGATAATGCTGTTAGCAGACAAATGGGAACTTGTGTCTCTTTCGCTTGCAATAACCAATGCAGAGACACCATCACTTCAAAAGCTTAAATACTGTTACTATTCATGACCTTCTTAAGCTTGTGACCTCCACAAAATACTGAAACAGCTATATAAGGCTCCACTTACTTACTCACAAAATGTTCAATAAATGACATAAATTCTGTGGAAATAGAACATTCAGTGACTGATGGAGGACAAATGCATTTTGCTGTTAAAAAAAGGATATTATATTATTATAAAGGATATTATTATCTGAAAAGGATATTATTCAGAACATCCATATGCAAATAGGGGTATGAGGTAGAAAACCACAATTATTCTTTCTAAAACATATCTTAAATATTAAAAATATATGAAATTATCAAATCTTAACAGATTATATTTGAACATTGTTGAGAAAACATCAGAATTTAAGTTAGCTTCTGCTAAAGCTGGCTTTCACTTCAGATGTAGTTTGCAATATATCAAAAAGAAACACAACCACAACCATTTGACTAAAGACATTTTTAAAAAGAAATACACTGTATATGTATATGCTTGGCTTTCAATGTACACTTATATCTACAGGTAACTGTAAGAATGAACCTTTTTTTCTGCAAAAAGAAAATTGTAGTAGTATTGTATTAAATTGTAGTTGCATTTTAATTTGAATATTGTATATCACAAAAACAGCTATAACTGAGTCTAAGATAAATATAAGGTAATCTTAGTCTAGAATTCTGGCATGAAAGGGTGAAGCCATTATGTACTCCTTCAAGGAATGCCAGGCCTTTAATTGTATGAACTGAGTAAGTAAAAAGGTTTTGGTAATTTTTTCCCTTTTTATTTCATACTGAATTGAGTTATTCTGAATAGAGAACAGTTTCTGAATCAAGTCAAAACACGAATTCATAAAAAAAAATAAAGTTGTGTGCCAAGATGAGCCCTCCAAAAACCCCATCAAGTAGATTTAAAGTACTTTTACTCCTTTCTGAGTATCAAAAGTATCTTCCCCAAGTTCAGATAAACAACCACAACAGCTGGGACATCTGGAGAACCTCTACCTCATGCCAAACACTGATGCAGGTATTATCTTTTCCACACAAGTGCATAAGAGTGCCCTGCTATTGTTTAGTTGGTTTTTATTTATATATTTTTTATATATCTGAACAACTCAGCTCTTACAATAACAGTGTGACAGCGGGCCTCAGGAACATGTTCAGCTTCCAAAGTCACAGTCGAAGAATTAGACAGTGCTAATGTGGACACTTTCCCAGATCAAACGATAGAGAGGTTAGTCACTGCCAGCGAGACTGTGTAATAAGCATCCAACAACATGTCAGTACAGGAGGTCTGATTTGCACAATCTTCATAGTCAAACACTAACAGTAATGATGAAAACCCAACTTGTACATCTGTTCATGACAGCCACCTCAGGCAAAATAAGCAAGGGCTGAATCAAACATAATTCATTATGTTGATGCAATGCCTTTTTTATATTTTTACAAACTCACCTCCACCATCTTACACACACACATTCACAAGCAGGTTTTTTTTTTTTTGTTCAGATGATATTACATTCATCTTAATCTCAACATCTATCTCAAGGATATGTAGTAACTCACCCAGCCTGACTTGCCGGGCCCTGTTCTGTCCAGGGTGGCTCCAGGGGCTTTAACTGCACACCTGTGTGTCGAACAGGACTTGAGTTGTTCTGAAACACATTTTTCAATGGTGTCTTTGCCTCCTGGTGGCTTGAGAGCAGCAGCACTGTACATGAAAAAACATAAGCCAGAGCTTTCTTCAAACGCATACATAAAGGCCTTGGTGGATGCTTTTATCATGCCGCACATTAGCCGTGCTCCCTTCATACGTGTGAGTGTGTTCCCTCAAAGGTGTGCTCGTATCATATGCTTGCAGCCCTGTCATCTGCATAGAAACGTGCACACACACACATAAACATACTCATATTAGCATGTTGTCATGGGTGTGTGAGCGGCAGCTAGGTGTAAATTGCAAACGGGTCTAGCGTAATGAGGACTGATGGCTTATGCCTGCTGTATATTCCAGGAGGGTGTCTTCTGACAGCTTTGGGAGCCGATAAAGTAATAACTAATAATGTGCAGATAGCAGCGCCACTGTGTGACAACTGTGCTGAGAGAGTGCGAGGTTGTGTGTGAGTGAGTGAGTGAGTGAGTGAGTGAGAGGGAGGGAGGGAGGGAGAAAAAGAATAAGAAAAAGCAAAGAGAAGAGGACAAGGGGGGATGAGAGAGGGGGAGGAGGCCTGTGCTATGGGGGCTTCCTTTCAAGTTTCAAACACAACCTCCGGTGATGGTTTCAAACCTAATTCGCTACCTCCAATAAACACACAGGCAAAAAGAGAATACATAAACTGTTTAACAATCACTCACTTTGAAAAAAAAGAAGAAGAAGAAAAAAAAAAAAACGGTAACATAACAGAAGGGGGAATAAAGAGTAGGTATCCATTTGGCATTGCTTTTTTATAATCCATCAAAACTATAAACAGAAATTGAAATAAGAAGAGCTGAGATAGGTGTGCAAGAGAAGCACCGGGGACAGAGCAGGCTGCTCACTCCCCCCACCGCCACCACACACACTTTTTCAAGGTTCAACATGGAGACTACTCTATAAATCATAGTCCCCACTGCAAGAAGACTGACAAGTGTCAGAGTGACAGAAGACACTCTGTGCATTCTGCTTCCTGCCTCCTCTCCTTCTTCCTCATTCTCTCTTCAGGTACAGTTTTCCTGAAGTCAAAGTCACTGTCTTATTGACAGGGTGTTCTGACTCAGTAATACATACCCTGCATTCATCACAACAAATGCAATAAAAGTCTGTGTGCACTGGGGAAATGGCTATGGAGAGCTGCGTGGTTAGCTAAAACTTAATCTCGACACAAGAAGTTATACAAATTCAGCTACTTCACTTGTGCGTTCAGAATTTTCAAAGTCCTCCTTTACAAAATTAAACAATTCCTGTTCTGGTAATATACACCTTGACAATGGAATTTATTGAAATTCAGACCAGTCAAAGCCTTTTAGTGGTGTAGCCAAACCAGTCTCTACCACTGAAGCAGTACTTTAGAGATCAATGTAAGACGAGGTGGAGTTTTTTTTAATTTCTTTATTTTCCTTTTTCTTTGAAGTATTGTGAGGCTTTACCTCACAATTCAAAGACATGCTTTGTACTGTATGTGTGATTGTTCACATGTTTCATGATGTACAGTAAGTTGACACTGAGATACTCATAAGAGAAAAAAAAACACTCAAAAGAATAAACATTTCTAATATTTGCTGTGGTACACAATGCCTCATACCCCATCTACACAAGTCATAGTATATTATAATATTAAAAACTGAACGCAAAAACATAAAACACTTATCTGTGTTGGCCTTTGTTTTAATGGCAATGTAGAAAACAACTGTATAGAAAAAAGGGCATGCTGACATGTTCCTTTTTGACGTTTGTGGTAACTAGCTCAATGTACTCTACATTTACTAATCCTACCTATACTTACATGACATTCTTCTGACTCGCAGTGTGTACTTATGACCAAAGATGAAAATCTCTGCTAACAAAGCATGAAAACAATAATTCTTACACCTTGCATATAATCCAAACAGTGTCAGATGAAATTGTAGCCCTGGTGTTAACTTATTTACTTCGATCCCACAGAACAGTGCAGCTGTACAGTCAACTCTGCTCAAGTATAGTTGAAAAAACAAAACAGACAGGAGGTGGAGGGATGGGAAAAATTAGAAAAGAAAGAAAAAGAAAGAATGTAGAAATGTGGTTATGTTTCAAGAGGTAAACCACAGGTTGGGTCTGGTGTAGCAGGGCTGATCCGTGTTTTCCTTCTGTTTGATTGGGTCTCTCATTAGGAGCCAGGCTCTGAAACCGGAGCTCAGCCTAATACCTTGCTGTGTTTAGAAAAACATAGAAACCATTTGGCTATAATAGGGACATTTTCAAAAATAAACCTTTGAAATGAAAGGAGGCCAGAATTACTGAAATCAACAGCTGATTATTTTGAAAAGAAGACAGGGGAGACATGACCATGAAAATCATAAACTTCAATTGAAAATCAAAAACTCAATGTGCTACACGCACCACCCATATATGCTGGTTTGCTTGTTTACATGACATAAGTGAAACATTTCTGTTGCGTTTCACCCGTATTCTTTCTGACACAAACAACTTTTTGAATCAAGGTCTCAGAGTGGAAGTTTTTGGAAATGCCCTGAATCTGTGTGAAATTGGGCGTGTGCACTACGAACGGCTGCAGTCAATAGTTTTTCTGAGCTTGCACGACTAGATCAACAACAGTAACAATGCTAGATAGCAGAGTGTGTCTGTGCTACTCTTTTCAATTTACTAGAGCTTATGACCGAAAACATATATGTGCTACCCAATCTCTTGAGACAGTGGTCGGTCCAAAGAAAAGTCTGTGTAATCGCCATTTTGGACGTAACAGTTTTCATGTTTGAGACTTAAGTGTTTGCGCACATGTGCACGTTGTTGAAGTACAAAAATCCCAGTGCCGGCTAGTGACATGGCATGGAAACTACAGAGGATTCAACATTTTTTGCTGTCTCGTCTAAACAACTACTGTGTTCACAGTGTTGGCATGTGCATAAGTAACAATTTCACAATCAACATCAGAAAATCTACAATGTTTCCAGGAGATTGTTCAAATGTAAATGGGGTCTATGAGCCTATGCTTTACTCACCTTTATTGTTGTCATGAGATGTGTCAAAGGGTTGCCTTACACACAACAGGACTTCATTCCACACTGATGGTGTTGCAAGATAAGCTGCTCTCTCTGTCACTTATCAGTAATTTACTGCTACTTCTTTTCCCCTTCTGTCTTTCACAGAAAATGAGCTTGTTTTGCCTGAAGCCATTTAACTGCTGTGAAAGACAAGAACATATCCTCAAGTCGTAGACGCTGACAAAGTTTACTGACTTCAGCAAAATTAGCAAGGAATTTTTCCATGTGTTTGAACACAGTAAAGACAGCTAGTCAAAAAACCCTATATCCTCATGCCTTAACTTGCACCAAACACCATAATGAGCAGGAACTGCAAAGGGTCTGTTTTCATGTTAATCATCAAGGACGCTCATGATGGACATGCCTTTGCCCATGACTTAGGTGATAGCAAAGTCAAGGGGTAACTGGGTTTTATGGCAGAGGTTAGGAGTGTTGGGTGCGGACCAATCTTAAGTTCAGGCCTCCTTGCTCGAGGGGACAGGCTATCAGGGAAAAGAGGGCCACCCTGTTCAGAGCAGCAGCCTAGGCCTCAGGGGTCCTAGCAGTGACAGCTTCCATGTCACAACCAGCTCTGTGGAACACAGGTAATGCACCCCGGGGGCCTGCTGAGAGACAAAACGCACAAAGACACCTGTGTCCGAAGCTGTAATTTGTCTTCTCTCATGTTCAAGGTGTTTTATGAGAGCAAAAGGACAAGGTGAAACAGCGAGCAAACAAGTAAGCCCGTGTACAGCTTCTGAAAATCGTCCCTCTTTTTCTTTACAAGCAAAAATATAAAGATATCTGGTATGTGGTTGGCCAACTGACTGATGACTAACAGTAACATGAAGCACTTTACACCACTTTAAAAGGAAAGAACTTGTTATTGCAGTTTGAATGACAGATGCATCAACAAGGAGGAAATAGAAGTAGAAGTCAAAAAGTTTACTGAAACTACTTTCCTGTTGCAGTGGGTGTGTGCATGTCTACGAGCAATGTATGTGTGCGTGTATGGCTGGGGGTAATTACGATCCCTGCCTGCTGCTATGTATCTTATGCTGGGGTATTAGTGAAGGTCCCTCCCAGAGGCAGTGACTACACAGGCTCCTCGGAGAAGGCACTCATCAACGCCCCTGCTTTCAAAGGCAGCTTTAGCCAGTGCCATTCAAAGCAATCAGCCCAGTCAGGGTCTGCCCATCCAGCCCAAATCCCTTCATGGCTATCAGGAGAACTCTGAGCTGGGCCTGCTGGGGGCAAAGCAGGGATGGGGGGTGGGATTTGCTCATAAGGGATTGTGAAAAGGCCGTGACACATGCTTATTCATGCCTCAATAACCCCCAACAAAATATATATACTGTTCATGAAATAAATAATTAAAAAGATAAGAAGTTAAGAGATACCCTGCTTAGGAAGTAATGGAGCCCTTCTTGAGTTTTCCACATATTTATGTACACAGCCAAAGTATGCAAACGAGCACTCATATTTAAATGCATTCACTAAAAGCAACTGTCTCCCATGGTAGTGGACTTAACCCTCTACATTAGTTAGATGCCATAGAACACTGCTTTGGTGTTGGTGAGGCATTGCATGGTACAAGATCTGCACAAAAACAGCAAAGATGGAAATTAATCAGCTGTTGATAAGCTTGTGCACACAACTGAGAAGCCAGCATGAGCTTGTCAAGTTGGGCTAATTACTGTTGTACTCTTGCTTTTGATCAAAGAAGCAAGACACCATACATGCCAAGCTCAATAAAACAGTTTACCTGCACATGACAATGGGTAACTTAAAACTGCAGTCGAGTATGGAATATACTGTATATGAAGATTCTGCAAACTCACTTATTTAACACTGACATGTCATTGGCTTGACAATTCAGTTGTTTTTTAAGGTACTTATCCTGTACAATATCTAGAAACAAGCATAACCTAATGCTAAAGACATTTACTAATTGACCACCTGACAGAAAAAAACTAATGCAAGTAACATATGCAAGTAAACCTGCATATGCTTTATTTGTGATAATTGTGAAAAACAAAAACAAATATATATATATATATAATCAATATACATCACCTACATCACCTCAGCAGTCTCTATAGTAAAGCATTTCTATCGCCTCTTTGAATATCAAGACACATAATAATTTCAAGTTGAGAAAAAACATCAAAATAGTTAATTATCAAGATCTTGTAGTTGTACAGCTGTCTTGTTTTTCGTATAAAAGAAAACTGGCATGTTCTGTGTGCGTTTGCGTGAGCGTGGGTGGTTGAAGTGTGAACATATAGCCACACAACAAAAACAAAAAAAAAGCTTCAGAAGTATGTCAGTGTGCCCTCATATCTTTGTGGCGTGGGCAGAGAGGGTACTGAGTGCTGGGGAGGGTCAGACAGTTTCTGTGAGAGTCTCTTTTTTTCTATCTCCATCAAAGTCCAGTGGCTGCCTTTGGCTGGCTGAGGTGAAATACATAACAAAGTCCTCTTTTACAAAAACTAGGGCAATTAAAGCTGGCATCAGGCACTAGATGCAGTCAATAGAAGCCAAGTATTTGGGTGTTTAGGTCTTCTTCTACCACCTAACTTATTCTTCTTTACATGCAAGATTTATGATAATTTTGAAAAAAAGGGAGGTGTTTGATAAAATGTATTATTTATTAGAAAATGTTTACTTACTTTTAAATCTCAATCTAAATTGACAATTTCTGCTTGTCTGAATAGTATGCAAAGTAATAAACCATCATGTTTTATGACTTATTGCTAAGTTCAACAGAAGTTAATTAATCATCTTCTGTCATATCCCATTGTCTATTTAAGAAAGAAGTTGATCAGCTTGCATTTTCAGAGTAAAACAATTTCTGCAATTTAATTTGTATTAACTTTTGAAGCTTGTTGATCCTATAGCATTTAACTAAGAACAAGGCATCATTCTGTATCTTCCAGTCCACTCTTATAAACATAATTACCCAAACAGCTACTACATATTAATCCTCTGTGTGTTGCTAATCTTTAGCTGGCTGTGCCTATGCTGTCAGCTCCAGTCATCATGAAGGGAGGGAAGAGGGAGAAGGAGGTGCAGTCCTGTATCACGTACAATCTTGCTGTTATGAATCATAATGCATAAACAGAGCAAAATAACAGAGGGCATCTTGACCTAAAACAGGACAAGAGACAGGATAAAAAGTACAGGAAGAAGTTTATTGGCTCAAACTTTGATAGCAACTATCAACAGAGGAGTTATTGGACTAAGAAGGGATAAAAATTCACATACTGAGAGTTGGAAGCACCGGTGCTTTCAAGCCCAGGACAGTGAGGATATTATGAAGGTGAAGGGCCTATTGAGCGCCAAGCTATCTTGCCCTGGCACTTAATCAAAGGGATTAAGGCTTGGGAAGCAAAACCCACAGGTTATCCTCCAGGAAGCATACCAAGTAGTTATCAAAAACACAAATGCTCAAAGCAGCTCAATTTTCCTATACTAAAAGTGTTTTGGTCAAAGCCTGTGGGCTTGTCTCAAGGTAAAAGAACTTTGTTAGAAATGTTTGTACATGAGTGATTGTGAGGCAAAAGATGATAGCAAATACTCGTCTTTTAGGCATAAGTCTATCAGACTAACCATCAATCAAAATCAGAGTCTTTCAAACTCCCCTGAAAATCTAATTTTACAAGCAGCTGTCACTTACACCGAAAATACAAAAAATTATATGTTACCATTAACTTTGAGACATTTAAACAACAGGTAGTGGTGACTATTGTCTATTACAGTAGCAATATCAATTAGAGGACCACAACTCTATTGTTGCAACACAAATATAAACTGAGAAATATAGGATCACTTTCTATAACAGCATACAGCATTGTGGCAAAACCACACATATACAATACACAAGTACAATGTATGATGAATTTAGCAAAATTTTCTTTGACATTTATAATTTGGCTAGCATAAGGCCAATGGTTTGAAGCCTAATGTGAAGAGTTCGAAAGTGAAGGCATGTGACAAATCCCATGACTCCTCAAAAGTTGCAGTGGTCTCTGTAAAGTGTTGTGGCCCAGTGAAGCTCAACTAGAATCAGGATTGCATGTTCCACAAAATACTGAGTAGCATTGTCAGCTTTAGTGGTTATGGGCTCAATTAGAACTGGGGCCTCTCATGCCGATGACACGTGCCTTCACGGTAGTCTGAGTAGTCTAAAAACAAAACATATGAAAACCAATGGAAAAGAAAAAAAATCTCTGATCATTTAAAGAAATATTTGGACTAAAACCTATGCTGTTGCATACTATTGTATGGGAAACCATTATCTTTCTGTATCATCAAAACACACAGTCACAGTGGAACATCAGATCATTTAACCTCAATGTCCAGATCTGGATCTTTGGAACAATGGAAATCATATCTGTGGAAGCCTCAAAAGACATATCTCCTGGGCAAAGATATATAAACAAAAGCCCTATTTTTCAGACAAGACTTAAGTACGACAGCTTAACATAAAAGAATGTTTGAATATTTTAGCCCATGAAGACCTTGTTATGATGAAATCAGTCTGGACGCATATTTAGCATGTTCATTACCGAAGCCTCTGACCTGCCAGGATTCTGGTATGGCTTCCATAGTCAACCCCATCTGTCGGACATTAAGACTATTGGAAACAGATGGACCTTCAATTGTATTTTTGTTCAAATTGCAAAATAGCTACTTGGGAAAGAAGCTAAAATAACATACAAACAAGAGCAACTATGATAACAACTGCATCTGGAACGGAATGAGTACAGTAAGAGATCAAAAACAGAAGGCATACAAATTCAAGACTGCCCTTTGAAAAGAGATCGCCCCCCCCCTTTCCTAACATTACTGGCCTAGTATTGATTTACTCTGCAATTTTGTGTTTCTCTCCCCACGTCAGCTCTACAATTTCTGTTGAGCTGGAGGTCTGAGCAAATAGCACTCATCGGGTTTTTCCAAATACTTTGCTTCTTTTCCATGAAAAAAAGAAAGAGGAAAGGTTTCAATGGGTATTTGGAGAAATATCCAATCTTCAGAGTTAGTTTATTACCCCATATTGGGGAAACTGCAACACAAAAGGTATTTCCGTCATGGAAAATTAAGATTCTTCAAATTTAATGCCATGGTAATATAGACTGGACTGACACTTTTGGTTTAAATTTTAAAAAGTGATGACAGAAACTATAAGTAAATAGAGACCAACAGTGCACATGTTGTGCAGTACTGTTCATTGACCAATTTTCTAGATTTACATAGTAAAAATAGAGCTGTGATATTTTTTTTAAATTGTTGCCAGGAGAGCAACGCATCTGAATAGCACCCCCTTTCCTAAACCCTGCAATTTCTAGCCACAAAATGGATAGAACAGATAAACAGGCTTTTTATTTCAGTTCAAATAACATCAAGGTATAAACAGTGAGCCCAGAGCACATCTCCTATTCTTTTTCAAAGTAAGTCCTGCTGTTCCATTTCAAATACCTTGGGGTTATGGGTCATAATGCACTTTCCAGCTTCTGAACACGTTTATTCAGGCATCCTACTGTAAATAGGAGGAGATTCAACATCAAATATCTCTATTCCCCATGCAGGCCCTTTCGTCTGTTCTGAGTGGAAGTGTGCTTTTGGGTAACAAAGTAATGGATTCTCTTCTCCGACCAGACCCAGAATACTAAGTGGAAATATAATTGAGCCACATGTTGAATGTACTGTAGTTTTCTTTGATGTCACAGTGCATTAAGAAAATACTTCCAAAGGTATAAAAATCAATCAAGTTAGCAAAATAACCAAGACTTAAAGATAACGGTAATTCAATATGTCAGGAAATTTAATTAGTGATAACTTATTTTATGACTCAAAGCTCCCAGACTATTAAAGGGGTAATAAATGTGTTATAAAGCTCTTACAAGCCCCTAAGGCCATTGAAGGCTGAGCTGCAGAGCTGTTTACGAGATTGTTTATTACAGGCACAGCTTATCTTCATTTACCACAAAAAAAAGGTGGGTAAAACAAACGATAAATAGTCGAGCTTAACAAGGTGGCTATAACAGAAATATTACCACCTTTATCTTGAAGCAAATACAAACGGTCACAAATGCATCGAGTGGCAAGGTGAGGCAAAGAGAGAAGGAGTAGAAGAGAGCTGAGAGGAGAAGAGAGGAGAGAAGAGGGCAGGGTGACAAGCAGGTGGCTTTATATTGCCTCTATCCGCCACATATGTCTGGTCCACTGCTGAGCTGACAGGTAGGGACACAATGTGTTGACCTGAGGGCCTGTTACAGACTTGCAAGAGGATAAATATAGAGCAGTGGGACAGCATAGGTGTCTTAAATGACATATCTAATGATGCTCATCCTCTGCAGTCTATTTTCTCAGTCTAGAAAATGGCTTATGAGAGCACAGCAGTGGTGTGCGGGCTAAACCACAACTGGAACTACCAGTAAATAAACACTGATATCAGCAGAATTGTGTCAATTATTGTATTCTTTGTGTGCTTGGACCAACACCTTCCATCCTCTTCTAGTAGTCACATGCACAATATAAACATACACAGTCAAATGCCTCATTTGGATTTGCAGTGAATGGGAGAGATTGGTATTAAGCCCTTTGCAGCTGTGTGTGTTCAATTTGCATATGTGAAAACAGTTTCAAAAAGCTTCTCTATAATGCATAAGACCCTTTTAGGCTGTGTTTACTGCAACACTCTATTCCTCCCACTGACAATCCATGCACGGGTTTGCATCATTTTGTGAGACATGCCAGTTTTGAATTATTCAGTCACTCATCTCTGCCACAGCACCGCATTTAGCAAACACATGCACACATCCACGCAGAAAGAGACAGAGGGGTCTACAAGGATACTACAACAACACCTCAGTCGGTCTCTTTGGAGAGGCTGGAATCCTATTACCTAGCCGTCAGAACCTGTCAGATGCCTTTCCTCATGCTCCTCCCCCTTTGTAAAAAGGGAATACAGTGTACACCGCCGGTCCATTTACAGGCTGCCTGCTCCGTGTACTTTTAAGGGGCCCTGGGCCTTGAGTGTCATAAGCAGAAGAAAACACAGTTCAATTTCCCCTCACAAGAGCATTAAACAGGCACCTCCACGGTACCAGTCCCATGCATAATTCACTGTCGGTGATGTGCGTCTTAAACGCTACTGAAATAAACATGACGGTATATGCAAATCAGCAGTGCTCTCCCATGTTGTACTTGCTAAACAGACAACAAGAGAATAGCACAGCATGCAGACAGCCCCTTCTGGCCACAGACAGTATGTAGTACAGTATGTAATCGCATGTGTGTGTGTTGAGGGAGTGTTAGCTGCACAAACTATAGCAGTTCTTGAAGAAGTACAGAACTATGACTGTGCTTGCTGTACCCATAACTGGTCACAAAGATCTTAAAATTATGCATACCCTTACATAAAAAACTGCAGCTGAGGTATTTGTGAAGCTCTAAAGTTTCACAACTTTACAGCAGAGGTATAGCTGTGGTTTTATTGTTGCATTTAATGAAGAAAGAATGTCTCAATTTAGTCAAAACAGGATGTGTAGTGGAGCAGTAGTGACAAACAGACAAAGACATATTTTCTAAGCCAGCATCCTCTGGTCATTAGAGGAACTACAGCTTAAATGTGCCCTACAGTGTGTGTGTGAGTGAGACAGAGCGAGAGAGAGAGAGTGTATGAATCTGTAATTTTTAAAAAGGGATGTTGATGAGAGAGGAGAGGGCAGACTTCTTGTGTCAGATTTTATAAATGAGGGAAGAAACATCTTCATTCCATATTTAGACACCCCCACTCATTCTTTACCAGTGCCCCCTTGGTGGGTGTGTAGATGAGCGTGCACATGTGCTTAGTTCAGGCAGGGCATTGGCTCAGACTGATTCCCAGCAGTGTGTCTTTAACAGGGCCTTCCTGCCAGGCTGCCAACCTGTCCACCCCTCCCGCCACCACCACCACCACCACTCCTGATGGGACAACAGCCCAGCTGACGCCCCAGTGGCTTTGCCAACACAACCTATGTCTTCAACCCACAATCTGCTCCGCTCATTTTGGTGGGGAGAAGATGGGGAGAGATTAACAAAAGAGGAGAGCAAAGACAATGAAGCTGCATCTTCTGATCAGGTTTGCTGCACAAAGCAGGTAAAACCCAGACACCTCTGTGTGTTTTTGACACTCAGTATCTCAACCTAACTTGACCTTTATTCAAAGGGATGAACACATAAATGGTAAATGAGAGGTAATTGTACTTTTTAATTAAACTGAGAATGATTCATATGGAGCTTTGTTAGATCACTGGCAACAGCAAAACATGAGTTGTTATTTTAACGCTTTAATATGCAGAGTTAAATTAAACAGGGGAAGAAAAAAAAAACCTTTAACAAACAATATAGAAACATCTCTGAATGCTCCTGAAAATATAACAAAGAATATCAGAAAAACACATTTTAAAACATAAACATTAAACAAGGCAGGAAGTTTCAGTTATAGGTCACTGTGCTCTGCTACTCGAGGACATTTATTTTGTAGTTCAATAGGTTTTGAAATCAATCATTTTTATTGTTTTAAGACTATGTAGTGACAGGATCTGGCACTATCAAGGCAACTTCAGTCACTAATTGAACACACAGTAGCTGCTTTGATTATCTATAATCACTTTTCCAGAATGTTACAAGCAGAAATAAACGGAAGATGTGGTGCCTGTTTTGGTTTGTGCCATCACATATGTACAGTAAATCTGGCCCTCGGCACAAAGGCACAGCTGCCAAAGCTGTGGTGTCACTGGTGTTCATTGGTGTTGAACAGTGTGTTAACAGGATGTGTAATGCCGTGTGCTGGTCCTGTGCTGCAGCCAGGACTGGGTGGCAGCAGCAGCACTGAAGGCTACAGCAGGGTGGTTATCATGAAGCAGTTATGTAGCTGCTCTGCTGGGCCGGTCTAATTACAGGAGAACAGCGTGCACCAGTCTGGGCTTCCAAATGGCACCATATGTTTTCCCAGACTAACCGGCTGAATAAAATGCCATTTAACCATTCAGGGTGCACCATGCTCTGTTGTCTGGGAATCAGTCACTCACTCTCACATAAAACCATTCACACCCCCAAATAAACCACCCTACCACCCAGCTACTACACTTAACACCCCACCACATACACTAACACAGCTTCCTGTCTAGTTTAACTATTTACAAATCCTAATTTAAGTGACTCTGACAAATGCTGGCTTGAATAATAATTTTGGGGATGGTGCGGTAACCAGTGAAGGTGAATAAAGAGGTCTGGTTAATCAGAAACAGTGCTTCCAAAAAAGCCAGCTTCACGTCAGGGTGTGGCTAGGTCCATCCATCTTTTCTTTAGTGACCTGTGGCGAGCAACTCATGAGCTGATCATTAAGCAGCATCATGACTGATGTAAGCCTTGGTCAGAAAACAGTGAGCTAAAATACATTTAATCTTCCCTTTTCCCCGGACTTTTTTTTTTTGCTTGCAAGAAACTATTTGTTACATCTAAAGTTCTACAATTCAGCTGATGCAACTAATGTGTATTACTGAAGGTCAGTTCTGATAACCAGCACAAAGCTGGTGGTTTGGAAAAGCTTTTGTTTCTGACCATTTATGATATATACACTTTTACTAAACAGTAAAAGAAAGCCGTACTGTTTACATTGCAAGGGATGATAGAAACATTTTTCAGTGGGAAAAAGAGTTTCTTTATTCCCTCTTTTTTTCCCCCCTTCTCTTCAATCTCACATCCCAGAAAGGTTTTAACAATACACTGATCACTAGGCAATAACACAGAATAGTAAGGATGCTATTAACACTATTAGTAATATCTTTTTTCAAGCATTTCCCAACTGTTACCAGCTGGCAAAACTGAAATCACAACATCCCTGATAACGAGAGCATAATTCTTTGTTACTGCAAAAGGCTGACAACGTTTGTATCGTAACCTCTTTTTCTGGAAAAGCTCCCCCGTATCATCACAAGATAGACCTATCACACATCATCAGTTTGTTAATGAGAACAGCCTAGACAGAGGAGCTTACAGATGCCTATCGAGGGCACAAAACAAAAAGAGAATGTAAGTAAATACGGACTGTAATTAGTATGACAAGGCTGAAAAAACAGATAACACACCGTGGCAGCCCAAAGGCCTGCGCTTTCACACATGCACGTGCACACTGCACATGCACAGGGCACACACAAGCTCTTGACTGTACTCTCTCACTCCCACACACACACACATACTGTGAGAAAAAAAAAATCTAATGTTTTAATCAGCTTGCTACAGCATATATAATGAGGATCCACTAAGCCCTAGCTATCAGCTGCCATCGGCCACTTAGTTGTGCCTTCAAAGAGTTGATTTTTCACTTCTTCTCCAACAAGCTTAGCACAGCAGCTATCAAAAGTTAACACAGTCTGAGCATGTGCAACAAAAACCTGAAAGAGTAACTGACAGTTCAGCAAGTGACATACTCTGTGTGGAGTAAGGCAAAAAGGAGATTACAGTATGTTAAAGTGGACAATATGGTGTAGTTTTTCTGGGAAAATGTGTCACAGTCATCTGTCATCTCTGTAATTTACATCAAGGAAGTCCTACAGCACAGTTGTTCTGGTTAGAGATGACATCAAAGTGCATCAAAAGCCACACCACAGCCTATAAATCAGACAGTAAGTGTACTGACCTTAAATACCTTGCATAACCTGCTGACTACACAATCCTAACATAATGTATCAGATTTACATCTCAACTAGATTGCATACACACCTTTTGATGCAGCACAGCGTGCACCTGGGCCGGCCACACCTGCTGCATAGCACAAGGCAATCACATGAATCAGTCAGGTCAGGTCCAGACAGACCAGTTTCTACAGAATGGGCAAACTCATCTGAATTATTACTCAACTCGCCAGGTGTGAGTGTGAAGAGGGAAATTTATGTAGGAAATAAAGAAAGCGAGTGCAGGTGGGCCTCTTGTTGCAGTTTCTGGCCCCCTGGCCCAGCCCTGACCTCTGTGATGAGGACTCACAGCTCCGGCCCTCCAGCTGGAGAAGTGGTGACCTGAAAATGGTATAAACCAAAAAGTGTGTCCTTGTGTCCTTGTCTTGTTTGCCAGCTATTGTATGCCCCGATTGGAGGACAAGTGAAATCAGGTCTTCCGGCCTGAGGGCATCAGGTTGTCATTGTACCAGTGACTTTCTAAAACTCAGTATTTCTTGACTTAATGTTCCTTCATAATACTCTCAGTACAAAAGTGATGACTATTGCTATGTCTGAAAAAGATCTCCCTAATCTTCCAGTTGTTACCATATATCATTTTAGACCTTCATTTTTACATTTGAAAATTGAGAATGTTTGTTAAATAGAATATGAAGTGGTGGTATTACACTTAAGAATAAATAAATATATATATATATATATATATATATATATATATATATAGTATATCCCAAAGTGAAGTATGTTCTGACAGAGTGTAGCTCTACATGTCAAACTTAAAGCAAGCTAACTCAAGCCTCTGTTATAACATCGGGAGTAGCCTGCTGTAAAATAAATGATGCTGTTAGGTGCAGTCTCGCAGGTGAAATGTGCTGCTGCTACAATTATTCTAATGCCAGCATGCCAGAATGCCAGTGCTACCAAATGCTGCTGTCAACCCAGGGGTTTAATTAGTTTGGCACATGTGCCACTTATAATC
Organism: Kryptolebias marmoratus; assembly: GCF_001649575.2. Lineage (NCBI taxonomy): Eukaryota > Metazoa > Chordata > Actinopteri > Cyprinodontiformes > Rivulidae > Kryptolebias > Kryptolebias marmoratus. Next base: position 15,816,904 of record NC_051444.1, read on the forward strand.
ACCTGCCATTACCAGTTCTGGCTACATCTGCTTAAACGTCTGTCAGCAGCGGGCAGGCTGTGTATATGTGTGTATAGGTTACTGGGGTTGTCGGATGGTGGGTCAGAGAGAGTACATTATGGTGAAAAACCAGAAGCCTCAACCAACACACAAAGGGGTTCACTGGTACCATTCATCTGCAATGCCCGTGTGTTTATATCCACATATCTACGGAGAAAGAAAAAAATCAAACACAGCTGTCTTTACTTTTGCATCAATATTGAAACGCTTCATATGTCAACCACAGTGAGGACAATTTTATAAGTGATACAGACTTGTCAGGAGCCCGTCTGTACAGGTGCATTGTGAAAACAGAGGGGAGCAGGTCTTCATAGTGTCAAACTGCATTGTGAATAGAGCTACACCTCAGGCTGAATACATCTCATTGTGATTTCATGAGACCTGGTAGAGGAAGAAGGAGGAAAAATTCAGGGCCGCCAGTAAATCTCAACTCGAAATAAGAGAAATGGGAGTTAAAAGTAAACCGTTCATTCCCTCTGGCAAAGCAGTGGGTACCTCTAGGGCTAAAGGAGAAGGAGAAAGAAGAGGATCTCCCCCTGCTTCTTGCAGTCGTGTGACCAGTGAGCACAGTATATAAAGGATGGACTTCAAGCTGTGTATTTAGAAGTTTATGATAGAATGTGTATGTACATACATGTGTCTTAATGCACTTGTGCATGTGCAGCAGAGCACAAAAGCTTGTTCCCACTGACTTAGAGACTTGGATCTTCTGATTCGCCCCGTGTCTCCTGGAATACAATAACCCCAACTATTTCTATTATTCCCAGAAAGTTCCCATTTAGTCAAGGCTCAATATTGTACCAGCTCAAAAACATCTAATAGGGACTTGTGTGGCTACACTAATTACAAATATCTGTAGTAATCCGGAGCCGATAAGAGAGTCATTACTCCTTCAGACATTTATCACTATGGGATTGATGACCCATTTCAGAGGCAGCTTTTGTTTGAGGAAGTGAAATCGCTGATATCCCTTTTATCCTACATCACTGTTGAAGCAATCCATTCGTCAGGAGGCAAGCTAGTTAGAATTGTAATTAACAAATATGGACTTAGGCCCTAATAGAATTCTTGCAGAAAACTACGGATTGATGTAGGAGGAGATGAGGGGGATTTTTCCTGCGTTTGTCTTTCCTTACTAATTGCCACTCTAAGAGGCTGTCTGTTGAGAAGAAGAGCTCTATGCTGTGTCAAGAAAATGCTACAGCAGCACTTCGACTTCTTCCAAATGCAAAAGTTCAGTTGATGTGTAAATATGTAAGCACAGGGATTTGAAAATGTTTATGTACAGGCACACCGCTTCAATGAATCTGTCACAAATACGTAGGTCACAAGTAAAATATGCACTTCCCTGCTGAAGTCACGGGTTTCCTCTGACTTTCCTTTTTTTTTTCTCTTTCAAGCACCCTTAAACACCCACCTACACCTGCAAAGAATAGAGCAGCAGATGATCACAGCAGGTAAGGAGTAAAGGTCTGGCCACCTGCCGGCCACATCCCATCTTTGTAGCAGTAATGAACAGAGACAGCTTGGGGACGGCCCTGCGAGCTTGTCCCCCCGCGTAGTCTTCCTGCTTCGGGGCAGAGCTGGGGCCCCCGGGGTGACAAGGATGCCAGAGATGTTCCACACACTGACAGGCAGGTCTTACCTGGCTAACCCGCTGTACGCATTGGCCCAGCGACACACAGAAAGAGTACAGGGACAAACGTGGCGGTGCACGTGCTTCACGTATATTTGTCCACACCGCAACCGCTCTCGTGTGTTCACACGCCCATGCAAAAACTGCGGAGCACACCCGCGCACGCTGACCCGGTGTAATTCCTATGGCACACGGCTTGTGACAGGAGCAGCTGCAGCCACTACGGCAGACAGATGAAATTTTATAACTATCTCCTCCAAGTTCCATCCTCACCTTCAGGATAATTTATGACCTGCCTGCCAGCCTTGAAGAGACAATATGCTTGCAATAAAATGAAGTGTTCCTGCAGTGTAGGTTATAATTAACAGAGAAAGGGAGAAAGGTGTGTGTGTGTGTGTATTGAGTTAGAGGCAGGAGGTGTGGGTGTGTGTATTTTGCAGGCGTGCATGTGTATTTGGCATGCACTTATAATGTACATCTGAGGGTATTTAAACAACACATACTTCACTTATAGCTTTGAGATTTCACCATGCACAAAAATAATTAACCTCAAAGCATGTGCCTCTAAAAGTCCAGACGCAAAGCCTAATCTGAAACTTTACAAGCTTTTTGTGTGCACATTGTATGTTTATTGAACCCATACACTGTACTTGTGCTCATTAGTTTGCATACTACAACAGCAATGTTTACTCAGTATCAATGAACTGATGTAAAGATTTATGATGTATATTTCTACACAACCAAGAAGAAAGTAAACTTAAATGAGATCAAATGCAGTGTAAGAGCAGGGTTTTTGGTGAGAACTACTTTATTATCTTATGATGCCACGTTGTCACTGTTTGGTTCACATGCCTGCCACACTTAACTCCCTTAGTTGTTCACTATTAGCTCCCTGGGATGTTTGGTTGGATCACAATGAGTGTCTTTGTTTGCCTGACGACTCGTGAATCAGTCCCAGAAGTCCTCAAAAAAGAAAAAAAAAAAACTTACCAAACTGTCTTTTCCCAACAGAATTCCTGTTTCCATATTAAAAGTCAGGCTTTTAATGGGCAACCGTGTCTGCAAAAAGTGAGTTTAAATGTTTGCGGGTCTTTTAATGACACTTTAAAACCTCCTCCTTCTCCAGATTTGTGCCACATTCCATTTGGTAATTGCATATTATTGTGAAACACATAATTATAAAATGACTGCTTCAATTAAAACCTGTAAATAATGTTGTGCACTTGTGACTCACGAGAAGCCAAGATGTATAACAAAGAGGGCGTTTTTGTTGCAAACGTCCCAGTTGCACAGTTAAACCACAGAAGGAGAAAAAGCATGCAACTCACTAGCTGATTATTGACGTCTTTGCGATCCAGACAAGATATAGGTAAGTGCATATTTATATGTACAGAACTTGTTTTGTACAGTAAGTAGAAGGTAACAAAATAAAACCATCATTCATATAATTCAAAGAACATTCCTGTAAGAATAAGACATTCTTTGATGCACTTCCCAGCCTGGGAGCAAACTAGCATGGGAGGACTGCTGTGAGGTTCTGCTGAGGTCAGGTCATGTCATGCATAACTGACTGATTGCTTAACAGGAGTGGGTGCTTGAGAAAGAAATTCATAATTTACAATCAAACACACACCTCACAAACACCCTGGCCACAGGCAATCATGCTGCAAGAAAGTACCTGGTCTCAGGGACCACACAGACATGTTTAAGATAAAGACAGACAAATTAGATGACAGCATCTAAGGCAAACCACTGCGCTTGCGCTAATTACAGGCTGGCTGGTGATATAAGAGGCAGATGACATGCCCTTATTTGTTTTCTCCCTCAGTAACCTGAACCAAGTAAACATAAGCGATGCAGATGACGGCAAAAGTACGTGGCATGGCGTAAAAGACACACAACAACAGGGAAAGAGAACCAGTTGTGGGCTGAGAGATCCAGCCACCACACATAGGTGTTTGCCCACAACTGAAAAGAACAAACACATGAGGTTAAGAGAAAACAAGGGTGCAGTCGGCAAAAGTTTTGACTGGTAACTTATGCCAATGAAAACAGAATGAGTTATTCCTGTCGGCATTGCTTTTAAGTCAAGAAACCAATCGTGGGAATATTGAAAATGAGACCGTGAGGCTACTATTTGCAATACTTTATTATCTTGTCACATCACAGAGGGTTTGCTTAAAGCATGTCCTGTCTGACTTGTAGTCATTAAAACACTGGTTAACGATACCAGTCCTATCAGTAGTATTGTGAAACCTCATGATGTGACTTTCCCTTCAGTGTACACTGCATCCTCTGTTTCCAAAACCTACACATGTAACTACTCAAAATACATGGGCTGCCTACATCCCCTAAGGCTACATTCATGCTTGAATTTTAATTTTTTTTTTAATATGTTAAGATTATGATGTTCACACAACTTTGACATTTAGGGGTTAGATATACAGATACTTCAGGACGAACTTCCCATTATTGTTTAGCTTAAAATCTTTAAAAATACATTTGACTCCAGATAGGGAAAAAAAACTCTGACTCTAATAATGATTAGGTTTCATCCATTTACTAAATTACCTTTCTTGATTTTTACATCACTGACAGAACACTTTGATTTCACTAAAAAATTTAAAAATGACGACTTGTCAGAAAGTTCTGAAATATAATTGTGAATTACCAACTTGACTCTGTATGTTAGCAGCTAATATGCAGTAAACACTTGGCATCTTCTCACTATTTTTTTTTTTTTTAGTTAGAGGAAGCAAATTATAGCATGAGCCATTTGCAATAATCCTCAAGGTTAGTAGGATGAATAGTTAACTATGTGATTTGTGTTTAGAAAGACATGTTTTGTTTATTGACCCCCAAAATAGGTAAGGGCGATAATGTTTTTGTCTGTGTGTTTTTATTTGTCTGTAGTGGTAGCAAAATATCTCATAATCACTGGACAGATTGTAATAAAACTTTCAGAAAGATTGAATGTAGATTGGATTTAGAAAGATTGCACACAGGAGGTGCATATACAACTGATTGTCTCACTAAGTGACAGTAGTTGAGCATCATTCCCAACACATACTCCAGTGCTACATACTGCATGACATCTTTGCCTAACACTTTGGCATTACACATTGGCATCAACCCTGTTTGTCTCTTAGTTATAGCCACAAAAATAGCTATAACTCAGTCAATTTTACAGATAATGACCGAAATTTGGAGTGATTCTCTGAGAGCTGCTGTCAACAAATACTTCTACAGCTAACACATCTTGTGAGCTCTTGCAATGTCTCATGAGATCAGACATCATTTACAACACGTTACCAAAACATCTATAACTCTGTCCCCTGTTGTCATAATATTGTCTTAGTTTAAAACTCTGGCATACGAGAAAGGCAGCGAGTGATATGCATTCCTTCAAGGCACGCAAGGCCTTTAATTTTAAAGGCACATTTATTGTGAACATGACCTCACTCTTTGTTTCAATGACAGATTACGGCTTTGCTGTTGGTGTAATGAGAACTTTGGCCCAGTAAATCATTGACTGTGGACAATTAGTGTATTTTTTTGTTTGTTTGTTTGTTTTCTGGTATGATAGCAATCCCATGTACTGTGTGGAATCCATTTCTAAAGCTTTAGGGAGGTCACTGGGTACTTTAGACAAGACTGTGATCTGTCCATCTTTATTTTAGTCATGACACTGACAGTCTTTCCCATCTGGGATGGAAGGGCCTCCATTGTCCACCAACTTTCTCTCCCACCCCCATGCAGGAGGGCTGGGTCTGTCAGGGACAGCACAAAAGAAATGTCACCACTCCAGAAATGAAGTGCCACCCGAAGAAGGTTTCTCTCCTCCTCTTTTCTGTGTCGCTATGCATCTCCACAGGGGTGCAACTGGTAGCTGACAACACTGGTGGGGTCATCCTCGGCTGGGCACAACTCTAACCTCTCCAGCCCCTTCTGGCCCCCGGTGACCTTTGGTTTTGATGACAGACTGGACTTTTTGTGTAGCAGCAGCTTGACCAGGTGAGGACAAGAAAGGATGACAATAGAAGGAAACATAAAGCCGATGGAGGCTGGGAGATAGCCCCGTAGGTCATGGGTCGAGCTAGATGGTTGAGTGATGAGTGCAGCTGTGGACACGTGGACCTCCTTGTCTGTCCTTTGGATTTGCTTGCCATGTCAGCTGACGTTTCTTTTGTCTTAGAATAAAGACCTCACTAACTCTCCACAATCTGGAAAAAATAAATAAATGCAAGCAACAGACGTAGAACGTCACAGATTGAGTATACAGTAATCACCGGAACACCATAGCATCTTCGGTGAATCAAATCTTTTGTCTTGGAAAGGGTTAGAGAGACAGAATTTAAAAAAAAAATAGAATAATAACTTTTTTAATTTGTATTATATCACCAATTCAAAAAAAAGGTTGCCATTAATGTGATAAATCGACACGTGTAGTCCAATTTCAAACACAAAGAAAAAACACTGATTAGTACATTTACTTTGAATAATCTGTCATTGTAAACAGCTGAAGGCCATGCTATGACTGTTTCCCTGCAGGACTTCTTTCCATTTTTTATTATACCTTCATTCTTGTCTTTCAGGCTTACAAGATGTTCCAAAAAGTTGTTTGGGTGAAATTTAAGGCCAAATTATGTAATTAGCTGCAAAATAAAACAATGAATGCTAAATGAAAAAGTTGATGTCAATAAGTGTTTATAGTGATCTGGTACAAAAAGCAGCATCCACAGAAGAGCTTTCCATTTTGTAAACAAATATGTAAGAAATTTGTTAGATTTTTTTAAACACACACACACATATATATATAATATTGCCATACCAGATTTTCTATCTAAACCTGTGTACACATCTTGAGTTTTCCAACTACTTCTGATGCCAAAGGTCAATGGCTGTCTTCTCTCCTACCTTTCAAAAACTTAGAAATGGGAGGGCAGGGTTGACCATGTCAGGCCAAACCATGCTTTAGGTCATAAACACCTCTGCCTGTCTCCCGAGTTTTTTCTTTTCTCTCCCACAGAGGAGAGTTGGGTTTGCACTCTGTTAATCTTTCACTGCAGGCCTGCTCACTCTTACACTGGCCCGCTGGAGAACAGACGAGGGGAAAGAAAGAGGGGTAGTAAACGACGAGTGGATAAAAGAGCAGGAAGAAAAAGCCATCGAGAGGGCCAGATGGGCACCTTCACAGTCCATTTATCAAACCCAATGTGGCCCTCCTCTCCCCTCCCTGCTGCTCTCATGTCCTAAACCCCCATGTAATTCTGTAATGATTTTCATTATCATATAATGACCTTACAAAGCCTACAGCAGTTTGCATGGTCAGTACAAAACCTGCAGCTGTTCCCTTCAATGTTTGCTTGCCGACTGTGACAAAGCTGTTTTATTTTTTCTCCGTTGGAGTATGACTTCTAGGGTCTGATGGGTCAGCATAAGGGTATCTTATCCACAGTGGATTAAAGATAGCCGCGCTGTGATCATGCAGAATGAGGACAACATATAACAAGTTCCAGTAGCTATTGTTTAAACACTGAAAAATAATTAAACAACAAAGATGTCTGCATATTGGACGTATTTCCGTGTATGCTCTCCCACCATGAATCCTTCATTACCTGTAATTGCATAAATGTGAAGCATGATCTATGAATTTTTAAAACTAAAAACATCCCCAGTGCCACTGGGATGTGCCATTTCCTATCCTAATAGGCCTGTTCCCTGGAGGTTGTGTCTTGCTCTTCAATCTGCACTTCCTGTGTGGCATACTGAGCCGCTCCACTGCAGTACAGTCACCCACCAACATAATAATCCATCTATTTCCAGGGTACTCGAGGGGCATTTACCGAAGGGACACGGAGGGCAGCATCTATCAAAGAATTCACCACGTGCATCGGGAAAATCCAGTTACCAGAAAAGCTCATAAGAATAAAAAAGCTCTCATAACTTTGTTGGCTCAGAGTGAATGAATGGACTGCTTCTGCTCGCACGGTGAGCAGAGGCATCACTCACTCTGAGTGCCTATAAGTCACTCATGAAGAACTGCTGGTCACCGGCTCCAATTCCTCTTTCTTTCCTTCTTGCTTGTCCTAAAAATGCCCCGAAGACAGAAAAAAAAAAAAGGCAGCAAGCAGGTCCAGGTTTCAGAGTGTGGAGTGCTGCTTTAACTGGTGTTTAAGAAACAAAAGTCAGCAAACTCAATCAGTCAATGCTGGTTGTGTATGTTTATGGGCCTCTAGCAAGAGTCATCAATCAGACTTTTTCTCTTTTTCTGGCTTTTTCCCATCTTTTTGAACATTTTACATGCAATACTCATTAAACAACCAGGGAAACAAAAGGCATTGCGATGTTAAAAACTTCCCTGTTGAATATTGTGTTCATGCCTAATTAGGACGCTAACTAAGAAAACCCAACAAACTGAGTCAGCAGTTAAGTTTAGAAGTCATAGTATAATAAAAATAATTAGCTTAAATGCATTTTACTGAAATTAAATTACCCCTTTCTTTATATGTCTTTTTCTGGAATATTTGTTTGTGGAATATAGTAAAAACTGCCAATCAGTGGAGTGTAAAAAAGAAAACTTACACTCTTCTAATAATTCAAAGAACTACCAAGGCAATCCTTGACCATCGTCAGCAGAAAATGCCTAATCAGCACCAGCATGTTCCACTTAACATTGCACATAGCCATGTGTTTAGTTTTGCACAAATGTTATCTGTTGACAACCACTTGACAGGATGACCTCTGGCTTTTTTTTTGGTAAGTGGGGACGGTAAAGATTAGGGATAGACGTGAAACGTGTTTCAAGGGAGGAGAAGGTATCAGGAGCAGTCGGAGTTCAAACACATTGTGCAGGAGGCTTGCCCTCTACCAAAACAGCTAATCTCATCAGTCTTCCACAATAGATAAAGTAAAATGTCTGTCTGTCCTGACGACAAGGACTGAGCATTTCCTGTCCTGGTCTGTGATGCTTGATGTCAGGATCTTAGGGTGGGCTGAGCAAAGCCTAGGGTTAGTAGGTGGTAACATCGCATTGTGGGTGGCGGAGGTCAGTGCTGATGGTGAGATGGTTTCTAGCTTTCAGCACATGCAGCTGGTATGCACTATCAGAGCAGGACCCACATGAGAGCTGTGAGGCTCTGGGCGTCGACACAGTAGAGCAAGGTGTGTAGAAACAGGCTGTTTACAAGGCTCATCTGGATGGGACGGAGCAAAGGGTCATCCAGAGGGGACAACTCAAAACAAAGGGGTGCCATGGAACGATGAAGGCACCAACACACCAGGAAGTTAACAGAGCTTTTTTTTTTCTAAAGAAAAGCTGTTACGTTCACAAATTTCTAGGCAGGATGTTTGTTTCAAAATGCGTTTCTGTGTGCGACACAGGTCAAATCCGTTGAAAGAGACAAAAAGCTGTAAAACGTGCTGAGGCAATGATAATGAAAACATGTATAGCAGTGTTTGTCTGTCCTCACTGGCACTGAGGAATCAGAATCAGAATCAGAATATCTATATTGTATCGAGGAAGAGTGTGACTAAGAAAATGAACAGCTAAAATTATACTATGGAGTATGTACAAGACCCTTCTTTATCTGAATAAGTGGCCAGTGCTCTAATCCCAGGGCTCTCTGTTCTTATCTGGAGGGAAGGAAGTGAGCGGGTTTATCCAAGACACACTTGTCACTGTGATAGCTGCCAGACCCAAAAAACTACAAAACACAAACCGGCCACAGCATTGCCTTTCTGTGGAATTCACACCAGCACCAGCTTTTGTTTCATTTATTAGGTATTGGCAATATTCAGCATCATCAATTGGCTGACCAATCAACAGATCAATTACTAGTATTCACTACAAAAGAAAAATAAATGCAATTAAAATTTTGTACGTTTTTATGTTTCCAACTTTCTGATTTTTGAATCAGCTGAAGCCATTTCTAAGTCATTAATCTATCACAATATCTAGTAATAAAATTGCATTAACAAATCATTTAGTGAAGGATTATTTCACTGGCCAGTGTCCTACATTTTAGGTGTCTCGCCTACTGTGCACTTGGTCAAAATAAAATGTTGAGTATGTTTTCATGTATTCTTGGCCTTAAATGTATCCTAAACAATCTTAACTTACAAAATGGAATTGAAGAATTACACACGTGTCTCTTACTAAAAATATACAATGAACTCAATATTTCATAAATGGACTCATCAGGCATTACTAGGACCACTCATTTGACTAGGATGTACCAGGACCCACTTGCAAATGTCACAACAAAGGGTATGGATGCTTTTGCAAATGAGTTATTACTGTGTGTTATTTTTTAGGAAATTAGCAAAACACTTTGAATTTGGAGTAATCTATGAAGACTGTTGAGAAATGATTATCCTAAAACATAAAAATGTGAAAAACATTCCACCAGCACAGTCTATTCTACTTGGATTTTCAAAACTTCATAATAAAACAGAGGTCTACACAAATGTATCCAAACTCACAATGAATACCCTTTTATCTTGGTGCAAAACAGCAAAGCAATCAAGCATGATCATTTCCAGTGTACTGAGGGACTTTTACACGTGTGTGTAATGGTCATTTATTTTGAATACAAGGCAGAGCTCAGCCTCCATGTATTTTTTTACTTGCCTAAACCATCAGTCAGAGTACATGATGTTACCTGTCCCTCCATGTTTGTCTCTGCTGGTGTCTGTCTGTCAAAGCAGTCAGAAGGGTTTCTGCCATCTCCCTCCTTCCCTCTTCTGCTTGGCCTTCCTCCTCCACCGTAGCCAGGAAGAGCATAGTCTGCAAATAGGAAACAGAGAAGGGAAATTCATCTATAGAGAAGGGCTGAATGGAAAGATGCTTAAGATTTCGCTTATTCACTAAAAAACACTATTTAAGATACAACACAAAAGGAACATCCCAGACTAAAATATAATACAACTCTTCGTATGCTTTATTTTCATCCTAAACGTTCAAGAGTGTGAAATTAGGTTGAGAGACGATCCGAAGCTCTCCCTACAACCCTTGAGCTTCTCTCCTCAGTAAAAAATTACACGGCTCTGAGCCGACTCAATTATAACATCCCCGGGATGGCAGCATACAGTAAGTCTAGTATAAAGTCAGTTTCACATCAGAGGATGGGCAAATTACACCCAATATTAGAGTGTGAGTCAATTAATCACGTCCTGCACCGCACAGTGTTATGTGTAAGTATCCCCCTGTTGAACATGAATTACAGGCCAGCTTAAAGTGTGACGTGGCACATCACTGCTAATCAGAGACATCCCGGCAAACCTTCGCCTCCGAGTCCTCCGCAGCCTCTAAGCTGGTTGAGAGGGAGTCAAACGAAAAAGGATCTGGCAGCCCAAATTAAATGCAGTGCTGTCAGCCACACTCAAATCCCTCTTTCCCCTCACCGTCTCCCTCTTCCCCTCTACCCGTCACACACTTCCTCCCTCTCTGAATATCCTTAAATGCCCCCCCTTCGCCGAGCCTCTGAGAAGTGATGGATCTGTAACTGTGACTGACTCTGACGCCTTGTTAAGAACAGTCTCTTCCTGTCACATCCACCACTCAAGCGCGTTCATTTCTTCCCATTAACAGTGACTCGCCTCCCCAGTCATCCAACCTTTTGAAAGCAAAAAGAAAAGAAAAAAAAAAAAAAACTAGAATATAAGAGAACCTTCATTTCCTTCTGCTATCCCTCTTTTTTTAATCCCTTTTCTGACAATCCACCTGTCTGTCTTAATTCATGTGATGATAGCTTTGATTGTCTGTGTGTGTGTTTCCAAAGGAGAGCAGTAATGTGCTTACTTCCTCTGCACCGCACAGGACAGGTGTCAAAACATGTAGCAGTGTGTGACTGATTACACCTGACTCGGAGGAGACACCAAAGATTATGGTGACCAGGAAGAGGCAGGGCCGGCTGTACTCCCTCTGGAAACTGTGTCTTTCAGTTTGGATCAAACTCTGTCCTCCTGGGATGAGTGACATGCTAAGAAAGTACCAGAAAGTGGATTCAGACTGTATCACATTCTCAGCTGGTAGACATCATATTGTGCGCGCTGGCTTTGTAGTGTTTCGAGCGCGACGCTGAAGAGGTAGTGAGTCACAGCTGATCTGAAACTTGCTCCAGTGTGATTTTGAGCTTGCTTCGATTGATCCCAAAGTTGGCTTGCAAACAGAACAACAAAGAGAAGCTGTAAATAAAGCTCCAATATTATTAGAAAATTCCCCTAAAAGATGTGAAATCAGATTTAGGCAAATGCATTGACAACGTTTTCCTTGGCTTATGTTGCAACCTAGTCATGACGACATATCAACAACAGATTCTGACATGTTTAAAGTTGGAAAAGCCATTTCATTAAGGACATTAAAACAACTTCTTCTCAGAGGGTCTGTATGTACATCCATGGCTACACATGAAAAGGGTTATTTTGTTATTGTTCTCTGCAAATTTCTATCAGCATGGATGTGCTTCTAATAATGTGAATATTTTTTTTTATCATTATTATTTCCAAGACAGCATCTTTTTGCTGAAAATGTGTAGTTGTGGGCCAGAATATGTGCACTTATGATCTCATGTTTAGAAGAGCCGGTGCTGAGAGAGGCCTTCAGGTTTAGCCCCAGGCTGAACCTCAGGCCATTTAGGCACCCCACTGGTTGTTTACTGGTCAAGCTCGGCCTCAGCCTGACCACAGTCCTTTATCTCTGGGCCTGTGTTAGCACAAATCAGCCCTCTTCTTTACTTCTATTTACCCCTTGATGACAGTAGCTGTCCTCACAGTCCACCTCTATCAGCCTGATGCTGACCACAGATGTCCCTCTGACCCTGGCTACATCTCGAGGTGAATCGGAGGACATGAGGTACCTAGGTACCTCCATACCCAACCCCCCAGACCCCAAATTCAGCACTGTCTATTTTGCTACAAGATAGGCATAAACATTTCCGTCTCTGAGCAGAGGCAGAGAAGGTAAACAAACACGCAGCCAAGCTAAGGTGGTATTTTTTGTTTGTAGAGAGCTGGAGTGATGATAGTGTTCCAAGCAAAGGCTGGCTGGGGGGCAGCCTGGGGCAGCTCACCAACACCTCGAGCCAGGACTGTATCTTAACACCAACAAGCATCTGTCTATTCTATCACATTTCTATTCAATAACAACATGTCACTCATTCACACGGAATAACACAATGGGAAGGTTGTTGTTGCACACAGTGCAACATGATGTAAAACTTCACAGGATAACGGTCTCTAGTTACATAATAACTGACATGCTTTTAAGGCAGTAAGGTAAAAAAGAAAAAAAAAGCAAGCCAAACTGAAAGTTTACATTTCATAAAACTCAGGGACTAACTGACCACCACATCGTCTGAGAAACTATTAACACTCCATGAAAAGCCAAAGCTGACGTTAGACCAGGACTTTCAGGGGACCCAAAGTACTTATAAGCTCACTGGCTCTAGGTTAGAGGAACACTTTCTACATCTGCAGGCCACAGAAGCTCACAAATCCCAAACTTGACCTTATTATTAACAAGTTTAAGAGGCGGGGAGATTTCTGGACCAGAATAGACCATCCCAGTGACAGACTGCTACCTACAGAGAAATGGGGAAAACAAACACCAAATAGTCTTGGATTTTGGCTGGTGACTGGGGTTAATTTACCAGAGTGGTGTCTACCCCTCCAAAGAGCACCTCTGTCAGACTAGAAACCTCCATGCCTGTCTCTTTGACACTTTAGTTTCTAACAGCCCAGCAACAAGCCTGCAATTATTTATGTCCTTATGTTTACCAATGTGTCTCGGTGCTGATATGGAGGTGGACATGTCCCTACCCAGTAATGTATTATTTTGTTTATGACTGCTAAGCAGTAGCAGGCAATATAAAGACAACCTGAAACATCTACAACAGTAATTATTCAAATATCATGTCAGCTCTGTCTTTGGTGTATTAGCCCTGCTTTATTGTCTCATGGAATGAAAAACAAAACGTGTGTTGGTAACTATGTGAGGGTGTTCAACACTTATGGTCAACAGGTCAATAATGTAGATTTCTGCTGATTTATTTTACAGGTTTATATGTAAAAAATATCAGGTGAATGAGTATAGGACCTATCCTACATCAAAACCAGAGAAAGGCCTTTTTTCGACCTGAGCCAGGGCATGTGATTTTCAAAATTAGCACCCATGTTGTCCATTCTGACATGAACCAACATTCCTCCATAACCTGGCCTCATCTCGCTGACCCACAAGGCAAGTGTAATAGAAAACTTTTGCCATCGTTTTAGCTCTGCTGCTCTGACACCTGATTTCATTGGCCTTGGGAGTGGGAGTTTGACAGACTCACAGCCTGCATCTTCTTCTAGCCTTTAATACAGGAAACCAATATCACTTTGACCGCAGGTAGAAAAAGGCATCAGGCACCTTGCTCTGGGTAATGGATAGCTTCTGCTCACTGATATAAACAACAGGGGAGTTGTGATCCTGTCAAGGCCATTTCCAGTTCAAGCAAGGGATCTGTGTGTGTGTTTGCCGCTTGCCACCGCAGTTACTTCAAACTTGAGATGGGGAAACTAAAGAAATGCATTATCCCAGAAGAAAAAAAAAACTATACCTACACTTTTCTGTGATATCAGGTTCAAAGATATAAAAAGTGTGTTTGTGTGTATATTTCTTGCTGCTGCATGCCTCCTGACACATGATCATGTACATACGAATTTGGGCACAACTGAAATTAAATTTACTCATAATGAAAAGTGTCAACACTGCCGACAGAAACTGTCTTCCAGACTCCGAAGCTGCACAATCTTTGATTTAGCAGGGAAAAATCAAAGCAGAAAATTATTGAAGCAAGTTCTAAAAAAGAAGAATGTAAAATTGATACATGAAGTTTTGTTGTGTGTGTTTGGGGCCGTGTGTGTCTTTTTAATGATCTGTGCAAGTTTAAAACTACGGCTAAGTTTACAACTAAAATTTACAAAAGATTAACTTCAAATGACTTTTAATAAAAGATTCTTTGAAAAACTTCTTTAAATTTGCTCCCCAATAATCTTTCAGAAATCTTAAAGTAATAGAAAGTTGACAAATTATCCAGTTTCCTATCAATTTATATCATCCCAACTTGTCATGAATACTGAAACACAGCCTTGTAACTCAACAGTATATTGTAGAAATCTTGAACAATTCCAGAATATTTTATTCCTACTATAATTAGATTTTCTTTCATTTATTTAATAAAAAAATATATTTTCCATTTTTTGAGAACGAGATTGAGATTATTTTATTTTATTTTACTCTGTGTGAGAGTGTGCGAAGGTGAGTGTGGGTGTGTTGATGTTTTATTTTTTTTTCAATCTCCATGGTGACCGAAACTGAAGCCTTTCTGCTGAGTTGACCTTTGCAAGGTCTCTGGCACCATCAATAACGTCAGCCAGTAAAATAGGCTTTGCTACTCACAGCAGATTATATGGAGTGTAAAACATTAGAAAAATGTGTCTAAAACATCAGAGTAACTTGTTTGAAGTGACAAAAGGTTTGGGAGAAATAGAGTCCGTCCCTAAAAGGAAAGACCCCTGTCAAGTGATTTTGTTTGAAGGCTTTGTAACACACTCAAGTGGGCAGGGATGCTTTCTTTGACCCTTGCAGCAGTCCATCTTCTGGACAGAATACAAGCAGGATGGACGGACATATGCTTTGCACAGGGTCAAATGAAGCAGAACTCCGAGGCTTTTTGAGTTGCTCTCTTTTGGTGGTGAGAAGAAAAGGCGAATCTGCTGTCGGGTCGTAATCCAATTGGCCCCCAAATATCACATAAAAATTCACCGGCCTGTTTTTATGCGGGGCCTTTGTCTCTGTCTCATGATAAGGAGTGTGGATCCAGTTGGTTGTAATGGCTAAACCACATAGTTCTTAGTCTGAATGAGCTTCCCAGCACACTGGGACGGGGGCTCCACACGCACTTGTGCAAACTCCTGAGTCTGAATGTGCAATCCATCCATCACTAGAAAGCTTTAAGAGGCCCTTTGACTAATTCAGTACAATGAAGACAGAGCTGGACAGAGATGTTTGCGATGAGCGTGACAGTCAAGCGCCTTCTGCTCTCTTAAACGTCCCCCCCACCACCACCACATTTTTTTTTTTCCCTTCTCTCTCTCTTTGAGTTTATGAAAGCTGAGTCTAGATTCTAGCTAGATAGCAGATTGTGATCAGCACCTCATTCTCCTGCCAGTAGAAAGCTTTTTGCTGACTGGGGCCAAAGCCAGTCTCCCTGAGCCCAAGAGTTACAGTGTTACTCACACTGCACCATACATCAGGTCTTCAAAAATGCTAAACCAATAAAAATGGTTTCCATCCATCTTGACATGCTCGCACAGAAGAAATCGGTTTTAGAGTGGGGGGAGGAGAGAAAGGCCTGCTGTGGGTAGAAATGCTTTGCTAACAAAGTTTTGATTGACTGCAAGAGGTTTGCAAAGTAGTGATTCTTTAGTTTTAGCATCTGGCTGCAGTAGCAAGACTTTACAGACCTTCTTAAATGTCATGTCTGACATCAAATGTGAATTAGCTCTGGTGGTACAGTAAAAAAAAAAGAATGACTGTATCTTAAGTGCAACAGATTAGGATCTTCAAATTCAAGGTTCCTCGCCATAAAATACTGTGCAGCTATTTAAGACCAAAAGGCCTGCACAGCATCATAAAGAAAGACTGGTTTTAAAGACAAGCTTAGTGTTGTACAGGAATGAAACGTGCTAGTTTGTGATTTTGTGCTGGATTTTTTATCATAGTAGCTTCTTTTGGGGTACTTTGAAACATATTAAGGTTAGGGACAGTCAACAAATCCTCAAGTTTCACCATCTTTTGGTCATGTTACAGCAGAGTGTAGTTTCCTGTGTATAAATGAGACTAGCATATTTACGGTCTTAACTAATCTCTCCGCAGCACTTGGCTGAACAGTAACAGACGACGACGCACACCATGAAGCAGTGGATTATGAACTTACATAGTCAAAAGATGCTGTCTACTTCAGTCTGGCAAGGAAGACACACTTGCTCTAATGGCTTTTACATTTAATACCGCATGTTCAACAAAGCTGTATACATTCTTCGAAGATTTGGGAGTATGTACATTGATATAATTTAATTAAGTAAAGGGAATTAAAAGTAAATATGGCATGCTTTGGACAGAGTTACATCATGGACGGAATTATTGCAATAAATCATAAATCTGCATTCCAGTGTGCTCTCGCATCCAAAAGCTCCAACAGTTCAAAGTTCTTCGTATGACATTTGTGTTGGCTCAGTGGTTGAAGTTTTAGTTTAATTTTTCCTCAAAAGAGCTGTTAATTATAACGAGGTTCAGTGGCCAACTTTTATTGCAAGTGTGCTGCATTTAATCAACGTTTGGAAAGAACCCCGGAGGATTTTTCAAACAATCTGTTCTGTGGAAAACATTATCATACAAAAAATAAAAGGAGAGGAAGATCAAAAACCTTATGAATGGACAGCGCTGAAAAGAAACAAAAACAGTGTAATCGTGTGTAACGTCTGATCATGACTATAGGTCTTAAAAGGTAATGAGTAAACCTAAAAACTGAGTGACTGTAAAATCCAATCATGATATGTTCTTAATAACTGTTGTGTTCGGTTACCTAAGTGTCTCTAGAAACCTGCATTTTACAGACATTTACACAGTATACTTTCCCTTTCATCATTTAGCCTGTGTGTGTATATGCATGTGTGATTAGTTCTCACCCAGGGAGGCTGATGAGAGCAGCTAAAAGGTGTTTATGAGACTGTTAGGCAGGAGAGGATGCTGCCCTGCAGCTTTCACCCAAATAAAAGAGTCATTTATTACATCTAACATGACCCTCTCATTACACACAAATAGGAATTAATGAGTGCTATATCGGGCACTCCCGGCAGAGTGAGGCGGGGCCCGCTAAAGGACTAGCGTTAATTACACTGTCCTACATCTTACCCATTTAACACCACCCATCAGATCGCTCTCTGCAGGGAAGCCATAGCAGTAGCCCTGCAATGTATGGAAGATGGCTACTCAAGTCTGCACATGTTGAAAAAAAAAAGTACATTTTTTTAATTATTATCTACAAGAGAAAACAGCTCTTAGGTTTGAGCTCTACTAGACTACTGTCTTCATGCCTTCTTTTGAAAAGAGGAGTCAAAACCTACGCTCAATGCTCCCAAGACTTGTACTTCCCTCCTCACTGTAGTCACCTCACCTTGTTTGCAGCTTCAGCTTTTCATTTCTTTTCTGTTTACTTTATCGCACAAGCTCTGATTTCAACTTCAATTTCCACTGCAATCTCTCTATTCAAGAGCTCTGACAATACCACAACCTCCACCTCTCATTTCGATCCCCTCTTTGTCCTCCCAAAAGACCTCTCTGATTCAGCTTCAATATAAGAATAAACAATTATTGTCACCAGCCATCTCCCCTCTCACTTGCAAGTCAATCACAGGTGTTTTCTCCAATATTTCGCCTATTGTATTGTGTCTTTTTAAGTAAATTTGATCAAGTTACACTTCCTATGAAAATCAAAATGTTCTGTTCATTGACTGGTTCTAAAGAAAACTACACAGAAAACCCTGTTCGCTACTCCGGTGATGAGCAAGGTGCCGTGACATTGGCGGTTGCTACTTATTGAACTAGCAGAATTTGTAAACAAAACAATTGTTTGTTAATTACATTTTTTGACAATTTTCTACATTACAACATGGAGAATAAAGCTAAAATATTTTTTTGGGAAATATATATGCACACTATATATATATTCTTTATATGATCTTTTTAAAATTAGATTTACCCATTTACCCATTAAAAAGCAAACTCGGACAACAATGGATGCATTTAGAGAACAGACTGTTATTCATTTTCCCCCAGAGACATTTCTAAATGTTGGCGGGCCGGGGATCAATTGGCCACTGTGATTAGAGAACAGGCTGCTTCTCTACCTGAGCCAGGCCCACTTCAAATGAAAAAAAGGTAATTGCTGTAATACAGTTGCATTTGTGCTATTTTTAGCTTCATTTACAGTATGTCTTTTTATCCATTTTATTGTGTTGTTTTATCCCAGCGGTGTTAAATAACACATGAAAACAGATTACCTTATTAGGACCTTATGAAGGTTGGTCCTATTTTTGTCTCTAATTAGGTTATAACAGGGATTTTTCTATTTGTTTATATTTTAATTGTTCACTTCGAGGATCTATGTTTGGAGTTGGCTGTTTTCCCTTTCATTAATTGGTTTAATTTATTGTTTCATGACATGTGGGAGAACTAAATCCCTGTGAGACTATGACTGATTAGGGGCTGTGCAAATAAATGTGAGATGAATCCAAGTTGGAGTGCAGATAAACAACAATAAAAATATCAACCACAGAGCTAGATTAGGATCTCGATTCAGACCTAAATGATTTTATTAAAAGTTCATGAACACAGTTACAGGTATGAGGTTTCTGCTTCTACTTTATTTTGCACTGTTGCTTTATCAGAACAAGAAAAAAAATCAAGAAAGTGAGAAACATTTTAATTTATTTTCCTTGTTTTAGTGACAAATCAACATGTTTTCCACTGTATGTGACAATATCTTTCTCCAAACTACCATGACAAGACTGCCTGAAGAGAAAAGAATTACACCTGGATCAAAGTACTGCAATAATTATATGTCAAATGCTGCTTAGTTATAATGTCTCTCATCAGCTAGAAGACTTTGTTACAAGATCTCTCTTTCATCTTTTTTTAACTTTCTTTCCCATCGTGGCACGTTTTAACTCCATCTTTGAATTTCTCCTCTTTCCTTCTCTTCTTCCCTGCCGTTGTGACACGAGAAGAAGTCGGGCCCTGCAGCCAACGCCGCCGTCCACACTGAATGCGATTAAACTGAGCAGTGATTAATCTGGGCTGCCCCATAAGTCCTCTTTACCACTTTAATGGATGTTATCTCCCCTCCTCTGAAGGCTTATCTTGCTGATCGGGGCCAAGGATGAGGAGAGGAATGGGAGGGGGAAGGGGATGGCGGTGGCTATGAGCAGAGGGGTAGAAATCAAACCAAATCCATACAGAGGTAAGTAAATGAATGAGCAAGTAAATAAAGTAAGTGAATAAATAAAAGCAGGGATTGAGGGTGCTGCTAAGCGGATAAGGCAGATCAGTCGCTGCGAAGAGCTCATTTGTTTTCTAAGAAGACAAGACAAGCTGCCTTCAAAGCCCGCCGATAGAGTAAAAACACACTGTCAACATCACAATTCACAGACAAACAAAATAAATTATCCAAACTGCTCTTAATAAATCTCCCCACAATAAAAGTAAAAAGATAAGGTGAGCACGGTAGCTTACTGTAGCTGACAATCACGGGTAGGAAAAAAAAGACACTGTTTAACTCGTGGTTTCCTCATTGTGACATATAATCAATAATGGCCAAGTTGTTCTAATACCTTCTGATTTCAGACATCTGTTACAAGTTTGTTCAGGTCTGAGTCAATCAGACGAATAGAAATGCAGATTTGCTCTTATTTGAGAGGGGAAAAAAATTGCAGTTTGTACAAAATGCAACAAATTTTGACAAGAGGAACAATGATCGACAGTCCACAGAGAGCAGGTTTCATTTGACTAACTTTCAACATTTTTGAAACAAACCTCATCGTGTGTGTGTCCCAGTGTTTTTTGCCTGCCCTCCTTGTCTGTGTTCGTGTATATAAATGAATGTGCGAGAGCCTCTAATACCGTGACAGGGTTAAACCTGTTCGGAGTTCTTTTTCCTCCCCGCTCGAGCTTACAGCGATGCTGCAGTGAGATTCTGTCGTAGACAAACCTCTGTGGGATTCCATTCAACACAAGTGTACATCTTTAGGTACAAAGCTGCGGGCTGCATTGGCTCCAGGTAACATAAACGCTCCCTTCAAGCCACCGCGTATCTGCCCATGAAAATTCTCTAAAGGGGTTTAAGCATTTACGAAGAAACACTATCAGGCACTGCCGAAAATTCAGCTTACCCTGTTGAATAGGGGACTTCAAAGAGAATTGCAAATACCTTTGCACTGCTACATTTTCTCCCCCTCTCTCCTCTTCTTGCTCTGTTTCTCCGTGTCTCTTCCTGCTTCTTTTCGCTTTATATTTCCAAACACAAGCTGCTGCGTGATGTAAAATGTATTATCAGCCATATATTTCCTCTTTAAATGAATAATAACAATAATCTCTGAGTAATTTCTTTTTTTTTTTCCTGTACAGCTCTGACTAAATGGGCCAAAGCAAGCAAGCTAATATACAGCCGTGGATAAACAAGGCCATGCAATAATGAACGCGTGGATTAGGCCTCTAGTCTATGTTCGGCGATAAGGAAAACACAGCTGCTACTATCCAGGTAAGAGCACATATCGACTGTCAATGAAGCGGCATGTTTACTTCCCGCACTCACACACTGAAATACACACCGACACATACAAATAAATCAACATTCACACACACACACACACTGCATGTGCGTAAGAACCGCAAAGAATCGGAATATAATAAACGCATAAGCCTATTTACTCAGTGTGGAGCTTTAAATGCAAAACAATGCGACGCAGAAACACAGTGTGATTTAATGTAAGAGATAATAAATGGCTTCATAATGAGCAATAAAAAAGGTCTTTAAACAGTTTACTGCTTAGTTCACACTTATAATTAATCTGGGTTGCATGTGTGCATATAAAGTGGGTATAAAACTCGGTTCAAATGTGCAAGTAAAATGCCGGGCGAAAGAGAAAAATGACTGCTGGTAAACATCTGCAGCGGTTTTAAAAACACTCTGCCTTTTCTTTTCTTTTTTTTTCCCCCCCTCTCACCCACACTGGCGCGGCAAGCTTTCTGAACAAATCTTTACAAAGAAAAAAATAAATAAATAAAAAAATTTACTCTCCGAAATTATTTACATTAAAGCGCACAACAGGAAACCATAACATTTATAATGTTTTACAAAGCCATCAAATAAGTGGAGAGGGGATTAATTGCCCCGGCCCGACCTTAAAATAATTATTTTGAGCGGTGCAACTCTAAACTCCAATGAAATTGATACACTTTGATAATTAGATTCTTGGCACTGACCCGCTGAAGTCAATAAAGGTTATTAAGGCCAATTGCTGTCTAAACGCATTACGGGCAGAGTAAACTGTCCGTCGGAGGCCCCTGCTACTCCAGCGCCAATATGATAATCCATTCTCCGTCCTGGGGGTTTCTTCCCCAGCGCCTGTGTCTCCACTCTGCCATACAAAACCAGATTGGATTCGCTTAACCTTTCCAGGACTTTGATCAAATGAGCTCACACAGCAATAACATTTACATTGACCCCCACCACCACCTCCACCCCCAACACACACACGCATACAATCTCTGTCTCACTTCTTTCTACCTCCATCCCCCTCCCCGCTCCGTGTTCCTGACTGTACAGACGCTCCCTCCAGCTGAGGGCCTCCCATCCCGCCTTTTCTCCGACCCCTCCTCTTCACGTTTGCTCAATAACCTAATCAGCTCTTGATGGCGACCGGGCCAGGCTGCGTATGATTGCAGCGCAGTCCAGATTGTTTCCGAGGACTGTTATTACAGTAAGGAGTGTGTGTGTGTGCGTGTGTCGGTGTGCGCGCGTGTGTCGGAGGGTGGAGGGGGTGGTGTTGAGGCGAAGAAAAAAATGGTCACTCAGCGGCATCTCTCAACAAACACAAAAGCGTGCATGCATGGAAAATCCTGCCTACTTTACAAATGAGAGAGTAAATTTTGTCACACGGGGGAGAGAGGAAAAAAAAAAAAAGAAAGTGAAAATGTGTGTGACCAAACTGCAGAAAACTGGGACTGACAGGCTGGGTGAATGGAGCAGAGGAAGACGTGGCCCCGATACCACTTCCTGTTTTGTACATCTTGAAGTATACAAATGTATTCAACTGAGTGGATCCCATTTATTATGAAAGTAGATTAATTTCCTTGATATGCGTTGAAAAGATTTCCATCTACAAGGCTCGTTCTCCTGTCAAACGAGAACGGGGGGTGAGAAAGAGATGTGGTGAGATGGAGAGAACAAGAGAAAGGAAGAACATAAAAACCGAGAGAGGAGAAGAAGAAGAAGAAGAAGAAGAAGAAGAAGAAGAAGAAGAAGAAGAAGAAGGAGAAGGAGACGACGGAGTGCATTGAAATCTCTTTGCAACCGCTGGCTTTTGAAGTTGCGAGATGAGCAGCCACAGAAGTCAGGAAAGTGACAAATTAGGGAAAAAGCTGTAGTGTGCAAGCAGAGCTGCTAAATCAATTAAAGTCATGCCGAGTGCATACATTAACATCAATGGCTCACAAACACACTCACACACACACACACACACACACACAAAGGACAGAGGAAAATAAGAAAAGAAAAAGATGTGCTCATGGGCTCGCTGTCGCTTCTCCCCCACAGTGAAAAGAGGAAAGAAAAAAAAAATACCACACCGGTCTTTAAAATATTCTGCATAAAGCCAAGATTTCCCTGTCTATTGTGATTCAGACAGGAGCTACTCATTGTTGCTAGTTTAAGGAAATGTCACTATTGTATGATTTCCACGATAGAGGCGTCCTGAGGGAGCGCGAGGCTCCGAGGATCCGAGCCAGGTGGGTCTAAACGGACTTCAGCACCCTCGATCACAGGGGAACGTAAAAAAAAAAACAACCTTTCAGCTAATGCCCTTCTTCCACCCTTTAGAAACAACCTTTACCCACCTTTTTACCCTTTACACACATTATCGTCCTGCCGTGCGCTCGCGTGAAAACACACTCGGAGATTATTCAGAAGTCCTCCTATCAAGGAAACACGCAAATTCATGAGGTTCCAAAAGAGAGGCGAGCGAGCTGGTGGACTTGTTTTGTTTTCGGTTATTTTATAAATTTATTTATGTATTTTATCAGAATGCCATTCAAATAGAAGGATGAGCATTTGCATGACAACGGGCTGAGGAGCAGAGAGGGAGCCCCAGGGAGAGACAGTATCCATATACTGGAGCACCCCCCCACCCCCACCCCTTCTAAAATATTGCAATATTCTTCATACAGGCTAACAAACGTAGCCCGGTGCATCCCACAACACTGTTGCTAAATATGACAATAAAGAGAGGAAGTCAGGCGCTTTGTATTACTATTTTAGCAGGATGAAACAATAGGCTGTTTTATTGCAGCAGCACAGTGCATAAAACAGCACAGTTTCATTTTATAAAGCCTATTTAAGTAGACATGTATTTGTTATTTTAAAATACCCACGCTGATATCAGTTTTGACAAAAACAAACAAAAAAAATAACACTGTATTAAAATATACTCTGCAGGCAACAGAAATATGTAAATAAATAAATGGTAAACAGAATCTGCACGCAGCGGGGTCACTTGTATTTCACTAAATTAGACAATGCTGTCAATTGCCAGCTTCAAAATGTAAAATATACCCCAATAAAGAACGGAGGGAAAGCCGGCATCATTTAAATAACTCAAAGTAATTTAGAGAAATGGGTTAATCTAGCGAAAAGAAAAGCCACAGCTATCGAAAGCTGCGAAAGGAAAATCTATAAGTCACATCTATGAAGTGCTTTTCATCAGCATATCAGAGGTCGATGCATGTATGTAAATACTGCTAGCAAAAGCAATAATGTTGTCTTTCATCACAATAGAGAATCATTACCTTTACACACACACACGTGTGTTTTAGTTTAGCATTTGTTCAATATGTGTTTCCTGCAAAAGACATGCTTGCTTTTGTCTGATTTGACATTAAGAGTAACAATATTTTTAGAAAAAAAAAATTAATTATTTTGCAAAGTTCATTTTCTAATAAACACATGTCAAAGTAATTTTACATATTAGGATATAAAAATACTACATACATTTTCATTGGCACTTGTGTTTTATGTAGATACTTTCAATCCTACTTTTTTAGGATTATTATTATTATTATTAAAAAAGCGTCTCCTATTTTATCTGCTGCATAGTTAATAGCTGAGTTTGAACTGAGAAATAAAAATTCACATTCAGCTTCACTGAGAAGCGTAAACACACACACAGGGTACGGCTTGCTGGGCCACTGCGAAGACAGACAAACTTGCCCTTTGCTAAATACAGGTCTGAATCTCACACTTCATCTGGGCCCAGAGGTGGAGCTCAAGATGAGTTTAGCCCCTGTCTACTAAACCCACCACCCACCCTCTGCCAGGCTGCGTGCGCGAGCGTGAGCGCGTGCGAGAGAGAGAGCGACTCCGGCTGAAACCCCAAGCAGCCTCAGCAGCAGCGGCACTGTTCTTCTCCAGCCCCTGTCTTTATCCCCGCCTGAGCATTAGATGTGATTACTGCTCAGCGCTCCACACTGACAGAGACGGAGAGCTCCCAGAGACAGCAGGAGTGGCTGAGAGGCAGAGGGGGACCGTGGAGGAGAAAGACGAGCACGGCGAATCACTGCCGCTACAGTGATGCAAGAGTGCCCCCTGCTGCCTCTGGTGTCCAGGTCCTCAAAACACACACACAAACACACACAGATCTATAGATACTAAAGATATGAGCACTCTTTGAAATCAACCCATAAAAGAGGCATGGTGTGTTTGCGTGCTGTACATCCACCGGGATGTGTGTGTATGTGTGTGTGTGTGTATCTACTACACTTACACTTTCAACTGAGCAGAGCTGTGACTAAATAATGAGTCTGACATTATGATGGGATTCCTTTCAAGTGGCCTCTAAGTAAAAGCTGGGTGCTCAGTTTTTCTGGAACAAAACTTCTGTGAGGCTACAATGAAACATGTGACACTTCCTTAATAATGCAGCTTGTAAGCAGTTATATGCAGTACATTGTTGAAAATATGTGGTGTTACTATAAACCCACCCTCCTTTGTAAGAAACATTATTGGACAGCAGATCACTAAAGTCGTCTCTGTTTAAAAAGGCGAAGGCTCGTGCATGTTGAGCAGCTTTTAAAATCTAAAAATCCTTAATGTTTTATGACAAAATGAATGAAACAAAAAGCTCCTCATATTTCCAAAAAAATGTTTAGTATTTATATTTTTACCTCCACATAATATTTTTATTTTATTTTGAAAAAAAAGAATAAAACTTTCAACGTACTATGATTTAATTTGAATTTATTTTTAAAATTCAATTTAGTCTGTAATTTTCTAAATCGCATACACAGCGTAAAACTAACAGAGCCAAAAAAGTTTAAGGCTGTATTCAGGTACAAATATATCAGACAAATTACTGCCTGACCTTGAATCCCTCGATTCTTAACATTTCTAAATATATTTTACTATTCTTTTTGACCATACTTATTTTAGAATATAAATTTGAATCAGGATTATACTGTAATCACCTATAAAAAAAAGAAGTTTATGTTCCAAAAACCGAGCTTTAGGAATTCTAAGGTTACGTTAGCTGTGAAATGACTAGCAGTGTTTATGAGCCTTCTCACCATGGTCTCCATGAGCTTCCAGTCCTTCTCCAGTTGCTCCATCGGTCTGGACCACCAGCTGCAGAAGCGGGCGTAGCGCTGGCCCTGAAACCAATACTGTCGCAGCCATTCAAACTCCACCTGAAAAAATACACAAGACATTTAGCTATTATTACCCTACCTGTGCAAAAAAACCTTTGCCAAATGTGTGTTACATTAAGCACACCCTTGTGTCTTCCGCTGGAATTTATTAGTAAAACGCAGCCAATCAAATGCTCTTTATTAAGTGATGATCGGCAAGTTTGAGCACCCTTAAAAATGATGAATTGTTGTCAGTTTGCTGGTCTGAAGCATTTGGTTGTGTGTTCACACGATGTTAAAAAAATAAAAACATACAAGATTACTGCTTATGGATGTATCCTTTGATATAGGGATATTCATAGGGTCAGTTCCAAAGTATTTGGATTCCATTTTTCTGCACTGAAAATAATATTCATAAATCAAAGTAAGGCAATCAAGTCAATCTTCCCAGGGATAAAAGTCTCAGTAAATCCAACACAAGCTCAAACTAAAGTTCAGGGTCACGCTCTTTAGGTTTTAGTCTGATTAGATCATGATAGCATACAAAGCAGCTTATTCTCTTAAAGGTACGTCACAGAACTACTTATGTGTCAAGGTTGCTTCTAAACAAGCCTCAAAACTCCTAAGACAATGACGTTTTGGACAAATAAGACCAAACATGTTAGCCAACTGTGCAGCACTTTGGTGAAGGGCTTGGTGAAAACAAAACAAAAGTAGGACAATGGTTTAGTCAAAGTTCAGACTTTCCCTGAGTCGATTGTCTAAATGCAAACAACACAAAAGATTTACACACAAAAAAATGCATTATGTCTGTTGATGTACACACCTTTCAGTGAGCACACCTGAAAACTCCACCCTCTTCCTCCTCCTCTCTTCCCTCCTTCCCTTCCTCTCCTGCTCCGTATGGAGCCGACAGTGTCGGCTGCTGAGCTACCCCCTTCTCCTCCGCTGGGAGTGTTTTTTTGTTTCCTGCTCTTTTGAAGTGCTGATTTTATCCTCACAAGGATGCTTCACGTAGCCAGGTGTAGCCTCACTGCTTCTGAGTGTGTTGTTCCATGAGCATGTTTGTGAGTTTTGGACCTGTACTGTGTGTGCATCGGTGTGTTTGTACCGCTGCATGTTACTGTCGGCATAAGCGTGTGAGCGGCTTTATTAACTTATCTGCATAAAACTGCAATGTAAAAAAAAAAAAATTGCCCCAAATACTGCCAACATTTACATGAGACGTTGAGTTGCCCTCCCCCAAAACGTCCTACAAAGCAGCATCCACCCAAAACAATGCAAACCCCATTACAGCCTGACTCAGACAACTGTACAACTTAAGGTGCTGTTGCATATAACGTTGGAACTGAGAGCGCTATTGTTTATTTTCTGAAAACTGCTTAGTTTATTGTTCTTTTAGCAGAGCATTAGCTAATGTATAAAGTAGTCTTTTCAGCGTTTATCTTAAAAGCATTCCACATGGGTTGAGCGCTAAATATATTTGTAACGGTTTCATGAAAGGAAAAATGTAATTTTAATCATTTATACTTTTTTGTGTGTTTGGCTTATCTGTCTTGATGGAACCATTTACAAAGCTCACAGGGGTCAGATGTATTCATCTACTGTCTTACACCTCTGTCAAATTACTCTGTTTGTTTGAAACCAGGCTGCACAGAGTCCTTACTTCTGGAGGTCCATAACCCAGATCACCTCATGGTTTTGAGATCTGACTGAACTGAACCATTTGTTGATTGTTGAGATGATTTAGGCAAAAAAATAATTTTTGAAAAAAAAATGACTTAGGCAATTATTTTAAGAAGGTGACGATTTGGTACCTTGGCCAATCTTCCATACAAACACAAAATGTTTTTTTCAAAGTATGTTGCAAGCCAGACAACTAGTACAAACATGGGATGTTGACATTACATAAAAAGTAACAGCAACAGCTGATGGGTGTCGGCTTTTTAAAGCAGTGGAATATTTTAACCACTACCCCTTGGGACTTTAAAAAAAGGCCAGCCAGTAGAAGTAGGTGTAGGACTAACACCAACAAATTCAATTCAGTTTAAGTCTACCTTGATTTTTTTTCTGCAACCTTCATACATCAAATTCATGAGCAGAGTTGCACTTATCGTCTAAAATTATGTGATCCCATATTCACATCCACTTAACACATGTATCCGAACGGCTGAGATAAAATCAGGAGTTAAAATCCTCTTCCAAAATTTTTGTTTACATTTTCTTTTTATGTTTAAATTTCCTTGCCTTTTATTGTGTCCATTTGTGTTATCTGTAAAGACTTCAGACATTCAACAGGGCTGGATAGAACTTATTTGGAGTTGGTTCTGGAAAAAAAAAATACCTTGACCCTCAGAGTGGACTAAGAATAATGTCTGGTTGGCAACATGGAAGTTAACGGCTGTCCCTGTGACTAAAGAACAGGCACAGACATTGACCTTTTTTTCCGACTATAGAAAAGTTCTAGTACAAATAAAAGTACCAACACTGTGCCAAAATATATTTTTGAAAATTTTGACATTTTCTTGTGGTCACTGTTCTGTGAGATGAGCCAAGTCACCTACCCCCCATCTCCCCAAAACAACAAAGGACAAGAACTATTTACACAAACAACCTGAGTGAGGCCTGTCTGGGGGTAGAAGCTGTGCACAGAGTCATCCTGCCATTTACTCCCAAAAGGCTCTGATCACAGCAGGGATGACATGCAAGGACTGCTGCATGTCAGGGAGAATACACAGCCAGTGGCGGTGCTCAGCAGCCTCTCAGTCGCTCCATACAACACACCCTTCAAAGAAATGTCATCCTTTATGGTCCCTTCAACACACTCCAAATCCACTCCCCTTCGATCACTACAGCTCAAACACACAACAAAGCCATGAGGGCCAATATCGGACGTCCTTTTCTCTCAGTCTGTCCCTCCTTCTATCTCTCTGATTGTCTGCCTGTCCTTTGGTGAGAAGAAACCAACCTGTGTCTCCACTTTGAGCCGACACGACTGCCTGTCCCCCACTGTGCAGGCCAGAGGCAGCCACAAAGCAGGCCATCTAAAGCAACTGAGGAGAGCTGGCTGTTTGGTATTTGGAGTCTGGCCACCCAGCTGAGAGTTGCCATACAGGAAACACTGACTAAATGCCACCTTTCTGGGCAAACAGATCGAAACTCTGTGCAAAAAAAAAATAAAAAAGGAGTGAGGCTGTTAGGCCTAGTTTTTCTCTGAGATGGCAAAGAGGAAGGGGGGTAAGAGGGGAGTTAGTGACTCCCCTGCGGCAGTCCCTGTCATCTCTCCAGGTGATGGACACACTAACTACACATTAGCGCCAAATTAGTCGAGCGACCACCCACTATGGCAACTCTGGAGTTAAAACCAAGAAAGTCTCTTTTTCTCCGTCTTTTTTTATATATATTTTTTTATTTATTTAATGAGGCACATTTTTTTCCACACCTTCACAGAATTCCCTGAGCGGGTCCAATCAATTTCCGGGGCCGGGGCCCTGAGGTGAGGGCTGATGAGAGTGAGATCGATCCCGACTCTGCCCTTTTCTGTTTACCTTATCCCGACCTCCTCTCACATCAGCAGCGATAACTGCTTCTCCCAACTCTCTGTGAGCGACCTGACACTTATCACTCTTTGTGTTATTTCCAAGGAGAAACAACCTTTCTGGTCTTCTTCTTTGTAGCTCCTTCTTTTGTTCAAACTCCAAGGAAGAGCAGAACATTCATGAGCAAAAAATTAAGATGATATATATCAGTTTTAAAGACGATTTACCCCTTCCATTAAACAATAGTAAATAACTTACAGGATGAGCAATAGAGGGGGGACAAATGTGACCACCTTCAGAGTAGCAGGCCATCAAGAAAGGTGTTTCAAAGCCAAGCAAAGACCTAAAAGTCTGGGGGAAGCATTCTGACCCTAAAACAGGACACTGGAAGGTTACACACATCCTACTCTGCACAGTTTACTTTCAAAAAACCTTGTCCCTTCCTTAAATATTTACTGTGGGGGGACAGGCATCATTAGAGATGGTCCCTCAGGGCACTCTGTCACACACCCACCTGGGAAGTGACACAGTGGCTTTAAATGAGATGAGACATTTGTGTCTGGGATTAGCATTTCAAAGCCAAACGTACACACGGGGGCCACGTGGTGATGCCATGTTAGACATCTCCGACTGACTAAAACAGCAGGTAAGATTAAAATGAGACGATGAGAGGGACCGTGCTTACCAAACAGGTGGCAACTTCAGTTTACTTTGTGTTTGTGTCTGTTTCTCTTTGACTCCTACATTAACTAGACACGTTGCTCCATCCTCCCGTCGCAGACAGTCAGGTGGCAGATGCTCCACTTCGTCACCATCATCAGGCTCCATCTATATTTTCTGACAAATGCACTTCCATCCATTGTGGTGCATCGGTGAAGTGTCAAGCGTGTGTGTGTTTAGGACTTTTTAAGGAAAGACCCAGAAGGCGTCGCTCAGGTCAGGTTACCTGCGTGTCTCAGGCTTGTTCACTCCTCGGTCGTCCATGTCAAACACGACCTGCGCAATGTGCGCCCACCAAGCACCAAAGTGGGCCGCCATCATAAATAACTCCACTAACAATACATCATTTAGCTGGGTGTTCTGCTCTCATGTGCAACTCCAAACAAATGGCCACATCGATCATTGCGAGAGCTGGGCAGGGTAGGCCTGAGCCCCTGAGAGCTTCCCCCCCCCCCATCTTACTTAAACACTCACACATACATTCACACACATGCTGGCTCTTGTATAAATAGCCCTCTGTTTTCCTGCCTTGCCCTCCTCAGATAGGCCTACGCTTGGTAATCCTGTGGCGCTATGTGGGAAACTAGCAGGTGTTGCTCGCTCAACTAGCGCAGCAGTTCTCCCAACACAGACATCCCTATTGTTTGGCTGTGCTGAATAATTAAAATTGTCTACAACCTTTAAACAACCTTACGTCAGACTCATCTGTCATGGCATCCTGCTGAGGGGCCTGAGTGCTGGCGTCTGCTAGGATGTGCACTTTGGGCACGGAGGTGTAAAAGGGGAGAGGTGAGATAAGTATATTAACTGTTGGCCTGCGGCAAGCTATCACAGGAGGCTGATGCCTCCTCTTTTTTGACCTCACTTTATCCCTCAGAACCTTATGCCAGCATCACTCATTGTTCTATATGAAAAGAGGTTAGGGAGGGGACAGGGGCATGACTCCATCTTTAGAAAACATATGGAGAGGCTATTGCCAGGCAATCCATCATAAGCCAGGACAAATGAGAACAACCGGAAATTCTTATTGTTGTACAACAACGAGGTATGTTAAGGAGACCACAGGCAGCTGGCAAGCTCCCATTCTGCCATTTACAGTTTCAGCCTGCTATCAGACAACCCCTACTGTAAACTGTAATTCTCTTAATGCAGGAAAAGTGGAACCAAACCAGGTTGAATTAAATATAGATATGAAATAGTTTCCATATTTTGCATATCCTGTCATAATTTCACTGAAAATATTAAGCAAAATAAATCCAGTCCAGTGAATCTTGTGATGTTTTTTTTGTCAGAACGCATCTCCCCCTAAAAATACCGGGTCAACCAAATTGCTGAAATGTGTGTTTGTGTGCTGGATTTACATACAGCACAGGTGTGTAAATCCATATGATGCGAAAAGCACAAATACATGTTTGCTCTAATACATTCAATTCCTTAATTAGATGTTTATCCATGTTGTCTGTAGAGCTTTCTTTGTATTCAACAACAATTTCTGCTGTCTGGATTAAATCATCATCGTGTTTGCAGATGGATCGGAGTTGTTTTTAACCTGCTTGAGGTACCAGATGGGCGAGGATTACAGCATCAGGACAACTCAGACAGAGTCAGAGGGGTTCACAGATAAATATATTTAAACTTTAAAAGACTGTGATGCTCTGGTATAAACTGTTTCTGTGCATATTTAGTTATCCAGTGTGATCCACCTTTCTTGTTTGACACTCAGAAACGGCCCCTAAATAACATTGTATTCAATTGTGTACATGTTTTATTCATTTCTGGTCAATAAACTGCAAATAAAGCCAAACAAGTCTCCTAAAAGTTTAAATTTAACACACACGTTGTCTCAGCAGGGCCTTTCTCTGGACACAGGAAATAAACAAAAGTAAAATATGCAAATTAAAGACATTTTACATACATAATGTATTTGTGTATGTGGTTGTGAGCATGTAGCAAATTGTCCTCACCTCATTGTGAATCTCCTCGCAGTGCTGTAGCGTTGTCAGCTGCAGGGCCAGCAGGCTGTGGGAGCCCGTCTCAGGGTCAGTGCACAGGTTGGACAAGGCCTCTTGGCACCGTGACTGGATGTAGGTCAGGGTCCCCCTGGAACACTGAGAGGAACGAGACGGGCCCGGTTTCACAAATGTAGCTCACATTAGGGGAACATTCAAGGTAGGAAATGTGTGTGAAAATACAGTTTAAGTCTTTTTTTTTTTTATCTAATATAAAAATACTACAGACAGAAAATGTATTGATAACAAATCATTACTCTTTCTTACTTCAACTTTTTTTTTTTAATGGTGTCTATTTTGTACTTTATTCAAATAAATTTACTTATTTAGATTTATTTGACAGTGATTAGAATTATTTACACACAAAAAAAGTACAAACTGTACAACTGAACCAGTGGAAACAAAACAATTCATAGAAAATATCTTATTTATTCATGCATTAAACAATTATTTTTCTTCTTACCTTAAAAAAAACCAGTCTATGGTATTTTCTTTACCCCTGACATTCAACAAACCTTTCATAATTTTTACCTAAATCACACAAAATCTGTCTTACTGATACAAATAGGGTAAATTAAAAAATATATTTTAAAAGGACCTCATTATTCCATAGATACTTGTCTTACATCACAACTTGCTGCGTAATGCAGTACACTGTTGATGTACTGCATACACAACCAGAAAGTAAAATATAAACATGCTGAAAACTCATTGATTCATCGTCAAGACTAAAGAATAAATACTGTTGGCGTGTGTGCTCATAACAGACTCCAACCCGGTGGTTTTCCTTCTCACCTCAGACACTCTGTGTGTGGAGCTGAAGCGTGCCGTCTCCCCTGCAAGGACACAGTGCTGATGTGTGCTGTTCAGGTCATCTGGTAAAAAAACAACAAAACAAAGAAAAAGCTGTCTAAACTATCAGCACAGGCTAAAAACACTGCTGAAAATCTCAAACACAAGTACTCAAACCACAAATGAGAGTAATAATCTCATGTCAAATTGTGTAGGTTTTTTTTATTTATTACTTTTAATGAAGACTGAACGAGACAGTCGAACAGAAAATATTACAACACAAAAACAGATGAAAAGCGCGAGTCAATTAGACTAAATCAACTTGTACACTCAGACGGTTGTCGCTCGGTCCGGCACCAAATCAAATAGAATGAAGAGTATTGTAATAAAATTTTTAATTACCAAACAGAAGCAGATCGCGCTCAATCTGTCAAGATGGAAGCGCCATACCAACAAACATTTGTCCAATATCACACAAGCTTTACAGCGCTGTTTCCTGTGTATCCCTCCATGTGTTTCTTTGTGTGTATAGATGTTTCTCAGCTCTGCCATTATTTGCCTCCTACCAATAATTAATTTAGCCATGACAGAGCTGTCATTCACAGCACATGTGCATATTTACACCCGCCTTGAGCAAGAGTACACCAGCTAATGCCTGTGATTTGAAAGTCAAACAGCCAAATGCTTTGGGAGGAAGATATTATTGTTTGGTGGAAGGAAGAAGGAGAAAAAAAAAAAAGATGGTGACAAACAAAACAACTTGCCGGTGTTTTCTTCACCCTGATGAGATTGTGAAGGATTAGGTCTCTGGGCAGAATTACTCTGCGTCTTTAAAACTGTTTATATCCAATAACAAATTATCTCCATCAATCTGCTCTTTTCTTGGCGCGTCTGATGCAGTCAGTGGGATCAGGAGGGAGTAGAGGCAAACTCGATAACTGTAATAAATATTTATCTTTCTTTCAACCCCTGTGCCTGCTGCCACTTGTCCTCCTTTCTCCTTTTCCAGGAACCAGGCTTTTAAATATATTGGGTCAACTCTTTTCTCCAGTCNCCCCCCCCCCCCCCCTCCCACTGTGCATTGGGAGCTGGAAATCAGATTATTGAACAGGCCCGGTGTCAGGACTTGCATTGTTCTTTTTTAACCACTGAAATTCCATTTGGGTGGAAATGATGGTGATTCAATTTGCCTCCAGCAGCTCAGACATTAGCAGTTCAAAAGGGCCAGCCGCCGACAAATGGTGCTGAAATTATATAACAGTGTCTGCGGTTATTCACTATTGTAGTTTCCTTTTAATACCGCAAAACTACTTATCATTGGGTGTATGTCAGTAAATCACGAGTACAATGTATTTTAACACCTAGTTTAGTTGTGCCTGCTTCTGTCTGTGTGTGTTCGAGATCGGGGAGGGGCGTGCGCACACTTCGACGGACGCCCGCGTGTGAAGCCGTGCGCGTTTTTGTGCACGCGAGTTGTGCAAATTTATACGCGAGTGCATATGTCCGCACGCCGTGCCAAGTGTTTAATTCAGGTAAGCCAACAAAGCAACAGACGGCCGAGGACCGTGCGAGCTGCTATCGTCATGCAGCAGTTGGACTCTCAAGGGCGTACTCACCAAGTGGAGCATAAATCCCCACTGATCCGCGACAGTTGAGTCCCATTAGACTGGCCTGCACAACAGCCCATCACTCTATTATCATGGCTGGCCTGAAACTGACGGTTCCATTGTAAATCTCATCCTGCCGTATAAGGTCGGCTTCAGGCCCCGTCGAGCTAAATATTAGGTACAGACATCGCCGCTTCTTGATGAAAACACAGCATATCCAAAGGGCAGGAAGTCAATAAAACCTTTCACTTCCTCCTTACAGGTTAGTAACCTATTTCAAAAGTACCTTTTCAGGAATGTACAAGTATATCTTTATTTATGGTTTCATACTGTATAACAGTACACTAATATACTGAAGTTAATGTATGCAAAAAAGTAATAACTTACAATAAAAATATCTTATTAACACCTAAAACCATTTGGTTACATGCTATCTATCTACTATAAGTATAACATAATTTACCAGTGAATACATTTCAATAGAAATATTTAAAAAAAAAAAATCTAAAGTATAATATAAATGCAGCCACTTGAGTTTTATTTACAAATACTTTTTTTTTGTATAAAAGTTGTTACATAGTTATAGTTATGTTGATGAGTACAGAAGCAGTTATTTCCAGACACTTTGCACTTTACAGTTAGTGTGCTTATGGACCTATGGTATGTTCATGATGCAAATAAAGAATGGCAGAATTTATATATTATATTGTATATGTTGTATCATTCTAAAATAACTGCAATGTAAAAGGGTTTAAATTATCATCAACTATCAATGATATAAAACAAGCCTCGTGAGATTTTGGAATTTAAAAATAAAACAGCCTCTAAATTATCCCCAATGAAACACAGACAGAAAGTACAGCAAGTCCCTTCAAAACCTATTCACTTAAGACCTCGAGATCACAGAGCGTTCCCTAAATCCAAGTCCTCGGTGTGGTTAAAAGATTACAGGAGCTGGGAGATGTAGATGGTCAATGCTTCACACACAAATAAAAAATAATAATAAATGGGGGGGCGGGAATGGCACCTCATGTTGTGTAAGAGACTAATATATGTAGTTGTCCCTGAGGGGATCAAAGAGTGATGTTTTTGCCTCTTTAATCACAAGGCCAAATATGTGTTTCTCACATATGTCAGAGGCTTAAAGATACAGTGTTAAAAATCATTGTGAAGCTGGCAAACAGAAAGTTAGGCTGGTATAAATCAGACCAGGCCTAAATCTGTCTCCATCTGAAACGAGGGCATTATAACAAATAAATTTGACATTAATGTTATTATTATAAAATACGAAGGAAAAAAAGAAAAAACTAACTGTTTTGGTGTGAAAAAGTGGGTTTATAGTGAAAGACACTTCAAGTATTCATTAAAAAATAATATTTTTTTGTCTGTTTTTAGTTTAAAATGTAAAAACACAATTATTCATCAAGCAGCTGATGATATGGTTAACACTACATCATATTTGATGTCTACCCTTACATACTTATGAAAGCAGGGTGCCTTTATAAAAATAATAAATTCCCCATTCATCCAACCAGGACTCCTCACTTCTTGTACATCTGAACAAGGGCCTGCTGTGATGTGGATAAATGTCCTTGCACTCAGAAAATATGAGAAAGCCTGCGAGGACCCACGGGACCGAGGAAAAAAGGGTGAAGGTGTCTGCCGCAGCCAAAAGCATTAAGCTATGATTTACACCCCTGTGGCTTGCTGTCTGTTCTCCCCATAGAGACGTAGTCAGCAATGGGTCACAGGACTTCAAAAAATAACATTTGGTTTTCCTAACCTCTCAAATGCACACAATTTCATGGAACCTTAAAGCTCTATGTTCAGGCCAAGAAGTGTCTCTCTTCTCTCTCTCTCTCTCTCACTCTCACATAGACACACACACGTCTCAGTTCCATTTCTCCTACAGAAAGAATTAGAAGATGAGGGCAGCGCAGGAAAGTGAGAGTGAAGTGACTCCTGCTGTCGTGGGTCATTTGGGACAAAGTACAAGAAACACTAAAACACAGAGTAATGAAAGTGCTCCTCCCTCCGTATTCAGACGCAGCGGTGGATGTGGCCGAGCTGCACTGAGCAGCATGTTAACATGCGCAAACGTGCGTATCCTGTGAGTGTGTTTATGGAGAATCTGTGGTACCTCTCATGTAATAGCAGTCTCCAGACTCCAGCGGTAGCATCAGGCCAGGTGTGTGGATGTCCCAGGCCACCTTGAGCCCGATCCTCCAGTATGCCTTCTCGGCGCTGCCTCCTTCGCCGCTCTCACCTGTCAGTCATACACATTTTGTCTCACTTTTTTTATTTGTGTCTAACGTTTGGCCTTGGCGGCTGAACACTTTCACTCAGACACTTTAATACAATGCACAAGTGCTATTAGGTTAATAAATTAGTCTCCTTTTTTTCGTCAACTGAAACTATTTTATCAGGAGAATGTAAGTATAGAAACTCTGTATCAATGACCACTTATCACAGTCCTAAAGTAAATTAAAGCTGAATGAAGAGTCACCATGAAAAAGAACAGAGTGCAACGATTAAATCACTACTACCCAAACAATAGGTGCAAGATGTAAGTCTGCCTCCAGAATGTAAGAATCACTTAACGTTTGAGCAAAGATGAGATGTGTTGCTGTGGTCATATTGGCTGTTAGCACAGGATCTTTATGCTATCATTATGCTGTGCAAGAGGAAATAGTTGGATAAAAGCCCCTGATGTTGTTTAGTGAGTGTGTGAGAGCATGTATCCTATGATATTCTTGTTGCTGAACCCATTCACTGATACCGCCTTCGCTGTTCTTCCCTCTCTGCCTCAGTTCTTACACGGCAGCCTACGAAAACAAGATTTGGCTCGGCTGGCCGACACCCTTCAGCAAAATCAATACTAAAGTCTTTCTGGGCCTCTCTGCCTCATAGCTGCCTTTTCCTTTGCTCAGCACGGATAAATAGTAACTTAATTTCCAGGCATTGTGCTCTGAGAGCCAGCTAATGACAGCACTCCCCAAGGCCCAAGGAATGGTAGAAGCCCATCCTTTGTGCCGGAAAACATTCAGTCATGGCAGATTCCTTTGGATCAGAGCAGCTGGGAGAGAAAAAAAAGACATCAATGCAGTTCTCAGGTCAAAGAAAAGAAACCAGGTGAGGCTGCTAAAGAAAAAAAAAATAAAATGTCTAGCAGCCCCTCAGAAAGAAGCGGGTGTAACAGAAAACTGTCAGCATAGCTTCAATTTCTAGCATGTTGCATAGCTGTGCTTTCAGGAACAAACCTCTAAAAGTACAGCGTGGCTCTGGGAAAGCTCAGAGCCAAGCTCTGGAACAGTTTTGAGGAGTTCTCATCAAACTTTACTCAACGTAACTGTGGGGTCAACCAGAACTAGCACTGCAAGGTGTTACGCTGTAGTGTTTGATGCCTGTGTTCACAGGGTCAGGGTTGAAATGACCAAGAACAAATGATTAAAGCAGGCCTCTGGAGCAGGTGTTACTCTGTAAGTCCAATGACAAAAAAAAAAAGCTGTAAAATGTGTTGGGATGTCAGAGTGCTTGAAACTGCACCTATGTGAGACTGGAAAATGACTTTGGCAAGCAAACTGTGAGTGTGCTGAGCTCCCATGTCTCCCAAGTCTCACAGAACAGCACATGAACTATAACTGGAATAAAGTTTCATCCAGTTTAGGAAAACGTGTTTCATTATTTATCCAGAATATAAACAGGAGCAAGGGAGGGTCATTTCATAATAATGCTAAATTTAATTTGGATGATAAAAGGTGGTTTGTTCAAATTTTATTTAACAAGTTTTGACCCTTCTAAGACGTACTTTTCAAAAAACAAGACGTGTTTCTTATGGTTGTGTTGTGTTCCACAATCTGTTTCACATTCTATCTAGAAAGCAAAGTTCTCACCTTTTCTCTATCAACTCAATCAGCAAGCACTATCAGCTCTAGAGAGAGTGCGCATTTGGTAATTAGGAAACATCGTATTATCCATACGGTACAGTTGAGAAACACTTATCAAAGCGGGACTCATTATTCCATATCAGATAATTGTGCATCGATCATTTCTTGGGGAAATGATTTAGATGAGATGCAGCGCCTGCGATAAGGCCTGTTTGTTAGACGACGCCATTGAGCTGATGTTAAGAGCTCAGATTCAAATGTCTGTGATCTCCCAAAGCACAGGCAGTGATAAGGCTGTCAGCAGCCAACTGGTGATGACATTTGATAATGCCCTGACACTATCGCATAGATGGATCTGATGGTTGCCTCACCAGAGGCCATGTCTACAGTTGCTACAGCGCTGCTGTAGGGCCAAAACACACAAGGTTACCTGCATCTGATCCACCATAAAGCAGCTGAGATAAGTCGATGTGATGATATTTAAGTGGAAGAGGAAAAATAATCAAACCAGAAGCTATTTGCATGCTAAATGCGGATTAAACTGTTTAGAAGTGAAGCAAACCTTATGATGTGTTAAATTTGTCAACCGCAGTCAGTATATCAACTGTACGCACATTAATGACAGGTATTCCATTTTAATTAAAGTCTTACCTTTGTCATCTTGACAACTAAAGTTGTAAACAGCCACTGGTGAATGAGTGATCAGGTTTTCATCATGGTGCCACCCTACTGCCATTTTCCCCATGCCATAGTACGGCTCCTCTTTGAGCTGGCTCATTTGTGCTGGGTCCATGTAGTTGAGTAAGGTGACATTGAATCTAACCGGACCGGTGCAAACTTGTGGAGGACTGGGTTGGGAACAACCCTGCCCACTCTCATGTTCCTCTTTGTCCTGAATGTGGTAATCGGACAGGCTGTGCTTTAGTTGAATTACAGGCTTCTCGTGGGCCTCGAGTCCCACAGGCTCTGTCTGTGTTCCACTCGTGGCCTCGGTTGTCCAGCCAGGGCATTTTCCTTCACTGTGTTCTGCAGTTGCTGCAATGCAGGTTTCACTTTGTGAAACTTTGGAGGACTCCCCCTCCTCGCCGCCGAGTTTGAACTCAGTCTCCCATTCTCCTTCCAGCTTTGGCCCGGAGCAGCCCTCTTCACTATGCTTCGACTCAATGTCCCACTCCTCGCTGTGCTTGGACTCCGTGTCCCCCTCCTCACTCTGCCTGGACTCTGAGTCTCCTCCTTCACTATTTTTAGAGTCTTCACTGTGTTTAGACTCTGTGTCCCCCTCCTCACCTAGTTTGACTTCTGCTTCGGCCTTCGCACATTGTGTCAGCCTGTCTCCTTCTTTCAGCTGAGACACGTCAGAGCAGAAGAAGTTGTTGAGCTCCCATAGTGCCTTGCAGGCAGCGCTCAAGTCTGGATCACAACAGTTTTGTCCCTTGACCTCTGTGTCCTCACTGTGCCAGGGAATAGCAAAGAGCCGTGTGTCCAGATAGCGGTAGGTGTGGCCCGGCTCGCCCACCAGCGCTCGCGACACGGCAGTGAACACGTCTCGATCGCGAACACGAACCAGATCCTTCAGGAGGCAGCCCTTCCTTCTGAGGGTGAGCAAAGCTGCCTGAACCCGACCATGCACCTCGGCAGGCAGCGAACAGGATTTCCTCAACACCAAGCCACAGTAACTGGAATCCCACTGAAATGCATCAACCATTTGAGTCAAAACATGTTGATCCCAATACTTTAGATAGACATAACTCTTTACTGAATCTAGGTAATTTGAGGTAATTCTATTAATTAATGTATCAGCACCTTTAATGTAGATGTCTAGACTATTTTTTGGCTTTATCTGGAAGCAGAATGAACTTACCAGTTGCTGAAAGCCTCGATCTGAAGGTCCCAGAAAAGGGATCTTCTGGTCTCCCAACTCATGCAGTAGCTTACGCCTCTGTGAAACACAACACATTAAAATAGACTAATTTTGAAGCTGTTTGTGTGTGTGTGTATGTGTTTTCACCTTGTGATGTCTAACACATTATTTTTCCTAATCACTAACTGTTAGAACAGAAGTGTACAAAGCATCTTTACATTACTGAAGTGAGACAATCCATAAAGTAAATAATTAACTCAAACAAAATAAATTCGGATCACAAGAAACTGCAATGAAACCCTGCAAACTGAATCCCAGTGTACTGGCAGTCAAGTTTATTTAATCATCTTTAACAAATGATGCCTTGAGAACAAACTAAATTATCATAAAACTAGCAACTAGTCATTTTGGCTAACATACAAATTCTACAAATCTATGGTGGCAACTGGTGGGTTCCTTAGTGATGTGATGTCAAATCCCATACAGAGCACCTACAATATGACCATAAACCTTGAGAATAAGAAAAAAAGTGCCTTTTGTTGGGTCACACTTCATTGTAAACCCTGAGTCAAAGAGCGGCTGACATAAAAAAAAAACGTATGTCCAAATAAAAATTGTCTCCGAGCACCGCTTTTTGTCGTATGTGTGTACAGCGGGATTGTATCTATTTGCATATGTGTAGTTGACGCCTCAGCATTCATTTCACACAAGTGCACACACACACACATGCAGACACTGTATCGGGGTTCTGGAGCAGGGAGGTGAAATGTCACTGGCATGCTGCTGTCTTTTCACATCCGAAAGTTTTGGATGAATGGCTTGTGGATCAAGAACCCAACAGTTGTAACAGTTAGAGAAGAAAAGGCAGCCTGTATATTTTAGCGACATTTACAACATGACATGTTTCCTGCACTAGTTATGCCAAAGACCCCATGTGGCACTCTGCGGGGAACATGGGACACAGCTGCCAAAGTATGTCCAGACTTGTCCAGACTTTTAACGCAAAATAAAACGTCCCATTCATGAACATTTACAGTGGAGTTATAAAAAAAAAAAAAAAAGCTGTGTGTCCTGACTCAAAAGGGAGAATGGATCAAAAAGAGTGCAAGTGGTGAAAGAATGTGCACTGAAGACAGAAGGGGGTGGGGTGGGGTAAAAGGATCCCAATAATGGTGGCAGGTAAAATGGAAGGGCATCTGGTCCGAGGCAGTTTGACGAATTTAACTTCAGGGCTGAATCTTGACCTTAGGCTAAACAACACAACACCTACTGGAAGTTTTCTTAAAAGGATGCACAAGCGTGTACAGGCCTTCCGGATTATTCTGAAACAAACAAAAACAGACTTGCAGACAGCTTGAAACCCCCCCTAACCCCTCCAAAAAAGAAGAAGAAAAAAAAAGAAAATACAAAACAACATGCACTATTCATGGACAGGCTGCATTCAAAGGCTGTTGGTAGAAATTGACAAGCTGACACACAATCATTGGTGTCAAAGTCTAGCGCATGACAGAAGCTGAAGATATCAAGGCAAGACTCTGGGCTACTGTTGTATGTGTATCCATCTGTGTGTTTATGTTTGCTTCTGTGTGACTGGTCAAATCCTATTTTTTGCCATTCACATACTTTTCAAGGGTGTATACGTATACTTGGTAATATCATCCAAATCGGCTTTTTCCCCAACTAAAAAAGTTTCCAAGCACACAAAAATATATGAGCTTTCTGAATAATGCACAGCTGTGGTAGCGTGCATGATGCCTCAGCCCCAAAAGCATGCAACCAAGGCTGTCACACATGTGTCAAATATATCAGCCTACTAAGAAATTCCACCAAAAAAAAAAAGCCAAAGACAAGAAGTTACCGGAGCCCTCTGAGGCAGATGGACTCTCACAGCATTAGAGAACTTCTGTGTATGTCTTCTGTCTATGTGTCTGCACCGGATTCTAAAAGGAAAAACACAAGGCACAAAAAAAAAAGCCTGCCTTTCTACTCAGACCCCAAAAACCAGATTACCAATTTCATAACGCTGTAAAGTGGGGGCTTCACGGTAGCAGTCCAAACCATCTGTTCTGAGTGATATACCTGATGCTTTTTCTCTCTCTCTTTTTTAATCTCTCCCTTCCTTGATGGGATTATTCCCTCAGCCGGACTGTTTATCACAGAAAAACACATTAGGTAGAATAGAACTCAATTGGTTTGCTTTGATCTTGGCCTATAAGAGATACCAAACTGTGTACCTTATATTTAATAATTTCATTTACTTCACATCTGTGACACTCCAACAGACACTTTCTTCAAAGTGATCATCACGAAGTAGATTAATGTCCAGCGCTTAGCATCAATAGCTCAAAGTAGCCAGATAACTCCACAGCTACAGGGATAAAACCACCTCAAGTCTTCCCTAGAAGGGCCACTGAAAAAACTGTATTTGGTACAACTACTGACAGAGGACACAAGTAATACACAAGCTCCTGCAGGCTTATCTAGATTGGCTGTTGCATTATAAACTGCAGTTAAAGAGGCTCTGTGTTTTGTTATCTTAATCTGAAAGTGTCATGAAAAGTGTTATCCATGACAAACAACTGGGTAGAGAAACACTAAATCTTGATTCCACTATCTTGGCAGGTGGCTACTCTTTTCTCTTGTGTTTCTTAATACTGCAAGGTTAAAAAGTGAAATGTTTCTTCTTCAAGACCTCCAACCAAAAGAGGGCAGCATCTTCATCATGTACCAGGCAAGCAGAATCTCTTGGATCTCAGCTAGCCTTCTACAGTCACAGAAGTGACGGGATGAGGGATAGCTGTGTAGCAGAGCGTTGTGTTTAAACAGCTAGCTATTGGTACTTGTCAGACACCCGTTATAGAACTGGTCCATCACTTCAAAACTAGTGACGAACCAGCAAATTTGACAAGCCGGCTGTAAAATGTCAAGCTCAAAAAGGCAGGCTCCCGTGTGTATCAAAGGCGCTTCCTTCCCGGTCCATTTGGCACCAGATCGAAGAATGTAGGAACCTCTTGTGAAGCTACAT
This sequence comes from Kryptolebias marmoratus, assembly GCF_001649575.2. NCBI lineage: Eukaryota > Metazoa > Chordata > Actinopteri > Cyprinodontiformes > Rivulidae > Kryptolebias > Kryptolebias marmoratus. The sequence continues at coordinate 15,860,539 of NC_051444.1, forward strand.
GGAGCGCAGGGAAAAGCAGGGTGCGCCTGTTGCATCAGAACATTTATGTTTCCACGCATAAAAAGAAAAAAGAAGCCTTGAATTTACCTTTAAACTGACAAAATTGAAAGAAAAACAAAAGTTCAAAACTATTTTTAGAATGCTCTGTAATCACAAATTTAAGGACCTATAGGAAATGGCAATCCTTTCTTTTCCACACAGATCTGTAAAATCCGAGTACCATCTCATCCAAATGACATGATACTAACTTGAAGTCTTGTGAAATAACCACCTAGGTGCCATCACATCCAAATAGGTCACTGGCAAATAATAATTTCCAGTATGATGCTCACATGACAACGAATATACAAAGAGCTTCAACTGTTGCTTCAGTGTTTCTAGTGAATGTATCTTCCACCAGTTTTTTTTCTTGTTGCTCTGTACACTCACTAAAAACAGCCGCTTGATCACAGTTGCAATGTCATAAATGACCTCTCATAAGCATTGTTATTACAGACTACACTTCATTATTCCATGTAAGCTACTCTTAAAAAAAAATCACTATGAAAAATATGTTTTCGTCTTCTCACCATTTCTTTACAATCACTTGTAGCATTCACTCATTTTAAGAACATCAACAATAAGATTGGTGACCCAGTGTGATGGCTAACTGGGCTAACTGGTAAATGGATAACCGGAATGTGTGGGAGCTGACCTCAGAGTGGGGGCATTGGTAATGTGTAACCCCTTAGCTTCATACGCTTGCTTTGAAACCGCCAATGAATATGAATTAGTCAGTGAGGGCCACAGGTCAGTCGAGAGGTTCTTGTCTGTAATATCTAAAAAAGAAAGTTTCCTTTTAGCAACCTTCGTATTCAAACACACATTTTAAAGTGCTTGAATTGTCCTGCGATGAATTTATGAATTTTTTGCAGCAGATGTGCTTCATTCAAACTTGTGCAAACAAAATATTTTAGATGTTTTTGTTTGTTATGATAAATGTATTCTTCTGCTTTTCTGCAGATATCGTAAGAAGTGTTTGGGTCATACAGACTTCGCAATTACCCTGACACTTCTGTGGTCTGATTTTGATCCCACTTTCTGATTAGAATTATACTGAAGAAAATATAAACGCAACACTTTTGTTTTTGCTTCCATTTTTCATGGGCTGAATTCAAAGATCCAAGACATTTTCTATGTACACAATAGGCCCTTTTCTCTCAAATATTGCTCACAAATTTGTGTAAATCTGTGTTACTGAGCACTTCTCCTTTGCCGAGATAATCTGTGGCATTGTGCTGTGTGATAAAACTGCACATTGTAGAGTGGCCTTTTATTGTTGCCAGCCTATGGCACACCTGTGCAATAATCAAGCTGTCTAATCAGCATCTTGATATGCCACACCTGTGAGGTGGATGGATTGTCTCAGCAAAGGAGAAGTGCTCACTAACACAGATTTACGCAAATCTGCAAACAATATTTGAGAGAAAAAGTCCTAGATCTTTGAGTTCGGCTCATGAAAAATGGGAGCGAAAACAAAAGTGTTGCGTTTATATTTTTGTTCAGTATACATTGGGGACAAAAAGACAAATGTGCCCAGAAATAAAAGAGTTGAAACGCCACACCATTAACCACAGCACACTTCTTTTTTTTTTCAATTCAGAGAGCATTCTGTATTTATTGACAGACATGTTCAGCATGTGTTCAAAAGGGGTATCCAGGTGGGGTAGGTGATGACAAATGGCCAACAGGCAGGCCCCGGTCTGCTAATTGTTGTTGGAGGCTGAAGGCTGCATTGTTCATTTCACCTCGTGATGGGGTGGCAGGTGACGTGATCATTAATACTAGAACACCTCCATCCATCTATCTGAACAAGGGCCCAGTCATTTAAAAAGGATGATGCTGGGCAGACCTTTCACACTCTGTTTATAACACCAATCTAAGCACATTAATAGAGCTGCGGGGGACTGCTGATGGTCATCAATTAAATGTGCACACGTGCCCACACAATGTGACCACCTTCACTGCTGCCCAGTCTCACCTCCAGGGTAAAGCGCAGCCCTGTCCTATGCTCACTTTACCTGACTTGCACATGCTACAGGTAATTCTGTCAGACGGAGAGTGTGTACGCATGCGTGTCCGAGAGAGAGAGAGAGAAGTATCGGGCCTCGTCTGGCTTTCGGGCTCTCCATCACTCTCGCCGCACCTGACAGACTTACAGAAAGATCAATCATTCAAAAGTATTTACAAATGCACAGAACCAGACTCAGACAGGTTGGCGCATTGCCACTCAGTTTAAGTGCTTTTCAGTGTGCCTGTGGTGTCAACATCTATTTCACACTTATCTACACCTCAAAGGGGGAAAAAAAAATATGTTTCCATGACCTTTAGCAAGTGTCAAATCTGGAAAAAAGAAGAGGGGAAAGGGAAGAAAAAGAGAGGAAGGGATTTAAGAGATTCGTCGACGCACGCCATACACAACCTTTTTTTTATTTACTCGCCAGAAATTGACTGAGCATGTTCTTTATCAGAAACATACTGGCTGCTTCACACTCAAAGAATTTCACGCAAAAAAAAAAACCCTGCTTGGTACATCTAAGCAGTTCTGGAGAGCGATTTAAAGAAAATTCCTATCTTTTCACGTGACTAATGCAAGTAAAAAGTCATGTTCAAGGGCATCCTGCCAGCATCTCTGGGATTAAGCTCGAAGCCTTGTTCTCAAAAGAGACAAAGCGTCTATAAACTAGGACTGCTGATACCCATTTTGCCCTAATTGTAAGTTTGCGGCCAGGCCATAATGTTTCCATTAAGATTATGTCGATCGAAAAAAGCTTTTTAGTTTTCACCTTCAAATTACTGTTTGCTTGAGGTCAGCTGTTTTCCATGTGGAATGGACAGTTTTAATGTGGATACGCTCCCTTGATATTCAGACTGGGTCTAGTTCAGTCAGGAGAAAAAGAGTGAGAAAATGAGGAAGACTGAGGGATGGAGGGAGGAAAGTGAAGAGAGGTAGAACAGTGTTGATTGAAAGACTGTGATTAGCAGTTTTCAGCGGAGCACCAGGGCCACTGAGTTGCTCTAACAGGGTTGTCGCGTCTCGAGGTGCAGTCAAGGAGAAGTCAGTGCTTTAGAAAGCTCTCTTGATTTCTCCATTCCCCCTTCCCTCTTTCACTCTCGCCATCCAAGTACACTTTCTCTGTCCCTCCAAAAAAAAAAAAAAAAAAATCAATATGGCTGTGCAAAGTGCAGTGTGGCCCATGGGGAGGGCCAGCTAACTGTAGGGGCTGGATGCAGAGCTTACTACGAGCACAGGAGGCGTCCCCCAGGCCTGTACCACTGGCAGTGTCAAGGACAGACCAAGGGTCTAGAGGACCAAGGCCAGAAGATTGCTTCTCTCCTCTGCATTTCACCCTCTTTTTATCTCAGTGTTTCTCTGTGTCCTCAGTGTCCTCAGCTTGGCTGGCTCACCGAGGCAGAAGAGATCAATAGTCAGGTGAAGCGTTTCAAATTCCAAGCTCCAGAGGCTGGTGCTATGCTCCTTAGAGCCCAGTGGACCAACATATCGCTCAAGGCAGCGCTGCTGGACGGACAGATGAGTGGGTGTACTGTGGTTAGACCTGGTCATTGTAAGGTTTGCGATTTGTGACAGTAAACAATTCAATAGCACTTAACAATACACAGTGTCTGAGAGGTGTAGGGCCAGAATGTTCATATGCACTGCCATTGTCTCAACATGTCACAGATCAGTGGGATTCAGACAGGTCACACAGCTTCACAGGTCAAAACACCCCTGTGCCGTAGTTCAATCTAAGTCAGTGCTTGCCTTACTGCAGTCGTACAATTTTCACAGCCTGAAAAAATTGCATGTGTTATCATTGTCAACAGCAGTGCTCCTCATTTCCATACAGTAGGCTTGATGAAGAAGAAGCTTGTACATAATATGGATGAGGTGCGCAAGGAGGATTTCAGTCCTGCTGCGTGTCTCCACGTGTGAGTGACTGATCACAGCAAAAGTGGCTTGTGTCTCTAATCCAGTACCACTGTTAGACAGTGCAAAGACCCAGCTCTGTGTACAGCAGCACGGGCTGATCAAACCCATCCCGTGACAAGCAACCTCTTCAAATGACGATGATTTTGCAGCTCTGTGTCCCTTCGACTTCATATTAGATCATCTTCTGACACTACAGAGTCTGGCATTTCATCTGGGATAAAGATGATGTGCAAGCCAACCCAAAAGGGTTGAGAGTCAAGGGTAAACAGGGGGCTAAGACGCGGGAGCTGTTTCTGATTGGTTGACAGCTGTGACAATTATCATGTGGTACAATATTGCCTTATGTCAAACATAAGATTTGATAAAGTATGCTGATTGACAAGACACTTGAGGGATATTTTACCATCCACCCAGCTGTACATCATATTTGCTCAAAACATTAAATGCACCATTTTAGAATAAATAAAAATATTCAAAAAAACTTCACCACATCCAAAAGCAAAGCATCCTTTCTACTTTAGTTTTTCTAAGAATAGGCCTCCACTGACTATCAGCTTTTCTGCTATGGGGTATGGGCTTTTTTTCCCCCAGAGTAGTAGGATCACCTCGAATTATCTGTTGCCCCATTTGCTGAGACAATTTTGTTGGATATGGTTTTATTAACAAGCTAGAGCATTGGCCTACGTTTAAATCCTAACAATCATCTAAGCCACCAAAAAAAAATATGGCTCAAAACAGATGTGGATTGCACATCTAGGACAGGTCTAATCCTAGCTCATGTAGTCTCTGACCCAGATAAACTGGCATTATGATGTGACCTCAGATTAATATTAAATTATGGGCTAAATATCATTTGTGGCTGTTTACATAACAGCCAGACCATCTTTCTGTGAATCCTGAGGTAGATAAGTTTTCTACAATGGCATTAGTTAAATCCAGAAGTGAGGCAGATGGCTCTTGTCTTGCTTGAAAAGCCACCCAATTTCTTTATTTATTTTTCTTTCACTCATTCTGAACAAAGGGAAATATTCTACCAGGAATTGAAAAGCTTAATCCTTTTCACACTTCCCAGTAGCTTGAATGGTGACAGATTAACATCCCAGAGGTTTACAAACCCAGCCATTTGAAAATGTAATTGCAGATGCCACACCGCATGCATGCGTGCATTTAAGTTTGGGGTTAATATTAAAGCTCAAAACATGGACGCAAGTCATTAATGACGTGGACAAGCTGCGCTAGAGCTGTGTTGTTTAAGGCCACTTTTTCATCTGTTTCAAAGACGTGCAAGCTGTCACAAACTCTCACTAGGTGCCATAGTTACTGTTCACTTCTGCTAATTATTACAGCCAATCAGAGAGGTTAACGGGGCGGAGCCTGGCCAGACCATGTTACGCGGCATTTAACAGCTGGCTGGAACGGAGGTGAATGCATTACACGCTGCCCTCATCCAATAAAAATAAAACACCCTGACATCTGAGGTGTACTTAGCTTGGGGGAGAGGAGGTGTGGGAGGGTGGGGACAGAAGGAAGAAGGTGGTGGTGGAGTGAAGGAGGGAGAGCATCTGATAGTGTGATGTCCAACTGCCACCTAGTGACAACTCTCTAGCTTTTCTGATCTTTCAGGTTTCACGGTATGAAGGGTGAGAGGGTTAACTGGTGAAGCTATCCCAAAATGATGGGATTAAATATTAGCAGCAAAGTGCGTATCCTTTCAAAGGACTGGCCAGTGGGGACTGATTGTTTTCCAAACAGCAACCTATGCCATTCAAGTGTCACCAAAGATAGTGTCACAATGAGAAAGGACTGATTTGAAAATTATTATATTTTAACTATATCTAATTCCAAAAAAACTCAATCAAGCAATCATTCATCTTCAGGTGACTCCACTGTCTGTATGGTACAGTTGTGTGAGCAGGCCTGTAACACCGCTCTAGTAGGCCACTGGCCCTGAGCTCCTATAGGTCCCCTCCCCTCGTTAGCTCAGGTATAAATCACACTCTGCTGGTGCCCAGAGGTGATAGGGATGAGAGTGGAGGTGAGCCTGAAATAATGCTTATGTCACGGCAGGTCAGCTCTCCATTATGGCCGTTTCAAAAACTATTAATCTTGCTTGTAGTCAGTGGCCTAGAAATAATTACTTCATCTAACCCATGTAATACAGCATGACCAGCAGTCGAGCCTGGTCAATTTGAGGCTGGGGAGGCAGAGTGAAGGTGGTGGTGGTG
>NC_051444.1:15866763-15912697 GCF_001649575.2 Kryptolebias marmoratus
GGGGGGGGGAGCTGCAAATTACCAGGCCCTGTCTCCTGCCACTTGGTGACTGATGTCCTGCTCACTGCTGCTGTGGCCTTTTACATTCTTAACACTGATTTAGATAGATACATCCGCATGCTCGCCCTGAAAGGCAGATCATGTACAAGCACAAACACCATTAGCATGCACATCAATGCATGACTGAATATCCACATGTTGAGACAGAAAGTCACAAATTGTATATACTTTTTACAAGGGTTCAAAGTTATTTCAAAATGAGGTCAAAAGAACTCGAGAGATGATTGGACATTTAATTTGCTGCAATTAGCAGAGTTAACGCTGACAACATTAAAATATCTGAATGCTAAGACTGAAATCTATAAGAGGCAGAATAAAACTAATAAAAAAGTGTTCTGTTTGTATTTTGTCTTTGTACAATAATTTTGTTTTGCCACCACATATTCAAATGTTGCAAACTTGTACAGAGCATCTACATGGTCATTTTTTAAAGAGAGCAACATAAAATAAATAAGTAATAAATTACTTATTTATTAATAATAAATAAGTAATTTATTAATAATAAATAAGTAATAAAATAAATAGGGAAAAAAATTAAAATACATATTTTTAATTATCCTGCCAAAATGGGCAACTATGAACGGGATTTTAGTTACATGTTAGGCTTTCCTGAGATTGCGCATCCAAAACTCGTTCAGCAGAGGCTCTACAACTTCAGGTACAATCACCTGTCTCAGTGTTGGAAGGTTAATCCACCACCTCACCCTTAACGTCATGGCAGACATAAACACAATAAAGACCGCTGTTGGAGAAACCCACGCGGAGAATAAACAGATGAGCTAGCACAAACTCAGCCTCCATAAACGTCACAGGAAGTATGTATGGAGTGACATAAATAAATGCAGCCCTCCAGTGGCTGTCACAGCTGGCATTGCAGGTGCAAATTTAATTAGTCAAGGTGAAATCTCCCTTGTTGTCTGAGAAGGCATGAGTGTGGTGGGGGTCCTCGCCATGCACAACTGTAAACATGCGCTATATCCTAATCAGGTGTCACTGCAACGTTTGATCAGCCTGCAAAAACTTGTCACAAATCCCCAGCAGAGAGTGGGCCGATGAGAAGAACAAAGGAAAAGAGCTGTCATAAAAGAGCGGGTGGTGGTGGTGATGGCAGTGGTGGTGGATAAAGAGACTTCGCCCATTAGCAGTCTCTGTCGCCTGTCTCTCTCCTGCTCTCTTTAACGTCTCTCTGCCTCTAGTTTTCTCTCCTTCTGCATGTAGATACCAACAGCATACACCTTCCTTATAGTGTCCTGCCACAGCTCTGTGCCTAAAAATCTAAACTGCAGCTGTCAGACAGATGCTTCACAACCGCCAACAAAGCTTCCAAAAGAAATTCCCAAAGCAGTCCATGACTTTTGTTTACCTCGTGAAGAACCACACATGTACAGAGGTACAAGCTGTGCTCGTTTTGTTTTTATCAAGCTCTATTCTAGGTGGCTGGGTCCTCTCGAAAAGCCTGAGGAACTATAGGTGTGCACGCTGAGCTCCATCCACTCAATGCCTTCAGGCTGCATCGAGGCAGTGCAGGAACACATCCACCATTAGATACTGTTTACCTTTCAGTTTGGATGATATTGAATACATTAGCTGACTGAACCTTATGAGAAACACAGGCGAGTGACAAGGCCCAATCGTCTTTTCGAATACCATGGTAACTGAGATTACAGGCTAACAAAGAGCAGACAGTGGGAAAAAATATTTAAAACCCAAATACTGATACATAAATTAATTAAAGGACAAAAAAACAAGTAGAGAATTAAAGTTGGAACATCTGTCAGCGACTTAGCTTCCCAACGTAATACCAGTGTTAGAACATTTATACCCTTGAAGTTAATGATCCCCTCTTTAATTGACAGTCAAGAAAAGCTGGCTGCAGCAGCATCCTGCCGAGACACCGATAAGGCTCCCCCTTCCCCCTCCCAAAACTAAAATAAAAAAATAAAACAGTTTAAAGAACCTTGGCACTAATCCCTATTGTCATCCCAGCGCAGCAGAAGGACTTACAAACACAGATAACTCTGCTCAAGCTGTCTATTTCTTAGGAGTTATGGGGACAGCTGAGCCACCGCATGCCTCAAATCAGTCACTCAGATTACCCCAATCCCTCTGTGCTGTCAGTCAGCTGAGACACTAGCCTGTCACTACATTTACATGAGTCCATCTCATATGTGACAATGCCCCATATATGACAATAGTTGCGACGAAGGGGTCCATTCGCTCACAGATAGCGGCTATACAGTATGGCAGATGGGCTGTTGTTGGATTAAGCATGCGCGGTGCTCCTGTCGTTGCTGACACTCCAACAACAAGTTTAAGGAGTCTTAACCATTTGGTTCTTTCCCATGGCGGGGAGAGTGTGGGAGATGCATGTCAAATACGCAACGCACACAAACCTGCAACGACACACATATATGCAAGTTCACACACAGTGGAATAAACTTCAAAAAACTTGAAAGCACACAGTCAGTGTAAGAAAACCAAAAGCTTACCAAGTGTATGTCTCCAGAGTTGGCCTCAAGTATAACTTTAATCCACTTACTAGTAACATGATGAAGCTCAAAGACTACAACAGAAATCAAGTTACCTTTGTGCAACAGAAAACAACGGAAGAAAAAGAGTTTGAACAAGAAATGTTGAAGGTAGCAGGCCAATCCCAAATCTAATCCCCCCCAAAAAAACATTCTAGATAAGAGCCAAACTTCAGAGTGTCAAATAAAAAATGGGGTGGGAGGGGTAGAAAGGACTGGGGGGGGGGGCACTCTTCCCTGCAGTGTAGGATTTTGCACTTTTAAATGACTATGCCGTACATCAAGGCACCTGAGAGCTCACGATGAGCTGACTACTTTTTATGCTTCTGTGGCTCACTCCACTTCAGACAGTCCTGAAACAAATGACAGTGGATGCCCTCTACATAACAGGGCCAGGGCAAGCATGACACAGGGGTTGACAAGTGAACCCTCAAACTCCCTAACCTCTACCCTTGTCTTGGCACTCACACACACACATACACAGAGAGACACACATACACAGAGAAACACACATACTCAGACAGCCCCAAAAACAGCCCTGACATGACCGCTCTGCAGCCCTTCCTAACCCCTGCTTGTGTTTTTTTTTTCTCTCCATCTCATTGGAGACAGCCCTCAATTCAGAACCATTTTAGCCAGGCAACTGGATGTGACCCGCTGCCCCCCAGACAGGCTCATCTGAATAAACAGAGTTGAAGAAACAGGCAGAGGAGGGAAAATCTGCCTACATTATGATAGGAAGAGAGAAGATGGGAATCAGCCAAGGGGCGCTTTTCTTTATGCACGTTTGATCAAGTGCTTGACAGCACCGGTATATGGAATTACGGACTGTTGAACAAAAAGTTGCGCAGTGGGTGTAAGTGTGTGTGGAAATGAGTGTGTTTCTGCGCAGTTTGGTCTGGACAGCTGAATTTCCGAGGCCTGACAGTGTTAGACTTGTGACAAGCCGACCGCGCCTCACCACCGGCACATACAAAACGCAAGCCGCTTACCAGCTTTCCCAGCCCATCACTCAGGACGGCCAAGGGAAGTGCCGGGAGAAGAGGTCAGACGTGGAGGAAAATGGGAGGGAGGAAAGAAAAGCAGAAGATGAGGAGCCGGAGGAAGAAGGGAGGGCTGGTCAGGGGTTAAGTGTAGAGAAGACAGCGATGAAAGGCAACTGTCATGCACCAGTGCTCGCCCAGGAGCACCTGTCTCGAGAAGAACATGGAAAGTGTGCCGGTCACGTCCTGACAACACCCCCACTTTTTCTACACACACTCACGCATACAGGCACTCAGGAAGGGGCTGATGCTCCACCACTGGAAAGGCATCACCTATTTGACAGCATGCCAGTCAAGCTGTCGTTGGCTCTTTCGCATATGCAAGGAAAAGTTAGACTGATGAAGAAAAAACACACGGGGGGTTCAGAGAAGAAATCACTGAGACATGAACAGACCACCTGAAGTAAGCAGACACTTCTCAAAGACTTGGTACAGAGTGCATTCTGGAATGAGCAAAACAAAAAAAGATCTTTTAAAGCGAATCCAGGATAACCAGAACAACAACTCCACACTGGAAGATCGTGCAGTTACTAATGTCATCAAGTAGAAACAGTTATTCTAAGCATGCCTAGAAATACAAAAAAAAGTTATAATTCCTTTGAATCGATAATGTTTGGTAATGTTCTGCTATATTAATACAAAAAAGAAAGGTCTTGTTTCCCTTTTTTAAACTTGCACTAATGCCTCTGCTAATTTAACATAGTATCCATAAATATCTAAAGTCATAAACTGCAGAATTACACCACTATGTTTGCATTCACAGGTAATACTTGACACGTTTTATTAATGGTGGTTTTTCAACAAGAGTGCCAAGAAAAGAGTTTGTTTGCAGAAATGCTAAACTCTGCCTTTGGCTAAAGCAGGCACTTCTTGTGCCAGACATGTTAACACACTTTCACAGCTCCCATTAATGGAAAATACCTTATGATTTACAAATTAACAGTTAGTATTTACAGCATCTCGTGAACCTGGTCTCCTGCAGCTTTCGCGAATGAAAGGTTTTGCACTTTCCATTGAAGCCAGATGTTACCAGTAGGCACTTAACTTTACTAGAAAGGTAAGTCATCACAGAAGGAAAACAGGTTTCACAGATGAACTGCAAAAAGACAGTCTGCACAACGTAGTATGATGGAATCCTTATTATCAGTGTTAAAATGCTAAAATTAGCATAGAAAAATGATCTAGGACATAATGTGGGTAGCACTGATTAACACTGACATTTTCTTGCACTGATTATTGAAATTTAAAAAGTCTCTAATGAGCACAATACTACTTTGGCCATTGGTAACCTTTTTAATTTACAGTGTTCTCTATTGTCTTAGCACCTATACCACACATTACAACATTATATCCTTTAGAAACTGAACAAAGATTTTACATCCAAAAAAACTGAAAAGAAGTCTAACAACTCACTTGAATCATAGCCTTATGTGGCTAATGAATCCCCCAGAGGCTTTAGCCTTCTTGTTTGAGGTGAGAGGGTCATTTCATGTTTATTCAGTATCAGTCCAATGAGCTACCGCCATCTATTGATTGAACTGATTATTCTATGTCTTTATCGTGACAGGACACATGCATGACAGATGAACCCTACTTGGGCAGGTCACATTTGATGTAACCTCATTGAACCTGACGGCCAATCTGGATAGTCCGTTTGCACGCTCCACGTTGCTTCCTTGTTTGTGTGTACACTGACATCTGTGGCTAATGCCTCGACACTAATATGAAGTGCTCGGTAGGGCTGTCAGACACATAAACTGTCAGGAACTGTTTTTACAAAAGCACAAACAGCTGCTTTGGACAATCCTTGTGACTGCATCGACTGGAGAACATGTTGCCGGTAAACCCTCAAAACACAATAGCAAAGAAAGTAGTGGTGTGGATAAGGCTGTCAGTATCTTTCATAGAAAATGACTAAAGGGGGGTTATATTGTGATCGTAGACTAGGATTATTGATGGCCAAAATGTCCTGTTGGAAATATAATAAACAAATAAATTCAATAAAGGCCTTTAAAACTGACTATATTGTGTGATCAATAAAATATGACGCCAAGATAATCAAAACAAATGCACGTTTGTTTGTTTCTAAACTCTTGACTGTGCTATCACTAAAGACATTTTTTTTTTTTTTACTAACGCATGCCACACAAAATCCATATCAACAGCTTGTGATTTGGCTTGAATCTCACACAACTGCAAAATGCCAAAGCATGCATATTGACCATCCATATTACGTGGTGAAAACCTGCCTGCTGTTAAATAGGTTCACCTTTAGCTACCAGAACAAATCTGACCCATCGAGGCCCATGCAGGTCTATGAAGGGCAGCATGGTGTCTGGCATCAATATCACATCTTTTAAGTCCAGTTAAGTTGTGAGATTGCACCTACATTGATCAGATAGCCCAGTATTAGACTGAGATCTGGAGAATTTGTCAACATAAGTACAAGCTTTGCTGAATCAACACCAAAAGCTTGATTTGGTGTTTTCTAAACCATTCCTGAACAAATTTCGCAGTCTGGCAGTGCAAGCTATCCTGCAAAGAGCCAGTCATCAGGAAATACCACTTACAATAAGTGGAGTACCAACTCAGCAATAAAACATAAATCGGCCACATTTTTTCTTAGATAACGAATGACCCCAAATTCAGCTATCCACAAGAAATAAAAGACAGCATGACTCATTGGATCAGGTAATGATCTGTGATCTAGTTCTGATGCTTACATGATGACTAAAAGCACTTACTAAGAATGATATGCATCCATATCAGCATTATGGCCAATCAGTTCTCAACTAAGTGAATTGCTTTCATTTCTGACACATTCTATCATTTTATTTTTTTAGAATCAGAGTTAACTTCATCAGCAAGATCCCTATCTTTTCTATAGGATCAGAAAACAGTCTTCACCCCCCATGCGCTTCAGTTGATCTTAAATCTGTCACTAGTTTTCTGGTTATGCTTTCTTAAACCACTGTGAACAGGCCCTGAATCCTAACAATTGCGTACCACAAACATCCCACAGGACCTTCAGCGGAGAAGATGCAATGATCCAAGTCTCTAATCACTGAGGTTTAGCCCTTATCAAAGTCAATCGAATCCTCTTATTCATTTTTTCCCAGCTCCAGCACACTCTACAAGCAATTTCAAGAAGAAAGCTCAACTTTTTCCATAGAACATTATTCCCACTGCAAGAATTCACTGCATTTAAAGAATCTAAATTTGACTTTGTCTAGTAGTGTTTATATTGTATAGCTAATTGGTGTATATTTTGATTTTTTTTAAAACATTCATTAGTTGTTGTAAGTAACCTCAACATTCAACCTATCTTGCTTCCCCTAAACAGCAGTTAATCTGTAACTGCAAAAGTATTTTGGACATAAAACTATTTCAATATCTAAGACATTCAATTCCCATTCAACCTTATGTGACACTTATGTATAAGTCTTTTGAAATTTGGTATTCTTATATTATTACTTAGAAGTAAATACATAATCATACAGCATATATCTGCTCCTCCATTCAGTTTATTGCCAATGCAAGTTATGACATTCTTGTAACATATTTTCTGTGTGAATGACTTATTTGATTTTAAAAAAGGTGTGACTACCCAAACTGGTGTGTATACATGTCAATCCAAATATATGAGCAAAGATCAAACAGGCAAGAAAAGGTAAAGACATGTAGATGAAAAGCTCAGCAGCAGACTAATCAGCCCCCTTCAAGTCTGACACAGCGATCAATGAAAGACCTGGGGCCTTAGGCCAGCGCTATATTACACACCAAAACTTCATATTCATTCATTGATTTTACTTTTCATAATAGTATATCATTGAGCTCCAATGGGAGCAAAAATGGAGGCCAGGGCTTAGGTCAACTCTCACATGGACGCCCCTGTGGATGTTTGTACAATATTGATGGCACACACAGAAAGAAATGACTAAATATCTGGATCAATAGCTCGTTTCCCTAGCTACGACAGGTTGTTCCAGATGGAAATATATAAATACCTCTTTATGGGTAGTGGACTAACACTAACTAACAGTGCTAAATGCACCCCTTAAGGTAAACTCTTTGATTAGCCAAGGCCAGAGGTGACTAAAGAGGTCTGCAGATGCTGGGATGCCACACTTCCAATGTCCTGGGGATGGTAATGCACACAGGGGCCCAGTAAAGAGACCGATAATACAGCAAGTCGCAAGCCCTGGGCTAAGAGTCCTGACCCTCCAATTTATTTGTACTAATGACAGGCTCAAAGCGCTCCATTCCTAGTCATGTTCAAAAGCTGATGAATAATTGACTAAATCTGCTCTTGCATTTTATGTTGGTACCAGAACTTGACCTGGGAAATTCATGGGCCTACAGAAACAGTGCCATTTTAAATTAGGGGGAATATGAGGAGCACAGGGTAATCAAGTCCTGCCACATGGTCACAACATCCTGCTGCTGTTAATGGCAGAAAAGCTTTTTGTTTTTATTTACAGTGCAACACAGGAGAACAAAATCCAACTTCACAGCTTCCCCATCTCCGCAGAGGCCAAAGGGCCATAAAGTGGGAGGAACCGCATCATTGCCTGCTTCTTAATTAAAGGAAAGCTGTTAGGCTCATTTGCCCCCTTTTTTTTTTTTTTTTTTTACACATTGAACTAACCAGCCCAGTGTTGAAGACCTCCCAGACACCATCCCTGCTTGGCCCTAAATCATGATTGGGTGAGTGGCCCAGTGGGTCCCTGCTGGACAAGCAGCAGCCGCCCAGCAGCTAGGCCAGCACAGGCCACGAGGTGGATCGACACCTCGCCAGCAATAAGTAATTCTGTAGAGGATTAGCAGCATGATAGCCTGATCAATACTGTGTGCTCAGACCATTAGGAATGCAGCGAGGAAATGACCCCCTCCGGTAATAAAGCAGGGCATCTGGGTTCTCCTTCATTTGCCAACTCCATTAGTGTAATAGTATCATTATCTGCCACAGCCGTATTTTTCGAAGCCCTGGCTTTAGCATAGTTCAACCAGCAGGGGTCTGATGAAGCTCTGAGACCCCTATGCCAAGTGTTCCTGTTTCCACCATTCCACACAGAGCCCAGGTGTAAATCTAACTCTATAGGAGCTTATGTGCTACCCAGCCTCAGGTATACATACCCATGTTTTATGTCAGTACCTAACACTATTTCTCCATTACTGGCTCATTAATAGACCAAGCAGCATGTAGCTGAATTTAGAAGGAGAAAAGATGGGCATCACAGTGCAAAGCTGCTGAATGTGCTAAATCTGACACCTCCTCTTGCTAAAACACCAGGCTTGACATGACAGGACATTGGCATTAGTTGCCATAAATCGTTTTCCTTACACTAATTCATCAGCTAACATTTTGTAGGGGAGAATTGATTAACCATGTCTGGATGTGTGGCTACATAATCAGCTTTTACCTCAATAGCTGTTAATTTAACAGGACCACCAAGGGAAACACAAACCATTTTAATGAGTGTTTAGAAATTAAATACCCTAAACAGCTTGCACTAGGTACCACAACTCGAGCAAACCAATGAGGCTGATCTAAGCAATGGGCTGGGCCGAGCCCAGGACCTCATAACATCTGGTGACCCTGTGTGATCATTACTTAGCCTGCTGCTCTCTCTCACACACATACACACACACATCCTGTTGCAACACAACACTTCATACTTGTCATCACTGCCCAAATGGCAAGCTTGCATCAAAGATCAGCAACATGTGAGTTAGCATCAAAGGACACTAGGTTAAGGAACAGGGTCAATGTTGTTTTCACACTTGCCAAAACATAACTGGAAAGTCATCCTGTGATGACAAATGATAATGAAATGTTTCCAATGTATTAAAGGCAAGCTGAATGTTAATGGAGGTGGAGGGGTGAAGGAGGTGCAGCTACTGAAAAACTCAAAATTCTCAAAGAACAAACAAATTACACGAATCAACTTTTATTCCAATGGGTTTATCCTCTTGTCTAAAAATAAACACAATTATTATTTCAATTCAGAATTGAAATAAACTTTATTTGTCTGAATGAGGTTAACACTCCCAGAGAGGATATAAGCACTTGAGCAAATATTCAATTTAACACTATTTTTTGAGAATACACATTAAAAAAAGAAAATGTGGTAAAAACGAAAACGGTACTTATTAAAGATTTACATATCTGGCTATCATACACTTCATTAATTAAATTAAAATCTGGCCTATGCCGGACCTAAAAAGAGAAAAATCAACCTCAGCTAAACAATAACAGATGATATAACGCCCCGTGTTAATATATATTTAACAAAAACAAAATGCCCTCTCTGATTCAAAAGCTTATAGAACAATCCTGTATGAAACTAATGAATTTCTCAGATTGCTGAGGAGTTCTGGCCAACTACTTTTTTTTTTTTTTTTTTGGACTTTTTGTTTTTTGTTTCTCTACGTCATTAGTAGATTTGCTGTTGTTTGGAATCATTGTCCTGTTGAATGATCAAATTATCCAATCATCTGTCAGAAAAGATTACCTCACATTTGACTCTAAAACAGGATTTTGTAGTCAACCTGATGACCCCAGAATGTTCAGGTCCTGTGGCTGGAAAACAAACAAAATGATCAATCCTCCACCACTGTGTTTGACAGCTGGCATGAGCCGTTTGTGCCGATAAACTGACAAACAAGACATGCTATTATTACTATAGTAACGTAAACCTTAACATTTAACATGTTAACTGAGGCCCACAGATCGAGGTGAACTCGGAACACTGGTCCTCAGGAAAGAGACCAACTGTTTTAAATATTGCTCATTTGTGAAGAATCTTTGTAATTGTTTGAAATCATCTTAAAAAACCCTTCTTAAATTAATGGGCACATAAACTGAAATCATTGCCTGTGGCTTCCCTCCTTGGCATTGTGTTAACTCACCTGGATGCTTCGGAATATTAAACTGTGCAAACTTCTGTTTTTCTCAAGATGCTCACACCTGATGAAGATGAGTCAATCAAGTGCAAGTAATTAGCAGCACCTGGCTGCTTCTAATCATCTTAATCCAAGTGGAAGCTGTAAAAGTGAAAGCTGTAGTTTTTCCTCACTTTGCTTCCATGTTATAGCCTTTTTTTGTTGTTTTTGGTAAACTAACAGTGAAACAGAGTCATGCATAAACAATGGTAAGCCCATTTAACCCAAAAAATGATCATTTTTGAAACTATAAAAATTGTTTTTTTTCTTTTTTTATAGTCCTGCAATGATCATTACGCTGGTAACAAGCTATGTGACCCTAGCCGATGCAGTGACTACCTTCTCATTTCTAAACATCTACATCAGAAAACACATCCAGTAATCAAGAAAGTTTATTTTGAATTTCCTACAAGGTCAAGTTATTGGTTAAAGCAACCAAAACAACTGAGGAGATTGCTGAATCTACTAAAATTGAGTGTAGAATCGTCCAATGAATCATAAACATAGGGGAAGTACAGCAGTAAACATTCATTATGGGGCAAGAAAAATTGGGGGGAATAATCATGATCGGCGATCCCTTCGATCTTTGCTGAAATCAGACCAATACACAGGATGATGTACTGGAGACTGGCATTATACTCAAGGGACTTTTATTTCTTAGAATGGCACAGTATCCAGTGCATTTCCAAACAAGAGCATTTCATATCCAACACAACCTCTAAAACTATGAAAACTGCTTCAAAATGCATGCAGCTCCCTCTCTGGCTGATCTACAGTCATAATGTCATTTTTTGATTGCTCTTGCTCATCCTTTCTGTTTATCTAAAGAGAAAGGAAGCCGAGCCATTAGGTCCGTGCTGCCTGACTGCCCGAGGGCCAGCTGGAATGAGCTCCCTCTCCGAGCCGCTCATCTGGCCGCCACGGCCGCTCTCATAAACGGGAGGAACCACGTCTTACATAGTTTCACTGCTGTCTGACATGGTCCAAACACATGTGCCACGGCAGACAGTCGGCGAGTGGAAAAGATGAGAGCGGAGGAAGACACACAGTATGAGAGGTGACTACAGGTGTAACAAACTAGAATAGCATTTAGTCAAGTGTCCCTCCTAAAAAAAGAAAAGAAAAAAATGACAACTTTCTGTATGATTACACTGCAGGCAAGCCCTGGAAAATCAAAAAATATATAAATCAAAATATAAAAATCACACAATTGTTCTTGATTGTGACAAATGCACTTAATTCTCAGTATGACAACTTATGGAGCTCTACAGCTGTCAGTTTAAGGAAGACAGTGTTATTTTCCAATGACATGACAACATTAGGCAATAAATTAGGGTTTGTCTTGTACACTCAGAGCACTAGTTATTACCCACTGGATCAGTGTAAAGCCTGAAGCAGCTGGAGACTATTGACTAGGCAGCCTGCCAAATCCTAGAAACGATACACACTAACTTTCACATTTGTTTTTACACTTAAAGCCATTTTAGCTGCGACACCATGAACAACTGCATTACTGTGCCCTATTCACACAAAACATCCAACACTTAAGTGTCTTTTAATTCATTTCTTTAAGGTTTACGTTAATTCCCACGTATAAAATGATAGAGAATCCTGTTTGTGTTCTTAGTAATGTCGCCTGTATATTGTAGTTCACAGCGTATTCCCAGATGTTATCGATTGGTGCCCGCACCTTCTTCTGGATCCTAAAGCTTCACAGCAGAAGTGCGACTACTTGATAAGAAAACACCCTCTTTTTTTAATGTAACTGTAATTCTTCATTGTGGTACACACTGAAGGGGGGAAAATGGAAAACACAATAAAGGAAGCAGGCAAGGTGAGGTATGCGCTGACATTCGCGGCTTTGTAGCCTTCAAAATGCAGCCAGCAGCATCGCATACGGAGCGTTAGATGTTCAACGAGCGGCAGGGCTTAGATATATGCCAGACCTAACGGAGAAAAACGCTATCAATACCTTTCTTCTCTTCTCCCCCTCACTGTCACCCGATCTTTTCATGTTCCTGGAGTTGTGTTTACACTGCCTCGCATTCATTACGGGCGATGTTGGTTGTTGTAGTGCACGAATAAACGGCATTTCCGTCCTTGTTCCGTCTGACGTGGTGTGGGTAATAGGAAGTAATGCGTTTAAATTCGCCTGACATCAACATTGTCACTGACTGCAATGGGACGTGTTGGCCCCCAAAGGTTCTCGGCGGAGAGGCTAAAAGCGTAGCAAAAAGAACTACAAGTCCCGGAGTGCAGGAGCTGCACGCCGTGGAAGTAGCGTAAGCGTCAGCGCGTTTCAGTTTGCACTGCGCATGCGCAAAATACAGAGCAGTTCAAAGAGATGAGCTCAATGCAAATAGGTAGTTTAAACTGTGTTTAAATACATGTTTACAGCCCATTATTATTGATTTTTAAATGTTTTGGAAAATTACTTTCTTTTTTTAAAAAAAACTCCATGTTTTCCCTAAACTTTCCCCTTATTGTAAATCAAAAACAGTGCCTTTTTTTGTTTTGTTATTTCATCTTAGGCCATGTGTAAAAATAGGTATCATGCTTTGAACGTGCTCCAGCTTAAGCCTTGCCAACCTGCTTTCAACTTTTGCATGCGTCTCACATCCAGGTGGCTGCTTGTCTCCCCGTGTGGGCTTCAGCAACGTCAGCTCTTTTCAACTCGCCGCAGATCATGAAAGTGCACCATAAATGCACAGCAGCAGTGTGGCTGCCTTTGTCTATCACCTGCAAATGCCCTCTAAAAGCTGAACCAGATTGCTCGTAACATAGCTTGAATAGTACTGCAATATGTTTTATCCATTGTTCCTATCAAAGCACATATGAAATACATAAGAGTTTCACGGATGGAGTGATGTTGGCTGTGGGAGGGCAGTGCAGGGGTGGACTGCAGAGGTCTGAAACACCTGTAAAATATTACCATTACAGACTTTGATCAGAGTCTTCATTAGTTTTCCTTGTAATATATTTTCTTTTATGCTAGGGCTGACCCAAGTGAGCAGGGTTTTTAATGCACATGTTTCGTTTACCTGTCTTGCAAAAGAGCTCCCCCACTTTTAAACATGTCAGTGTGCCTGGTAACCCTAAATCATAAAGGCTGGGGGCTCTTTTGATTCCTATTTATAAGTTACATTTCCTCCCTTCTGTCCTGGTGCTCTAAGGAAACATATAATTTGAAAAACAATCTTGGAATAGCTGTCTAAAAACTAGATCTGTGTTCACAATTGTCCAGGATTTTTAAACATGTCATCATAGGGCTTTTTACAGAGCCACTCTTAAAGAAAAAACTCCACAATGTAAATAATTTCTTTTTTCTTTTATTTGTACTTTACACTTTGACATAGTCATAATCTGCTTACATCTATCTTTATTTACTGTATGTTATTTATTATTGTTACATTATTCATTATGGTTTACACTGTGATTGACTCGTCTCCATTATCTGTTATTTTTGTGGTTAACAAACCTTTTCGGATTTCTTTGTAAGGTTTACTGCTCTTTGAGTAATACCTAAGGCCTAAACTGACCACGTCTTTTAAAGGGATTCCTGCAGAAGCTCGTTTTTTAATTCCTTTTCTGGTGCAACAATATCAGAGTCTTAACTGATGGTAGAAGCAAAAATATTTGTGCACAGTGTGCCTTTTTTAGAATCATTCACAAAATAAAAACTAAACAGCTTATGTATTTGTCTATGCCTCTGTAATGTAGGTGGGATAATTTCAGATTTAACAGAAGTGCTTTGATTCTGTAATGATCAGCAGGTTATCTTTATGTAGCATAAACACACGAAGGAAGAGGAAACAGCCAGCCTGGCACTCACGAAAACTAACTAAATCTGTCTGCCAATGACTCAAAAGGTCACCAGTTAACACCTGATATCACATAAACCAACACATAAATGACAAGTAATAGTGACGCTCACGTGACGAAAGATTGACATGATTCCTGCTATTAAATCCATCAAATTTCTCTACTTACTTATTCAATGAAAACTTGAATCTGGCTCCAAAAGCAGGTCAGTCACTGAACATATAACCTAAATACCAAAAACCTGGCTGTAGCCCCAAATTAGGACGCCAATTAGTCCAGACTCTCTGTGTTTTGACCAGAAACTAACAGAGATAAAAAATAAAAAGTCTGTAAAGATAGATTTTTTAGCACCGTTATAATCTCATGCAACTCTTGCTAAAAATTCAAGGTAAAAAATCAAATTAAAAAAAAAAAAAAAAAAAAACACTGATGTTAAAACTCCTGTGGTGAGGAATTACCATGTTTGCAGTCTGTTAAAGTGAAATATTTTGGCCTTTTTTGCCTAATTTGTCCCTTAAAGTGGTACAATTTTCTCATTACTCAGTTATATTAACACTTAAAATAATGACTCATTATACTCCTGGTGGCATATGATGATTCATTTACCCAGAGGAACTGCAAAATGTTTTACTTTCATTTCAAAGTGAATAAGCCCAAATGTGTTAAAAATTAAAGGATTCAATCAAAGTTTCAGAAAAGCAGTCTACAAGCAGAGCAACAACACAGTGTCCATGTGTACATTTTACATGGCATCTGTGGTAACAGCAATAGCAAATAAGACATGTCTCTAAAAGTATATATAAAAGAGAAACATACTACTGAAATACATTTACACATTTTTTTCTATGTTTGTTGGAGTGATTTGCTGATCCAAAAGGTAGTAATGTAATCATAAACATGTGTTTGTCTGCTTGACTGTTATGAAAATATGTCATGAACCAATAAATGGATTTTTATAAAACTCTCAGAATGCGAACACTCAATGGACCCCTACAGCTTTTGTGATCACCCCGATTACTTTTACTTACACATACTGTATCTGAGCAGATATTTTAGTATAGCATCTGAGCTAGTAGGCCATGATTTATAATGAATCATTGCACCTTTAGTGTAAAATTTTAATTTAGAAAAAGTAAAAGTAAGATGAAGGGTACTTATTTACTCCTTTGCAGTTTTTATGCTCAGCTCTGGTAGGCAAACCCAGCAAGTACATATATTTTACCATAGGAGAGAGCAATCAATTTTCTTAGCACTTCCTACAAAAAAAAATCAATCATTTTAGTTATTTTAAGATCACTGTCAGAATTTGTTTTAAGCCTTTTGATCTTCACAACACTCCGCCCTCTCTGTGAAAGTAAAACGCTTCCATTTCCTTCTGGTTCTGTCCAAAAGATTTTTTTTCCACTTCTGCATCTTCAATATTGTCCAGCATTGCATTTCTTTTTAAACTTTAAGCCGTCACTCCCGTGTCAATCATCATGACGAGGAGCCTGTCAAAGCGGCGAAACTTATTTGGGTCTGTTTCGTTTGATGCTCACATTTGCAGCTCTGCGAACAATCAGAACGTACACGCTCCTTACACAGAGACAAGCCAATTACCTTCTTCAACAGCGCCTGTCGTTTGTCCTACAGTGAATCAGGCTCTAAAGCAGGCACCTCTCCTCTCATGTCTGACCTGCGGGGGTCTGGCATCACACAAGGTCACCCCTGTACGCACTCTGATGTGGGATCATCTGGGATGAGGGGAAGCATGGGAAGCACTTTGAACTTTTTCCATCATCATATAGCCCTCACGACTGATCTGGACAATGTGTTCGCATTCACCGTCGGGGTATGTTTTCTGTTATTGAGCGTTGCATCGGTGCCGAATGACCCTTTGACAAGGCTTTCCTTCAGTGATATAATGAGAGTCTAAAAAAGTATGAGAAGGATTTTTTTTTAAAATGACAGTGGCAAAAAAGGCCCAAAAAGACAGAAATCATTCTGTTGTGTCTTTATTAAGTCCAGATCTCCGCAATCATTTTTCCTTCGCGTTTCAAACTATTGTATTTCCTAAAAATATCCAAAACACAATGGGCAGGCCTCTTTGTGAGCAACATGTTTTTAATGCAGGATTTTCAACTGGACCACCTTTCTGAAACCACAATTTTATCAAATTATGGTCAAAGTATTAAAGAGAGGAAGAAAAATAGCACCGTAACATCACTGAAAGCGCTGCTCTGCGCTTACACAGGCTCTCCCATGAAGGCACTGTTGAGAATTGTGAACAGCATTTTCCAATCACCACAGCTGTGGCCCGGGACTGTCCTCAGCATTGTTCTGCCTCTGTGAAGACAAGCTTGTTTTTTAAGTTTTATTTCTATTGATGAGCATATGGGGCGAGTATGTGCCTTCTCTGCTGGCTAACCTCTAATGCTTAGCCCAAGGAAGCTGTTATTTGTCAGTACTATAAAGCAGATTGCTGCCCAGTGGTTCCAATTAACATCAAAGAAAGCTATGCAGGCAGTAATAGTCATAACAAAAGCCGAAATGTACTATTAGTTTCTTTGTACACACTGCGTTTGCTATGCCAGTCCTGCACACATCAGTCTGTTTGTTACAACAGGGTACCTGTGTATCTTAAGCTTGGTAACCTAATAGTTTCAGGACATTAAAACATGGATCCACATTAGTGATGAGGTAGATTAAATAGTGCATTATAAGTACTGAGGAGGATATTTTAATGGCTCTTATAAGGAGCTCTTAAACTCCAAGAAAAGTAACCAATTTACTAATTGTCCATTGAGATGGTTTAAAAGGGAAGTCAAATGAGTGTGTGTGTATTCGTTAAATATCTGTTACCACCAGAGTTGGTGTTGAGCACAGTCAAACATGAGATGAAGATTACCTCAGTCTATGTGGTTTCCAAAATCACATCAGAAAACTGTCCTGGAGGGCCAAACTGGTCCAGAAGGAAAATATCAGGGAACAAATTTATTATTCACGGTGTGCTGTTTGCACAAACAAGATCCCAATGTGTTTTTTTTTACAATGCAAGTGTTGGACTTTCTCATGTGTTTTTTTTTTTTAACTGCTTTTTTACTAATCTTGTTTCTTTAAACTTTCATAGGTGTCAATCCAGTAACGATGACAATCTAAAATGAGTAGATTAAGTATAAATGTGGGGCTTACAGTTTGAATTACAGCATAAAAACATCACAAATAGGGTACAGTCAAATCAGATGATTTTAGCCACAATGAAAGCAGTGCTGGGACCCAATTAAAACGCTTGCAACCTCATTGCCTGGGCTTAAAGCGCACAGAGGGGCTTGTAAAATGGTTGAAGAAGTGCATACACCATTCATTACATGTTGATTAGGCTTTAATAAATGATCATATAGCACCAATGGGAAGAGGCCTTTGGTTTGCGAACAGAAAGAGCAGGCAGCCTCAGCCTAAGATGTGGTGCACCTCGCTGCCTGGGATCACTTCCAGACATGAAAACGAGGAAGCGCTTTTACTACGGCTGTGATTTGAAAACCATGATCAGTGTGCACTTTTATAAGGCGGCCGTTAAAACTGAGGTTTTGACGTACAAAAGAGACCCTGTTTAAATCTCACGCACATTGTAAGGTTGAAAGACATCATAAAAACTCTATACCAAAGCGCTCTGTCTCCGTGTGCGTCCTTACCTTCTTCAGGAGTGAAAATAGCTTTTTTTTTTCTTTTTTGTTTCTTTTTTTGCAGATGAAGATATAACCTTTTTGCCTGTGCATTAAAGCTTAACACCTGTGCATTAAAGCATGATACAGTCACTCGCACTGAGCTTAATTTCAACAATTAAAGCTAGCAATCCTTGAAGGAATGCATATCACTCTCAACCTTCAATGACTGAGTTTTAGTTGAAGATGGCCGCCACAGCCACATCTTCTGTTAATGCTTGGGATACGCTTTGAGGTAGACTCTTGACTGTTACCACATAAACTATACCTCATTATCTATGATTTTAAGTAAGTTAAGTTACAGCCGTTACTGTTTTGACAAGACAGCCATTTTAAAATGGATTAACTCCAAATCTCAATGTGTTATAGGTGTGCATCCAGAGATTACTTGCTGAGAGTTTCATTTAAAGTGTTACATGAGATATTTTGCTCATGTATCAAATGGATTTGATGGCAATGCTTAACACCAAACTTTTATGTAAATATTTTGTGCGACACCTGCTCCCCGCAACCCAAAATGGAAAAACACGTAAAGAAAATGGATGGATAGATGGATTTTGTGCGATGCGTAGAGTTTATAGTATGTGTTGGGCATTACTCTCAGCTACTACCACAACATATTTTAGCTCAACATCTGTATAATTGGCTGAGTTATTACCATTTTTTCTGTTTTCTTATAGGTCAGTTAGTTGTGGTGGACATCTTAAATTCAGATGTGTTCAAAAGTTAATCAGTTGTAGATGTACACAAAAGATTACTTTGTGAAAGTTTTCATGAAATCCCCACCATGGTCCACGAGATATTTTGCTAACAAACAAACACAGTTGGCTCCAGTCGTTAATGGCAAAAAAGCAGATCTTGTTCAATCGGTTAGCACTTGGCGTAGCTTTTGTGGATGAGTCTCAGTTACTGTGACAGAAAATTTGAGCTCAATACCAGTAAAATGGACTGAGATATAACCATTTTTTTGTTTGTTAAAGTTGCTTGGCTGTGGCGGCCATCTTGAATGGGATTAACTCAGTTGTTGATGTACATCCAATGAGTACCTTCTGAGAGTTTCAGAGGTATTTTTCCTAATGCTACAGACAAATCAGCACATGTGCACACTCACACAGACTTGAGCAAAAACATTATCACCCCCCTTTTGCCTTTGGTGGCAGGAAATAAAATTTTCTAAAAAAAGCTGATCTGTCTAAACACTCTACCATGTCAGGGAACAAGGTCTCAGTGAATACGTCCATCTGAGGTGGACACAGCACGACCCCGTCCGTCCACCTGATTCTGACAGTGTTTATAAAGTGCCAACTCCTCTGATTCGCGGTCATATTACCCCCTTGAGCACATCAAACAAAGCCAGAGCCAACGATGGCTGATATGGCATTAATACGATATGTAAGGGTTCAACAAAAACTGAGAAACATCTCTTTGATGAGGACTGTTTTACATTAGAGGCTTTTTATTAGGGCTTTTCTGCTCTTTTAATGTGCATGTTTTCCCCTTGACTCAGCGTTACCAGGTTTAGGTCTCCTTCCCCTACTGGTCTCCTTCAGTAGAAGACGCACATACCGTCCACATGCGACAGTTGTTACCACGCCGAGGACACGCAGTGTACTGGCAGTAATTTAATTGGCAAATTAATGTTGTAGTACACATTTCCAAAGGTCTTAAGCTATAACTTTTGCTGTACCTCAACATTCTCAACATATCTTTTCGGAAAGCCTTGGCATTAATTGTTACACTCAACTCTGTCTGTCTGTTAGCAAACTATCTCTTGAACCACTTGATGAATTTAGATGAACCTTTCAGAAAGTAATCCTTGGATTTCCATCTACAACTGATTGACATTAGGAGTTAACCTAATTCAAGATGGCTTTGCCAACATAAAAATGGCTTTGACCTACTCAAAATTACAAAGAAGATAAAGAGTTTTTGTGGCAGGAGCTAAGAGTCATCCTCAGCACATACTCCGAGCATCAACACATCTCACAAGATGTGCCTGTGGTGGCCATCTTTGAAAAAAAAACTGGGCGATGTGCGTTCTTTCAATGAATGATAGGCTTTTAATTCTTTATTTTTAATGGCTGCGTACGTATCCGCTGGATTATTTTGCCCATTTGTTACCAATAAATGGGAAGCTGATGAATGCAAGGCTGATTCAAGTTTGACATTTGATCACGGATTCATTTGACAGCCCGTAATGTACCCACACCCACCCGTCTGACCGCTGACACGAGCACTGAAGGGTGTTTATTTGCACACGCACGTTTCTCCTCGTTCCTAAATGAGTTGACATTACGGAGCGTGCTGATGGTGACAGGTACATTTAACGCTGGCTGAAAAGTTTCAATCACACCCAACTTCCTGTTTACATAGCTTCTTAATTTCTCTTTGCGGCAGCCTTCGGCTTTAATTACTGTAAATCCACATCAATGACAGGGTGGTTTGGAGCAAATCGCACTCGCTTTTTTCCCCCAATCTGGTTTCTCCAGCATACCCTCAAAGGTTAAGTTAAGTAGATGCAGTGCATCGTTTATATTTCCCATGTTTACTGTATATGGAAAAAAAAAATCTTATTTTTTCTAATGAAGAGGGAGCTCATCACAGTGTGGTGTGCAACTCCAAAATGCATATTTAATATTGCAAGAAAGTGATGTTTTTGTCTGTGTGTGTGTGTGTGTGTGTGGGGGGGGGGGTGTCGTGAGTCTGTAGCATCAGCAAAAGATCTCAGGAACCAGTGGACTGATTTTACTGAAACTCTCAAAAGGTCTTCACTGGATGCTCATCTTGTACTAATTAACATTTGAAGGTTAATCAATCAAAATGGCTGCCACAGCTTAGCACCCCAAACAAACAGAAATGCATATTATTCTGCCAGTTTTAGAGATAATAAGCTAAGATTTGGTCAGGTAGTAGCTGAGAGTCATCCCTGACACATCTTTTAAGCACTTTCTGCTCAAACAAAATGTGTTTTCAAAACCTTGTTTTTAGCTAATGGAGTCAGGTCTTAATGTCTGTTAATGAAATGCTCTAAAAGGAATCACTGAATGTACCTCTATGACTCATTAACATTTGAAGTCAATCAAATTCAAGATGGCCACCACTGCCAACTGACATTAGAAAATCCAACATTGAATTTTACTATCAATTTTACAGGTATTAAACTAAAATCTGGTGTAGTAGTTGCTTAATAGCATCCACAACACACACTTTAATTGCTACACATTGCAAAATATTTTAAATTCAACTTTTGTTAATTGTTGTTTCTGTGAATCTTGTCTGTCTGCTAGCAGATTGTCCCATAAGCCACTGGTCAGATTTTAGTGAAACTCTCAGAAAGTCTTTTATGGATTTAAATATACAACTCATTCAGTTTTGGAGTCAACCCAGTTCAAGAAGGCTGTTACAGTTATCAACCTTGGCCAACATAAAAATGTCTCTAACTCAGTCAGTTTTCCAGGTACTGCGCTGAAACAGATTTGTTTAGTAGCTGAGAGTCATCCTCAACATACACTCCAACTGCTAACACGTCTTGCAAGATTTTGCAATATCTTATGTGACTCTGCATAACGTCATTATCAGGTTTGACCAAAATGGCTCCAACTTTGTCATTACTCAACATAAGATGATCTTAGTTTTAAAATCTGGCATGAAAGGTGGCAGGCAGTAGTAAAACTAAGGCCTTTAATCTGAAAAGCAGCCATCATCGCAGCAAAATAAATGAGCTGTTTGCGTTCAGCATTACAAATACGTCCACCGCACGGCCCTCTGGTTCCACTCAGGCGAGTCATTTTTCGAGGCTGTTAGCCATTACTGTCCTGACTGAGATGTTCACTAGTAGGACTGCGGGGTTGCGAAGGAGGAGGGGGCATGTTGCAGACTCGGATTAGACGAAATGTTGTCATAATTTTTTTGTGCAGTTTTGAAAATCTTTTGGACACGGTGCCACATGTGTTTGCGTGTCTGTTTGGTTTGGCCCCCAAACTGAAAGCAGCTTCTGGTTATTCAGAACCCATTAGAGGCTTTGATCGCCCAAAATGGGCTCTATTTCCATTTGCTGAAGGAAGTGCTCTGTGTTTGCGTTGTGGTGCACAGATTAGATGTCTGTGATTTGTTTCTGTGCCTCATGTATACAGTCTCCCAAGATCATTTAAAGAGGCACAGGACCGCCTTAATCTTCATCATCCTTATTCGTAGCCTCGCTCTCATCTCTGCTCCCATCGGTGATTGATTCCACTCTTTCAATAAGATAAGTAATGATTATCTGTTCCTGAAGAAGAGTCTCGCAGGGAGCTTCTGACAGTTGTTGGATAATTTACAGGGCCTGTCAACTATTCATCTCTCACTACACCCTATTTGTGTCGTTACTGATGTTTTGGTGATGTCAGAGGATAACATCTTGACTTCTGAAAATCTGTTTAGCACACATTACAGAAGGACCGATCACTTCCTACCAAGCAGGGGTCATATTTTTGTAAAGTTCTGAAGTCACTGATCAACTTCTGAGTTTTTTCCTTTCTTGTGGTGGCAGTTTATTAAAGAACATAGGAGTACAGGCCAGGGATGGAGAACTGAAAATGGCTGAAAAGAAAAAGAAAAAAAAAAAGAAAACAATCTGCCACAGCTTTTTAACACATGTAGATCACGCTCCAATGTCACAGAGCCAAATTCTCATTTCAACACTGTGTCAAAGTCAGCTTTGGACCACATCCCAAGCTCTTTGCTTGTTTGTCTTTTGTATATATATAAAAAAAGGACAACTACCCCAGCAGTGCCAAAGTACCCCAGGCTCTTTGATTTGTGAAAGCCCAACAGTGGGACTGCTCCCTGCTCAGCTGCTACACAGATGTGGACGTGTGTGTGTGTGTGTGTGTGTAGGGGGAGCCCGCTGTCTGAACCGAACACAGATTAGTAACTCCTTTTTTTTTTCTTTTTTTTTTTTTAAGATTCCTAATAAATAAACCCCAGTGCATGCTGGGTTATGTGTGAAGGGAAAATAACATGCCGTTGGCCAATCAGAAGCAGGTGGTGCAGGGCTTGGTGGCCACGGATCGTGCAGCTCTTATCATAAAACAACTGCACTTTTAACTTTAATTGTAGTTGCGGATAGATTTTTGGGGGGGTTCGGGTTAGAAGTGTTTTATTAGTTCGGACTGGAATCAAAGCAGCAGAAATATAATTATGTTAAAGGCAGGCAACAATTTTGTTGTAATGGACGGTGGCCAAGTTTCAGGCTGAACTCGCTGACAAGGGTGCTGCCACTCACAGAGACATAAAAAGCTTGGGAACCACAGTTTGGTTGACAATAAGCAGCTCAAGGAGAGTTCAGGGGAACAGTAACTGACCGTTTATTATTCTTGCAAACAAAAAGGACTTTTTGCCTATATTGCATCAAGATTTAGATTTTTGTAACAAAACTTTAACCGGATTGAATAATACACAACAGCACATTTGCTTTTATAATAATAATAATAATAACAATAATAATAATAATAAATGAACCCAGGCATATCAGCTGTAAAACTTCATTCATATTATATGCAATCTGTTAGTGTTCAGAGTATGAAATGTGGATGACTTTCAGCTACTACCACACCACGTTTTACCTAAATAGCTCTAAACTTGACTTGACTATAGCCATAATTGTGTTTAGCAAGGTCACTTAGCTGTGGCAGCCATCTTAAACTGGGTTGACTTTAAAAGTTAATCAGCTGTAAATGTACATCCAATCGTTACTTTCTGGAAGTTTCATTAAAATCCATGCAGTGGTTTATGACATATTTTGCTAACAGACAGACAAACAAACACACACAGAGGCAATTACATTGTCGCCTGGTTTTCATGAACATGTAGTTCCAAAAAGAGGCCTGTGTGTGTTCCTGTGTGCATCCTGCCTGTTGTCAGATTGTGCAGAAAATAAGAGCTGTGGTCAAGCGATGAACACAAAAAAAAAAAATAATTAAAAAATCATTCACACATGCACATCAGTACAGCTATTTCTACCGTTGACTTCATTTAAACTTTTCCAGCTTAAAGATGGCGGCTGTTAATCCATAAGCCGTATGTGTGTGTGTGTGTGTAGGGAAATGGTAAAATAGGCCGTAGGTAGATCTCTGTGTGATGTTCCAGGCTGATGGCCTCCACTGAGCTTTTCTCTGAACATAGTGGGGGAGATTATGATGAAAGGAGCGGAGAATGAGATGACACACCCTGTCTCCATAATTCGCTGCTTCATCGTGAACAGAGGCATTAGGAGCCACCCTCTTTTTTTTATTTTCCACCCCCTCTCTGGAGAATGGTACATGTCACACTGCACAGTGTCTCTGTATGAGTCAGTCACCTCAGGTGTTTCACACACACACACACACACACACACGCACACACGCACACACATATATCTGCGCCAGCATGGCGTGCAGTCAGATTGCTTCATCCATAGCCTCTGAAATAACAGAGGGAAAAATGATGATCTATGGTGCCAATCAATGGTGCTTCACTTTGGCTTCTAAGGTTTTTGGTTTTTCTGTTTTGTTTTTATTCTGAAACTTTTACGGTCTGTCAGAAATAGAATTCACTGTTCACTGTTGCAAAAATGTGGCCATGCAGTGGCCAAGAGTAATTTATTCCGATTCTATATGTATAAGTTCTTATTTAGGCTATATTTACTTATTATTTCATTTGTTTAGCCTAACCTTCTCATATCTCATTCAGGCATCTAAATGAAACGTGAAATTTACACACCTCTGCATCCGTTTTGGTTTTTGTTGTCACCAGGCAGCAAACTGCACCCTGATGTATTGAAGCCATTTTTCCACAACCTTAAAAAGGCATTAAATACTAATAATGAACTGTTTTTTAAACTTATTCTTTGGATAAAATCACATTTATCAAACTAAAAACAATCAGTCTGTGTTGTTGAGATAAAATCTTTTTTACCTTAACTTCCCTGTAGGAGTCCCACAAGGCTGTGATCTTGGCCCAGATTACATGATAGATTAAATCATCTATTATGAAGATGGCATTACTGAGTGAAAGCTGAAAATGAAACAGGACATTCTCGCAGGTGGGAGCATGTCTAGTGGGGACTAATGTTAAAACAACTTGTAGTTACATGTATAGCTGTATGTCTTCAGACAGTGTCCTAATGTCTTCACAATTAAGATTGTTGTTGCTGAAAAAAAATGGAAAAAAAATAAATAAATGAAACAGTTGACCCTGTTTTGACTTCTCTCACATCTGACTACAGTTTCACACAAAGTAAGCCAACAAGACAATAAAACAAGAAAATGGAGGAGAAGAATGATCCAAGATGCTGAACCACAAAAACAGATTGCCATTTTTGGGACCTTTCCCATAAGTCTCATCTCTTGGTAATTAGTCAGCAATTGGAGATAAAGCGTGTGATTAGGAGTGAAAACAACGTGGGGATCGCAGACTGTGGTTTGGAATGGCAGATTCCTTCGGGGAGACACAAGTCTGTCACAGAAGGGAGCTCTTGATTTAAAGGCGTTGACTCGGTAAATTGCGCCTTGTGTGAGACAGCGCAGGCTCTTTTAATTGCAAACATTAAATTACAGACTGAGAAACTGTTGCGTGCACCATGCAGAGTGCATTCAGACAGACTCGCAGCTGTAGCTTATTGCTTTGGTACTCAAACGTATTGTCAAGGATGTATATGTTAAAAGCATGAGCGCACAAAGGCAAAAACTGCCCTCATCCAATTAGAATTTTGTGTAAATTCACATTTCTTTTTTTTTTTTTTTGGTGTGTTGCAAAACATTTTACACAGTTTTACGAGTTATATAATAGTCTTTCTTTTTTCTAAGGAACTTCTTCCTTACAAAATAACGTATCTCTAATTCATCTGTTTTGTTTTTATGCTCCCTCTCAGCCATTTCTGTAAATTGGTGGTAACTCTTTTTGCGTTGTGCAATTAGTATGTGGGATGCCTCTGACTCACAACACCCCTTCGCCACATTGAATTTCTCTCTTATATGTACAAGTTGTGACATCCGGTTCAACAAAATGTCTGCACAGAATATAATTTTTTTTGGGTGGGTGGGGAGCGTTCAGTGCGGTTCCTGTTAATTTCTCAGTGGCACCAAACAGATTTGTGTCTCTGTGTTGGGCTCGGTGACGGTTACCGCGCAGCTATGTTGATCAATTTGTGGACGGACGTGTGCTTCCTTGTGTTGGAGTGTGTAAAACTTGCCAGGATACCACATGTGTGTGACTTTAAATGTCCCTAAATACACAGTGCATGCTTCTGTGTGTGGCAAATGACTCTGTGTTGATTGTATGTGTGTGTGTGTCTGAGTGGGAGAGGGGTATGTAATGTCAACTAACAGGAACAACAACAACAACAGTTACGCTAGCTGCAGCTGAGCCTCAGTTATGTTGTAATTAGAAGTGGATGAAAATGTGGGACAACAGTGTCTTTAACCATAACCAAACATTTCTCCCAGGCAGAGGATTACAGGCACAAAGTGAATGTGGTCTGCTCTCCACATGTAGCAGATTCTCAGGCCACCGATCCCCGTCCGCTCCTCTGCCACCGGCCCTTTATGGGGTTCTGCATCCCAGATGTGTGATACGGTCATCTTTAACTACTTGAGTGACTCACCCTCCCTCCACGTACGCTCTCATGCTACGCGCGTGCATTTCTATCCTCCAGTCTGTGCTGCCTCCCGCTGGTTGGGCATGATACAGACGGTGGCACAGCGCTGATAAATATTTCAGTCTTTTCACATTTGTGTCACCCCCGATTGGAGTTAGCTGCACCAAAACACGGTGCCAGATTCCCCGACTAGCGATAAATCACGTGAACCTCGCTCGACGTGCGATGCCTCAACTGAATGGAATTAAAGTGAGCTAGAGAAAAGCTAAAGAGAGGGTGCACATCCGTGTCTTTTTCCAGTGACAAAAAGTGACTAATTTTTCACTGCGGCTCGGTTTAGAACAAAACCGCCACACGCGGGAAGAAGTTTCAAGCTCTACCACCATGTCCTGGCACAAAGAGCACAGCTGAGAAAACTTGTAAACAGTCAACCATAATCATATGTGCCCTGAAGAGATACATGATTAATGCAATCCCTGCCTGTCTGAAAAATGCCCGAAAATGTTTTTTTTTTTAACTGGAGAGCAGTCTAGATAGGCTTGCCCTGTAAAGATCCACTGCAACGCCTGCGCAATAGAAGCGTTTTATCCAATTTGCTGACTTGATCAGGTTACAGTGATGGCATGCTGTGTTAAACCCAGTGCAATCTGCAGCCTGGGGATTACTTGGAGCTGTTAACTGCTGCCCTGTCTCTGTTTCTCTTCCACGGAGCTGACCCCTGTGCATCCTCGCAGATAGATATAGAGTCTGAGTTTAGCAGTTTAAGTGGCTGCAATAAAACAACACAAAGCCCGCTTTGTTTTCCAAACACGCCGTCCAAATGAGGGAGCCCGCTGCCAGCATCGCGAGCCCCTGCGTGGGGCTGGATCTCAGCACGATAGCAGAGCTTCGTCTTTTTCATTTTTTTTTTCTTTACAGTTTTGGGCTGGACCCTCTACATTCCTGTCCCCCATTTTTGCCCTCCTCAGCCTCCTCTGGGGGTTCATTCAGGTGGGAGAGACCCCCCCTCTCCTGCTCCTGTCTGCACAGCAGCAGCAGCAGTGCTAAGGGTCTGAATGCAGACAGAAGGGTTTGCTCAGCAGCCTGTTGCTCTGGTTTGTTTGGAGCTGCGGTCCTTGCTGGAATATGTAACCAAATTCCTTTCCCTGTCCCACAATCGGAGCTCGCTGCCAGCTTCCCTGGCAATGAGGCCCTGAATTAGGGCCAGTCCTCCTGCTCATCCCACAAAACCTTTCATGTTCCCAAACCGCAGCCTGAGAGAGGCGCCTCGGTTTCAACAGCAGCAGACCAGCATATGTTTGCCTAATTCCTGAGACATGATGACAGTGGTCTCCTAGCCGCGAAAAGACAGCTTCAGGATCTTTTTTTTTCTTTCTCTCCTCACACTGCACTTTAATTATTATTTTCTGTTGTTGATTACTTCCAATAGTTACACACCACATGTTTTCTCATTACACATGTTTTTATTCAATTTTTTTTTTTTTTTTTTTTTTTTACGAGCAGTTCCCCCCACACTCCTAAATTTTCCCTCCTCCCTTGTGCTGCTCGGTCACCCCCTCTCCTTCCACAATGCTTTGCTAGCCCATGACCTCGCGGGTGGAACAAAAACAAAAAAACAGCGGGGGAGGTTTTTCACTGCCCAGCAGGAGATGGAATTATGGTCGGTTATTGCGCGCAAACTGCTAGGTGTAAGGTGCTGAGAGGTGGGCCCAGTCTTCCTGCCACAGGTCACAGCAGATTACAGAAATCCCGACCTGATCTCGTAAAGACAGGGGCGTCGGAGAGCAACACCCAGAGCTGCACCCACTGATGCCCTCTTGAACTCGTGCTCCCAATGACAGGCGCCTCATGCAATCAGAGCGTTTGTTTTGGTTTTTTTCTTTTGTGCCTGGGGCGTTTTAGTGATTTTCCTCAAACAAAATGAGCTTTAGTAGTAGAATATAAAAAGAAATATTCATTTTTACCACATCGGGTAGAGGTATCAGCTGGAGCAGGTAGTTTGCTACGTCTCTCCAGCGATGGATGAGCAGGCGCTTTTGAAACTCGAATTCTTCTAACAATAAACTGTTTTGCACAGTTGTTTTAAATCCAAAAAGAACACCCCATGACACGCCGCGACCCCGTGTTGAACTTTCCCTCATGTCTGCTGAAGTCGTGCACTTCAGCATCACAAAGATTTTGTCTTTGGTGTCAGAGGAGGTTTTACTGATGGCGTGATAATCGCAAAACCCACAGGAGGCGTTGCTCTTAATGCCCACACAATCCTCAGTGTAATCTCTAACCTCTGTCTTATTAAACACAGAGACTATTTGCTGGTGAGGTGAGACACAGAGCCACAAATCGGTTACAGAGCCAAGGAGGAGCTCCACGGAGCCAAAAGAAATAAGCACCGCTACAAAATATTCAGACCTTAATGGGGAATAATGGTTTGCTTTGAAGGGGAAGGTTCTCATATTTTCTGCTCTTTATCAGTCACCCTGCTTTTTGCTCCCCCCAGGCCAGCCTTTTGGAGTAAGGCTCCTTGGATCACTTCACCCGCCTGTGGCTGCCATTGCATGTGTTTAGTTTTACCGCCAGCTTCCTACGGCTTACTGCGGCCCTGATATCCTGTCATATGGCGTGTGACACACACTTATCCCAGGCAAATCTTCGCATCCAGTCCTGCCAAGTCAAATAACTTTGTATATTGCTGACGTCTCACCCAATCTTGTTGGACTTTTTAAAAGATGCGTGTGTGTTTTTTTTCCTCCACTTCTTCGTGTTCAAATCTGACCGTCGTTTCAAATACTCAATCATTAAATTCTCAGCACTGCGTGCCGAAACATGGGGAGTTTATTTTTTTCCCCCTGCGCGTACAGACAGCCGCAATACATTTTTAGCAGCCATAGCAGGAGCTGTGTGTATTTTAACGCGCCGGCCATATGTGGCACCCTGACCTCCTTCATAAACAGAACAGCCTACAAAGGGAAAAAAAGGGGGTGGTAAAGGGGTGCTTTGGGTGGGGTTCTGTTGGGGTATTTTGAATGAAAGTCATGTTGGAGTCTGTCTTTTTTCTTTTTGAGGAGAAAATGGGCAGCACTTGAGACTGAATTTAGCTGAGGTCCATCTTATTATTTGAGCCAAAGACTTTGTCCGTCTGTTCAGCAGACAGATGACAGAATTAACTTGAAAAGGATTCTGTCCCCTGCGCTGTCAGGCAACATCCACTCCCTCAGGCAACTTCAAATCTCTCCTGCATCCTTTGTGCTTTGTTGTACAGACTTGGATGCACAACAGTGGCTGCATGGGCAGAACAATTAACTTTCCGTGAATAAACAGCTCTTTCTCTCTGAAACACACGATCAATTTCTGCGTTACAGAGCCTTTGATTGATGTGGGTGGCCAGACTTAGAATGGTAGTCACTCTAGGCGGGCCCTTGAGCATTGGAGCCCCTACCAATGGAACCCCCCTCCCTCAACCAACTGCGTTGTGGTGCTCTACCTGTGGGTATCAGGTGTTGTGAGAGCGTGGGGTGGGTTGGGGCAGGTTTGGGTGTAATTACACATGCATGCGAAGGGAAGGCCTCCGAGGGTAATGAGGTTTAGAAGATGCTGCCATCTCAGCGGGTGGTCCCTCCCTCCCCTCCGACAGCGATCCCACTGCCTCTCTGTCTGCGGGCGCTCACGCGAGACGCCCAGGTACACCTCCACCCCCCTCTCTTGCTCGGACAATGGGATGTGCTTCGGTGGGGACCCACCCCCAGCCGCTCCAGCCAAGCAGGCTCCCAGAGCTGCTCACAGGCATTTCATCACATTACATCAGATCAAAAGCAATAAGCTAATTACAAATGACTGCGGGCACGCAAGCAGTAAATACAGAATCCACCTAATTGATTTGATCCTCTCAACGCAAAGTGAAAAACTTATCAGAGCCGTGGCCAAAATTACAGGCCGTGTTTTCGTGGGGCGACGGTGACAATTGGATGAATTAAAAGATTGCGTGAAGCTCACTGAACCAAAATAAACTCGAGTGACACCAGCACAATTCACACAGCTAAATGGAAAAGGAGAGGCATGTAATTTTAGGCCTCAGGGTAACGCCTTACACACTTTTAGACTCACTTGTTGTTTGTTCATCTGTTTTCTGCACTTTTCTTTCTTACTGTGAAGCAGTAGAGTTTCCTCCATCATTTACTGCTGCAGCAGTTGGGAGGGGAGGGGGTGTAAAGGATGTTTTATGCATGCCACAATGTGCATTTTAAGAGCAAAAGCATTAGGAATGATAGTAAAAGAGAAAAAAAAATGCGAAAGGTTTTTCGTCAATGTTTACTTATTCATGACGCTCCGAGAAAAGCAGAGTATTTTAGAGCAAATCCATGTTATGATTGGAGAAGCTTCCCCCGCAGAAGTCATTTTCCACCTGAGGACATGCGCTTTAATGACAGTTTGAGGTGGTGCCGCTGGAGCACGATACCATGTTCTCGACACATGCAATATCAAAGCTGAGGGGAGGAGGGCCCTTTTTTTCTCGCACAAAATTTGTGTTGCATGATAAGGTTATAATTCCTCTTTTTTTGTACACCCTTTTTAATCATCACTTAGACATTTAAAGTGATTTTATCACTTGCCACCATGAAAGGTAGGCATTTCAGAAAGTTATCATTGGATGTTCATCTAAAACTGCTACAATTTTGGAGTCAGCCTTATTCAAGATGGCCACCATGGCTTTGCCATGCAACAAATGCTAGGCCTTTAATCTTAATATAGTTTTGCTTTTTTATGATCACTTCACTTTTGTCTTTGTTCCTCTGTCCTATATTCCTCTATAAATCTCCTAATCTTAATTGATTGTGTTTACATGCTTTTTTCTGCCCTCATTCCTTGTCTAACTGCTTATTACAGAAATTAGGTCGATTACAGCCATTCTTCAATTGCGCTTCTGACCGCTTTGGTTGTGAAAATGTAGCATATAATTTGAGACATATGGGTGTGTGATAGGACGCAATAATAAGTGTGAAATTGGTTTTATCGTTCCTTTTCTTGCCCTGACTCTCATAGGTCACGTAGCACTCCTAAACAGCAGTGTTTGGCCTGATAGTAAACCGTGAGCCCGTAACCTCCAAAGTATTTTTGACAGCATTCGAAAAAATAAATAAAAACAATCTATCTAGCTGCCTAATTTTATAGAATCTAAAGATTAGAGCTCTGGAGTTGAGAAACTGTAGTGAAGTGTCCTAACGCCAGTTTCCTCTGTGCTTCTGCCTGTGGCTCATTATTTCCCTATTTATCTTGCATAACTAACCTCAAATTATCCATAAAAACATAAAGTCTAACAATTCTTCCCACTTCATCTGGCTCTGATTACTGTTTTTACAGCATGGAATTAAATGTGCTGGATGGCCGACCTCGTGCATGCACGGGCTCCAGAGGAGGAGGAGCGGGAGAGCTGTGACTCTTTAAGAAAAGAGGAGAAGAAAAGAAACCTTCTCTTTGTTTTCTGTTAGGGGACACATCGCTCTTAACTGCTTCCATGTGGCCTCCGTCAGCGTGGATCTGAGGAGTGAGGTGGCAACAGATAATAATGCAAATAAAACCCACGGCAGTTAAAGGGAACGTAGCAGCTGTGCCGTTTGAAATCACTCGTCGTCACTCAGCCGGCTGTGTGGGAGTGCGATTGCCGGAACGAGATGGAGTAAAGCGTTATAAACTTACAGTTTCACTTATGGAAATGTTTGCGTGAGCTCTTGACGGATGAGGGGGCCACTTGTGTTTGCTGCAGTCTGAGAGAGTTCCCTATCTGTGCCTACAAAGACCACAGTAGCAGGTGTCTAATGTGACCATTTTGGTTATTCAACACATGAGTCCATTATGACCGCTGAGCCGTGAGAAGAATGAGAGGGGGGGCTGCTCCTTTAAATGGAATCTTTAATTTCACAGGCCTCTTGATATCCTGCCGCAGTTGTGATTGTATAACAGAAAAGAGGAATCAAGGCTTTTGAAAGCACATTAAGCAGAAAGCAATTAACCAACACACAGTAGTTAATTTTTGTATTAATACTTCAACAGCTGGTGCAGATTGCTTCCTCATTTTTATCTCCACTCCAGCTGTTCCTCCACCGACAAGAACATTAAAGAGGATTTGTCCGTAATAAAGTGGCTCCATATATAGCTACCTCGCTGAGAAATAGAACCCGTAGGGAGCGTGGATTTACATATGGAAAAAGTTGGGGAAACAGACAGCCCTTCAATACCCTGCTGGTCTTCCTTTAAGAGAGAACCTCCGATGGGAGCTGTTTCAAAGCCGCCTTTTCTTGTCTACCAAGTGTTGGCGTTGGTGTACATTTCAAAGTCCTCCTTTGACAACCTCTGCAGATGTGTTGCTTGGAGGAACATTTGTTATATTGTGAATCAGGTACTAGAGGCAAGACCCAGAAACATTTGATTAATGCTCATACATATGGTGTTATTCTGAAAAGCATGTGTGGAAATCTCAGCTTTTCTTTTTTTTTGTAAAGCCAAAGGAAAGTGTGATAGCTGTATTTAGTAAGATATAGTGCACAATATATCTTACTGGTGGATCATGATCAAAACAGACTATGTTTTTCCCCAAGTTGACAAAAACATTGTATTTTATGGTTTAGATTTGTATTTTAATGTATTGCATTGTTTCCTTTTATATTGGATCATATTGTATTGTATCATGTTGTAGCATGCTGTGTTGTTGCGTGTCATTATGCACCATAATATATTGCATTGCTTTAGACTGTATCGTAAAATAATACATCAAAGTATAGTGTATTGCATAATATATTGCATCATATTGTATTATATCATATTTCACACTGTCATTGTATCTAAATCTAAATAACTCAGTATTTTTCTGATGTTTCTTTGGGCAACAACTTTCCATATTTTAAGCATAATGTGGTTTCGTTTCCTGCCTTTGAAAACCAAATGTATTATGTTCTTTGGATCGGCCAAAGCAAGCAGGGCCTGCTCATGGGGTCTTTGCTGACTGTCAAAACAAACACACCAGGAACAAGTTGAGACAGGCTGCCACCGACGCCACATCCGTCCTGTTTTCAACCAGCATAAACCACAAGATGTGGAGCTACTCATGCACCCAGGCAGTCACCACACCATGCCACATGTCGGCTTGATTAAGCGAGGAGTTTGCTGGGCACAGCTGAGTGACGAGCCTTCGGGCTGGGTAGGAACTTCTGTTCTCTCTGCTATCCTTGTCCCGTGCTCACACGGATGGCCAGCTCTGGTAACAAAGAGGTACAGAATACCAAGAATACCTATAAGAATGTTCTCCTCAAACAAGGGATTTATTTTTTATTTTTTTACATCATAATTTGATCAGAGCTGATATATATAACACAGAGATCTGATCGTGTACGTGGTGCTCTGTAACTGGATAATTGTGCTCCACACTGGATGTGGATTTATTGCCCCACTTCTCCGAAATAAGATGTTTCTCTTGGCTTTATTTTATTTTATTTTGTTGTTGTTCTAAACATGAGTCTTAATTGAGATGACTGATTTTGTTGTTGTTGTCTGTGTATGAACACTCACAGTGCTAATTAAAACAACACTGCATGGGTAACCATAACTTCAAAACTGTTGGATCATTTAAACCCGATCCAAAAGAGAAAAAAAAAATTACAAAGAGGAAACTAATGTTTTGTTTTCATACTCAATACACACTGCATTTGCTGTGTTGTTAAGTGTTAATAGGAGCGATGCACGGGAAATGGAGCTATGTTACCACTTTTTTTTTCAGCACAAAATTAGTGGCAGGAATTATGAGAGTGCAAACCATTAAGATGAAAAAAAAGACCTTAATTTATTGCTCTGCTCTGCTTGTCATTTGCCTTGGCTACTACTTTGTTGCATAAGCATGTGTGGAATAATTATGGAACAACGCTAGAGGTGGGATTGATCATGGGGTTGAGGAGGATGGAGACTGTAAAAAAAATAAAATAAAATAAAAAACACTAGAAGGAGGGGGACAGCGACCTTTGTGCAGCAGCAGTTGTTCCAGATGTGGGGCTCCACTTTTAACTCAGTGGGAGAGGAAAGTGGCCCGACAAGTTGATGTGCCAAATCCGGCGTGGGCTTGCATGTGTTTGTGTGATGGTACCACCTTTCATGATCAACTATTTCAACTTGCATGTCGTGTGTTTTGGGGAATGTGCTGGCTGGACTGCTCTTCTTGTGGCTGATACTTTTACAAGAAGTGCCAGAGAAAGATGGGCTGTCTGTAAAGCACATGTGGAGGACAAAAGGATTTATTAGTGACAGGTTACCTGATTTAACCCTGCGGGTCGACACACTATCGAAACACTCTCACGCACACGTACTTGCACCCATTACCCCACTTTGCCCCTCCTCTCTTGTAAATTTTTAAATGTCATTGCAAAGCGCCTACTGCCTCAGATCTTCTGCTCAGCTGGTCATTACAGTAACGCACTTCAGCGTCCTTCGACGTGTGGCTGAACACCACGCGGTCCTCTTTAGAGTGGCGGGGGCCTCAGTGGGTCCCCAGGGAGCCAGGTGTTACTTCCTCCAGCTCACCCTCTTCACTTCCATTGAAATGGATGCTGCACTGCTCGCCACACGGATGGAAGACATTAAGGTCCAGCTCCAGCCTTAAAGTCAACCCGCTTACCCAGCTGCAAGACATGAGAGCGTGGCAAGACTCCGGAAATCAGACATTTTATCAAAAGCATAGAGGCACATTTATTAGCCTGTTTCCGTTGTCAAAAAAAAAGCCACGTAGTCAGTTTAAACTTAGCTTTGTTCAGAACATAAAAGGGCAGCTAGAACGATTGTGACTGCAGCTGGCACTTCTTTGTTTTTCACCTTTTATCCGCTAGCTTTTTTCAATTATTTGTGATATTACAGTCTTAAATAAGCATTAACCTTAGTTAGATTATCTGTACAAGTCAGTCCTTGCCATGTGTTAGCCGTGCTGTAGGTAATAATAGAAATTCACACAACTCATCTCTTTCTGGGACATGTCTTAGACGTGAGCTACAACGCCTGCCATCTCTCACGCAGCCTAGTATGTTGGCAATTGTCAGTACCATAGCTGTATATTTCTGTACTCTGTCTCCGACAAGCACTTCAGATGAATCCAGTGTCGTGGGGGTGCCACTGTCAGTGTTTCAGCAGCCCACACAGCTGTGGGCAGCTGGGAGGACATGGTGGCCCTCGCTGTCTCTAACTATAGGCCAACTTTTTTCTACAGCTCCCACGTGCTGCATTAAGGTTTTATAGCCTTATATTCACTTATATGTGAGTGCAGGTTTTACATGCCAAAACAATCTGCCCCCTTTGTACTCTGTCAGCGGCTCAGATTGAAGTTTTTCCAAGCCTGCTTTTATTCCCCATGCGTGTCTCCTGACTTCCCTGTGATCACCTGCGCTAAAGTAATGGAGCGCACAGCCTTTGATGGCCCCTAACCAACAGCTGAAGTGATGATTATTTACCATGCCCGGTCATGAAGCTACAGCAGCGAAAGTTCACGTTTTGTTCTAAAAAGCCCTGCTTTGATTTTTCCATTTCAAAGTCTGGTATCATACAAATATGCTGGGCAGAGACTATTCCACCCCTCCTGTTATACATGCTGCTCTCATCACCGAGAATGGAGTGTACACATAATAACTTGCACATGTCCC
Organism: Kryptolebias marmoratus; assembly: GCF_001649575.2. Classification (NCBI taxonomy): domain Eukaryota; kingdom Metazoa; phylum Chordata; class Actinopteri; order Cyprinodontiformes; family Rivulidae; genus Kryptolebias; species Kryptolebias marmoratus. The sequence continues at coordinate 15,903,142 of NC_051444.1, forward strand.
ACTTTTGTCTTTGTGGTTTTATTCAGCTGTAAATTGAAGGTAGACCCCCTTTTTTTTTTGGTCTGAAACCTCTTCGGTTGATGTGTGAGACAGGTTTAAATGGATGTAATTTTTGCTTTGAAGCAATTGTGTGACTCATTAAATGGTGCCAGTTTGCATGTACGCTGCTTGTGGTTGTCGGAGCGGCACAAGCGCCTCGTGAGTCGCTTTGCTTTGGGTCTTCAGCTTAGAAAAAGAAAGAAAAAAGACATCTGGCCCCCATTCGACTGAGAAGGCTAGTGCCAACATGAACACATTAGGCGACAGACCAAATGCCTCTCAACCCCAGTGTCTAACGCGGAGCACATGACGAGAAAGATCGAAAACCTTGTGCGAGACTCAGCACTTGAACTCCAGTCTGCATTGCGCCGCGAAAGATTTCCCTTCCCTGACGCCAGCGCTCTCTGTAATGAAACTGATCCTTATTAAATTATGAAGGAAGCACTGCAAAGTAGTGTAGCCGAGCCACCTTCAAATCCGCTGTGGTTGGCATGAAGACACTGATTAATTTTTGCATTAGAGAGACTAAAGCTGATTCAGTGACGGAAAGTTGTCACTATACTTCCCAAATGACCCGTAAACCTTCTGGTTCTCATTGATACATCCCATCCCACTCGTTCACGGCTTAGCTGACAGCCCACATCCTCCACGAACATAAGCAACATGTCACTTGACAACTGACACAATTCCTGTCTGCTAATATTCTCACCAGCACTGCTCTGACTTTGTAGCAGTTCTTTGGATCCTTAAAGAAAAAAGTTTATTGTCAACACATGCCCGAGTTTTTGATGGGAAACATAAGGGTTTAAGTTTCTAATTTTCAAACAGTGAAATTCAAACAATCCTTGGAAGAAACGATCTTGTTTTGTGGTAGCAAAACATTTAATGTATGACTGTTGTTTATGTAAAACACCACTATACCTTCAAAGTAGACTCTCAATAGTCCCTAATCATTTTTGCCACGTAATTAGGTTTGTTTTATCTTCAGGTTGATTTGAGAATGCCAGTTTGGTCTAAATTAAACTCAAATTTCTCCAAACTGATGTCATTTAAACAGCTATCTGCAACATATAAGATATGAATTGTTCATAATTTTTCAACAAAACTCCTTTTTTAAAAGATCTGAACTGCATTATTATTGTTAGTCCTTTCTGTCAGCAAGTAATGATGAGATCTGAGCTCTGAATCCCCTAGATCTGATGACGATAAAGAGCAAAACTTCTATCAGCTGCATGACTGATAGTGGCAGATAAAAATTATTGTTTCTTTTTACAAAGGCTTAAATTATATGTATAATCTTATGATTGTGAGTCTACAGTCAAATTGTAAAAACAAAAAATAACTATAAATTAAAAAAGGTTATGCTTATGCATAGGACAAACTTAATTTTACTCTTCTTCTGTAGTATAAATTGAAACTGGTGTTACAGTTACATCCCCCCAAAAAAGTCAGTCATATCATGTTGCTTTTATTATTGTTTTTCTTTGTACTTTGCCATTTCTAAAAACAGTGCATCCTGCTGTCAGGAGATCATGTTCAGACATCATTTTGTTAGTTAGATATATCATTACAGGATGAAAGGGCAACATCTTGAATGCGACTCCCGATGGAAAACTCCGGAGCGGTGGTCCACATCTGACCTCGGAATATGCTAACTCTGTGGCCTCGCTCAGATTTAACAGTTGTCATGAAAACATTAAATTGAACCCGCTGCATCTGGCTTTAGACAACAATGGCGTTACGTCACAGTGCAGCTTTCAAGTGCCAAGGAGCTGTGACTCATTTCTGATAAACATCTGCATCGTAAAAATAAAAGCGTGGCCTTGCTCGCATCTCTGTAATGGTACAGTGAATAGTAGTTATGACTAAGAGCAGTTTTCTTTCCTTTTGTTTCTTCTATTTTACTGAGTTACAGTTTATTCAAGACATACAGCTGAAGCTGATACAACATATTGGGTACAGATTGAGCGAGCTATGTCATGTTTTTCTCATTTTAGAAAGGACAATTGGAAAATTATCAATCTAATTGCAGTAATCCTTTCTTACTCAGTTCCATAAACAGTATTGCCAATGGCGAAATCACCAGTGAGTTTCTTTGGATTTTAGAACATGGTTCATTTCTTTCAAGAACTTGAGCAACGATCCTTCCCATAAAGCAAAGTAAGTTGTTGAAAATAATGCCAATGATCATTTTTATAGTAAGTGTGAATAAAAATCTTAAACACTCTTTCTAACTTCATACATATGTGCATAAATGTTTTGAATCTCATTTTAAGCCATTTTTCCCACATAAAGACTGCAATGGGACACATTTTAAAGGGCATTTATGAAAGTAAAGCCTAGGTTTGTTATTAATGACCCTAGCTGAGTATATTTTTTGCTTTGAGTGCATATTAAAACGTTCCTTATTGTGAGGTTTATTGAGTCTATAGCTAAATTTTTAAAAAAAACTTTAGATATGCATAAGTCAATATTATCATTTAAACAGTTTTCTGGATTTGTGAACAGAAAATTCATTTAATTTTATGCTGTCTTCCAGTTGCATTACAAGGTAGGCACATATTAAAGTTCTTTTTTTTTAATGACAGTCCAGATGGGGAGTTTCTTTTTCTAAACTAATGATACTCTCTCTTTCAGGTTGGTGAAAATGGAAGTCTCTCTCCATTGCGTGTCAATACCATTGTTTTACAAGTGGAAACTCCAAAAACAAGTCATGCTTTTCTTATACAAACTGGCTTCAGAGGATCACAGAAGCTTAAGCCCCACAAACCAAAGCATGCAAAGAGACCAGAAGCTGAACCACCTCAAGAAAATGACATCTCTGAAGACACAGTGGCAGGATTGAGAGTTCCCAGACCTGTCACTCCTGTAAATTTTACAGACCTGATAATGCACATAAATAGAGGATTAGTGGTCAACCTTGAAAACACATGTGCTGAAAGCAAAGGAAGTGAAGCGGAGAGGGAAGTTTTGGCACGTGCAGCAGCTGTGCGGTTGTAGGCCCAGCAGGGTTCTTTGATCCTCTGTACTCAGGTGTGACAGGGTTTTGGCAAAGAGGGAGCCTGTTGCAGGCTTGAGGCTGAGGCTGGACGGGCCCATATGGTCTTGGTGAGAGCGTGAGAAAGGGCACCTGCTGTGCAGCAGAAAGAGCAGCCCCCAATAAGTGCAAAAACCTTTCCCCAAAAACTTCTGAAGCAGCGTCGTTGCACAGGGCTGGTCAGCTCAGATGTGAGAGTCAGTTTTATCGTTTGGCTGAAACATCTTGGCTCTCCAGGTGGATGGAATCGATTAACACAGCTGAGCAAAAAGATGACTTTAAAGGAAGTTTAGAGGGTTCCACAAGATTGACAACTCATCAAACACTAAATTATCCTGATAGACGAACACAACATTTTCTCATTACATTCTGCTGGTATTGCTGTGTACATCTTTTTTTTTTAAACTGCTACCATCAAACAGGACGATTACCCCTGCATTAATGACTCCAGGACTGATTGCTTCTCATTTAGCAACTGTCTTTGTGTTGACCCTTTTCATCAGCGGTGAGCGGCTAAGCTCCAAAGGAGCCTAATAGGCCAGGGCATAAAAAACATGGTGCCATCATCAACTCAGCAAATTCACAGTTCGTCTGGTAACCCGTCTTAAGGTCTTTCAATAAATCAACCCAAGCAAGGATTTATGAAAACGACTGAGTGAACCCAGAGGTCACAGGCAGTTTAATTTGACACTTGGCAGTAAATCCTCTAATTGTTTTTCAATGTGCCGTTACAGTTGTACAGTAATGCCACAAGAATACTATCTTGAATATCTGAAGACATAAAAGGACAGAAACTGTTATTTTTATATGCCGTCTGGTGGACACACCTATGTTTATTAAAACTTTGTATTTGATTTTACCCCACAAGCATTGACTAAAATTAGTCTGCTTCCCTCATGTTTAATGAGTTGCATGCTTTTGTTGGTGTCCAATGACCTCTTGCTGCCGTTTTGTCATAATTTGGTGTCCTGATTTTCAGTCCTAGGGCTCTATTATTTCTTATGGGCTAATTAAGACATTAAATGTTATAGAAATTCCTCCTCACCCATTGTGGAGGTTGTCTTTTGACATGTTCATACTCCTCCAGTGTCTGGACGGGGTTCAGGTCTGAGGTTTTGTGTCGCTGTGGCTGTGATGTCAGGAATAGAAGCACAACTTAGTGACCCCAGAGGCCTTTCTGACCCCATCAGTGCGCGTTCAACATGACAACTTGAGAATTCAGACTGGTGAAACGTTGAGTTCTTTCATTTTGTCCTCAGCGACAAGGTCCCCTTCCTCTGGTCCGAGTTTTCATTGGAGTTTGTTATCTCTGTCATTTGCAGGGAGACTTTACAAAGGTCACTGTCTGTGTATTTTTTCATTAACAACCCGGTGTGGCTCACTCCTGAGATGGATAATGAGAACCATCGCTTCGGTAGATCTGGAGAAACAATTTTTGGTGTCAGCAAATGTCGCCGCTTGATGGCATATAAATGTAATTTATCAGCGTGTTTATGTTGCTGGTTTAGTAGGACATTTTTATGCCCCACTAGAGCAGGGATGCTGTGTCAGTTCATAATGACAATGTCACTTCCAATAACAGGCAGATTCGGTATTTGTGGCATCATCTCATAAAGCAGCTCTGCACAGTTTGTGAACTGGGATAACTTTATGATTGTCTCTTCCTTTGTTTAGGATAACTTTCCAATATGAACCCAGATTCATGAAGAAGAGCTAAAACTTTGATTAGAATAGAATGTCCTTTTGTACCAGGATGTTTTACTTGAAATGGAACAATATTACATTCATATCCAGTTTTGTATTTTTCTGGGACTCCAAAGAGTCACAGTTCAAAATATCTCCATCTATCTCATGTTGTGCCTTCATTCAGTCTCTCACTTTTTTACTTAGTGAAAAAAAGAGCTGTTTCACCTGCTGTCTTCTTTAGGCACTATCAAAATCAGCAAAAAACTGGACTTGTAGAACAGTCAAGTAGTCAAATAAGACAAAGACATCTGGGTGCCAGTGATCACCTTGTCAGGGTCAGCCAGAGTGTACCAAGTCTTGACCAGGCAGCCATTTAAAGAATATATGGTCACTGTGCCAGTTCATTTCTAATTTTCTCTTCTGATCATCACACATGGAAGTATAGCCTAAATAGCAGCACAGACATTGTCGTTAATGTGAACGAGTGGAGGTTTTGCCAGGCGATGTTGCGCTTAAGTAAAATCAAGTTTTTATTCAAATCAAACAACAACATGCTTCGAAAATGACTGCAAATAAATCTTAGTCTTAATGTTCCATTTTGTTATCAGAATTTCCAAAGCTTTTTTTTTTGCTTTCTGGCAACAAAAACAGAAAATTATGTGAGAGCAGTTTTATTGGGAATTCAGTCATCCAGTATTAATTTTTATCATATGAGCCCACATTCGAGCAGGAGATTTCGTTATTGGGTGGCCACTTCCAGTGCCGCATCAATGTCAAGTTTTTGGTCCCCCATGCAACTTCATCACTCTTTAGCAACCTTCACTGAAGAGTGCTTCTTTTTTTCTGCTTTTTGACTCATTTCTTGACTTCATTCTTATAAATGATTATTACTATTTGGTGCTTTGACCTTGGCACAGCTTAAACATAAATGTGTGTGAAAATCATGAAACTTGCCCTTTAACAAAAAAAAGCTTTATCAAGGAAAACTTAGTTTGACTTTGTGAACACGCTGTGCTTGAAGCTGGCCATAATGTAAAAATATGTAAAGAAACTTTGTTCTTTTTACAAGAATAATGGTCACCACATGTGTATATAAAACAATGTATAAAACTTTAAAAGTCTTATTTGAAATGATGAAAAGCATGAAATATGTTGGACTAAAACTCAGATACCACTGGCCAGTTTATCATAAAGTCCATGACTTCTGTCTCTCTGCATGCACATTTGGCACATGCTCGCACTGTATTATAAAATAATAATAATAAAACACAAGGAACTGATGTAGCTCATGTCTCTCATCTTGTCTGGAACAGAAGGGACAATTTTATGGCAGCACTAAAATACATAAACTAAACTTTTTTTATTTTTATGTTTTGTTTGATCCACCCATGTGAAAAGGCTAACACTTTAAATCTGTTCATTTCACTCACTGCTAATTTGTGTGAACTTTGCATTTCACAACACATTGGATTAGTTTTTGCCATTTAACCAAACCCCTTTGCATATTTTTAATCTCACAAAACTATGTGGTCAACACATTTTGGAGGCATGTCCCAAGTGTTGTAGGCCAGTTGCCAATTATTATTATTATTATTATTATGACAGCCACAAAAAGGAATACAGCTCGTTCATAACTTGTAAACAAGTTGCAAAATGGAAAAGAATAGTAATACCCAGCTAGGCCCACAATACAGCTAAAGTAATGGTTAATAATGATCAAAGTGTTTGTGTTATTGGATGATAGCCATGCTAGCAGTCCAGCCATTGGCAAGTCACCATGGAGGAGGTTGATAACAGGGCTCATTTGAATTCAGTTCTTTTGGTTTTGCATGCCAACTTATTCATGAAGTGTGCATTCTCGACTGCTGGTGTAATTCTAGTGAGGTTTATTTCCCATGGATGACTGTATGACTGTCACTATATTAAAACCAGACTGCTCTGATAATTATCACTCTTACACTAATGGGTTGTGCTTTTTTTGTTTGTTTGTTTGTTTGTTTGTTTGTTTGTTTGTTTGTTTGTTTGTTTTGGAGGAGCGGGGAATCTGAAAAAAAAAAAAGAACAATCAGTTCCCGAAAAGGACAGCATGCCAATACAGACAAAAGAAAGATAAATCTTTTCTTGAGTTTAACCCAAAAGAGCAGAGTTTTATTTATTTATTTAACTTTCTATTGCAGATTTGATTGATATGTCAGTGAATCATTTCACTTTTAGAGAAAATATGCATGCGCATACAGTTTGTGTCTGTCTAAAAACAAGAAAAGGCAACACATTTTTAGAGCGTTTTTGGTCATGTAAACCACAACATTTGTATGCTGTCCAATAATGACAGTGTCAGACTAAGCCTGTCCCAGAAGGCCTTCTGGGCTTGAGTTCTGAAGGCCACAAGCTGACAGATACACATAGAGGAACAAGGTAAAATGGAAAGCCTCATCATGGCTTTATGCAACCACCACCCCTGCCACTCATAGCCAAGACATTTTCAGTGACCGGGATAACATAACCTCAAACCGATGACATATTCTGATGGCTGATGCTCACAGAAAAAAAACAATGTTTTTGAACAAGGGTGTAACTGCTATTTTTTTATTACCAGTAATTCTGCAGGGATGTTCAGTTCATCAATCTCTAAATCTCTTGTTGTGAATTCAAACTAATGAAGCACGGTGGAATGCTTCAGCTGTTTGAATTTAAGAGTTTCTGTTATCCCTTTAGAGGCCATTTTAGCCATGCATCTTAAATGGATAGTTGGGATTTTTTAAGTGGAGTGTATAGGGGTTATGAGCAGTCAGTATCTTACCTACAGGCAGGCAGCTAGTTTGAGTGGGGCCAAGACCATATTTGATTACTAGAATCTTGAAACAACTGGTCCACACAGGCCGTTTTAGAAAACCCTTTGTACCACTTTACTTCTGGCAATAGATGTTTGATTTTTTTTTTTTTTTTTTACATAGAAGTCCATGGTTATTTACACTGAAGACTATAATTGTATGAAAAACAGTCCTGGGAAAATCTTTTAGGTGTTCACACAATGCTATCACTGACTGAGTTCATAAAAGACTAAGACTGAAGAGCTCAGGTAGCAGATGGTGTCACTGTGACTGCAACACAAAAACATCAGGTCAGCGTCATGGAGACAGTTTGGGATTCGTCGAGGAAAGACCTACCTCCAACCCACATGTCAAAAAATATTGCAAAATAAACTCGCAGTGTGTATATTGCTCCCTGCCTTGCATGTCAAAGTTTAAACAAAGTTCTCTGATGAGATCTGTTAGTGCTCAAAGTATGTAATGGGGATGTGCTGCTGCATGACTTGAGTTCTGCTAACCCAAACGTTATGTTAATTACAGTAATAATATGAGATGCTGGGCAAAAATGGGCTGAAACAGCTGAACAGCATATTGGTATTGTTGCAGTAATAAATATCCCTGTGGTGGAACTGCTGCCCCGATGTTCTGTAAAGCTCAGCAGTTGAATTTAAATATTTCAGCAGCTCCCTCTTTGAACATCTAGATTTGTTTCTCCGAATCAATGAATACATTTAGTATCTGGTAGAACAAGAGCCGTCAAAGTTTCCTCTGAGACTCTGAGACGACACACCAATCCACCTTGGCCCAGTGCGGATGATACCCGTGTCAGAATGCCTGACACATCTTCAGAAGTTCTTCACAAGTACAAGTTCTACATAACAGTGAGATTTCAAATAGTTACACCACAGGCTGTGATCGTAGGCACACAACTGCCTGTGTAAATGATGAATCTTTACAAAGAGGCCCTGAACATCCCAGGAGATGTCCTCGTGTTCGCAGAGAATGAGGTAACACAGAGGACAAACCAAACCGGTCTCTGCAACAATCTCTTTATTCTATATTTATAGCTGTTCATTTGCAATAAAAAAAAATGTAAAAACCTCTCTAAGAATGCTAAATATCTTTGATCACCTTCTGAGGATAATGCAAACAGATAATTATGTTTGCTTTTTTCTGCTTATTGATATATACACCCTTTTCCCTCGAAATACAAGATACACTATCAAAGAGCCTGTTCTAACAAGAAAGCTTTGTGGCTGCTCTCTAGTCTGCAATTTGTCAGTGTAATATTTAGACTCGCTTTCAAATCTCAACTGGCACCTATGATTTATGGTCTAAAAGACAAGAAACAGACAATGAGAGCACCGCAGTACAATTGTGCTAGTTGAGCTTTTTTTAGTTGTTCCACTTTCTTATTTGCCTTTTAGCAAATTTAGCACTGATCTAACATTTATAAGGGGTCCACAGGTGGGTTCACATCAAGATTAACAAGCCTATCTCCTTTTAGTGAATTTGCTTTCAGATTTAACCAGCCATCGGGTGAGTTGCCATTCATCTGTCTGGTCCTGTTTGAAGATAATATCAACTTGAGATTTTTTTCCGAGCACATTTTGACTCATAAGACGTTAATAATTGATAAGGAAAAGGGGGCAAAAAGTTTAAAGTTATGACAGCCATTAAAATATAATAGAGGACAGTAAGGAACCGGTGTACCTCTGACTGCCGATCAGTCGTGCTCTCTCCTCTGAGTTTGATGCACTCTGCGCTCCATGCTAGTCAATCACCGGGAACAATAAACCAAGTTGCTGCAGGCGTGACGGCGTGGAGAGCGGAGAGGAGCGCTGTGGCTACTCGTCAGACTAATTAACCATACAGACAGGGCCTGGCGCCATAACCCAAGACAATTCCAATCTAAGGGGCTGTAATTGAAGTGACAAGTTAATTACAGGCTGATATTATCGTGCGTTTCTTGTAACACCCCCCC
>NC_051444.1:15912729-16123476 GCF_001649575.2 Kryptolebias marmoratus
CCTCTTCTCATGTCTCTGTCTCTTTCCCGTTCTCTTAAACCCCCTCTGTCCCCCGTCGTCGGATGAGTTAATTAACAACGGTTGCCCAACAGGTTCTGAGCTTGCACGCATGCCCTCCTGTACCCCTGACCTTTTCACCTGTGCCAAATCTATAATTAAGCAGAAATAAGTCCACTTTGTCTCATTTTCATTTACAACATTTATGAGCTGCTCTTTGTAGACTTGACGCTCCCACCAGCAGCAACCGCTGCCATGAGCCCCCTGAGCTGAGTCCTCCCCACCCGATCCCACCCAGCACCTCTGCGCACCTCTGTAATTAGCGTTAGCATCTTCTTTAAACAAGCTACATAAAGTTTAGTGGCAGGATTAAATCAGATCATTACCATAATATGGCTGCGCAATTTGCCCCTATCTCTCTTCTTTTCCGCCACATCAAAGCCCAGCGGAGCACTGGTGTAATTGGGCCATGCCGCCTTGTCAAGATGATTCAGCCTGATGGCTGCTCCTCTCCCTGAAAAACCTCCTGGGCATGATAATTAATGGAGAAGAAAGTCAAGTCAACATGAAGAGAAGAAGGAGGAGAGAAAAGGAACTTAAAAAAGAAAAAAAAAAAACTTTGGACAGCTCCACATGAATATTTCACACCTTTGACTTATTCAAAATGAACATTATCAATTTGATGTATAATGGAGATTAACTTTGTCAACGCTGTATCCTTTCAATCCAACAATGTTTTTCATGATGTTCCTCAATCTGACTCCTCACGCGGTGACCTTATGAGTGGCTCTAATGATGTAAGTAAAGTGAAATCAAAGTTTCTTCGGCTCAATGTATCCCTCTTAAATCAGTGCTGCCGTTCCTGTTGAGGTTCTCGACATGAGGACAGCTGCCATTCACAGAGTTCCCACTGATACCAAAGCTGATTTCCCTTTGGAGTTAAAGTAACAAACAGAGCCTAGTGTATCTATTATAATTTTCTTTTCAAACAGTCTCGAGAGACCAACACCAGTGGCATTACAACAACCTCTGCGTCTTACACGGAATCAGTTTTCTTTGATAATTTACATCATTATGTCACCTTGTAGGAGGAATGCAAATTACAGGCCTGCTGCGCCTTTGTTGATACGCTTTGCCAACACACTTTAGTAATGAATAAGGCCAAGCTTCAAACACAGACAGGTGCTGGGTGTCTAGTAACTCTCACTATGAACATCCTGAGTAGAAAGTCACACTGGGTCATTGTTGATTTGTTGCAAATTAGCACCATATGTTTTATCTTTGAGTTTACATATGAATGAGTCAAAACACAGAAATGGGAGGCTGGAGGTGGGCGAGGGGATGAATATCGATGATTCTTCTGTATGCCTGGTCTGTGGAAGATGTGAGACAGGGGGGTGAAATGGGGGCTGCCATTCAAATGTCCATCATCTGTTCAGTCTGTGAGGTAGGATAGACAATGCCGGTGACGGTTGGTGACAGAGACAGCTGGTTTGTCCCACTAGCCCCTGCCTGTGATCCAATGTGAGGTGACGTAGCAGCCAAAAAATGCAAAGAAGAAGGCCAAAAAAAAATGCTCAGAATAATCAAAACAGTAGGTCTGACTTGTGCCAACAGGAGACCAATGCCCGACTGGCACATCAGACAATACCTTCCCTGTCACGGCGCCTCGCTGCTCCTTCTTCTTTCCATCTGCCCTTCTCCAAGTCTTCAGCCACCAGCGTAGGGGCACTGGGGGTTGTCAGTTAAACCAAGTAACCTTTCTGCTCTTTCATTTCTTCCACCCCAAATTTGAATATGAAAAGGGACTCTCTTACCCAGTCAAAGACCATCACTTTAATGACATTTGGCAGTCATTTGATTTATTAGGTTTTAGAGGGTGGAGAGAAGAAATCCACTAAATATTTCATATGCCATGCTAATCCTTGTAATATTGCCAGCCGAAGCCGTGTACCTGCATCGCTAAGACGTGAGGCACATGGATTTCTTGCAGTCAGATGGCTGGAAATGCCTGTGAGTCTACTGAATAATAAAATAGCAGTATTGAAATATTTAGACTTTGATTCCCATTAAAGGAATCTTTAAAACATGAGATTTACGTTCCAGGAAGAAAAGAATAGTGATAGCGGAGACGGAAATCACAACACACTCACGCAGAAGAAAAACCTTCAGCCAGCCTGAGTAACAGTGTCTCCCTCTGAACTCCTTCTAAAAAGTAAATTTGGCGAGATCCAGACGGTGCGGGTTCAAACAAAGAGCACGCAAGGCAGAACAAATGGCTCACAAGGAGCCGTTTGCGTGATGGCATGTGTTGTGTTTCCACGGTTGATGTCGGGCGGAAAGCACGAGTGACGAGAGATAGGGCCTGCACATATATAAAACATTCTGCGACAAAAGTAGCTTCAGAACTGGGAATGAAAGGAAATGAGGTGTCAGCAGTTTCATCCCACTCGCAACACTTCTCTCATCTCAGCCCTGTTTGACATTTCCACAGCTGCTCTGAGCAGTAAGCGTTGTACTGAGGATACCAGTGCTGCCTTTGTTCACGGAGCTTTTCGTCCATTTGACGGTGTTCCAGAGAGTCTGAGAGACGAGACAAAGAGTGACAGAGACGTAAACGGAAGCATGTGGTTGGATATCTACATCCTCAGACCTTGGGGCCTAGAGTTGGCTCGCAGCACACAGGCCTGATGTGGAGACACTCTTAGGCGAATTTGCCACATGCTGCCTCCTTGCCTCCAATCTCAGAGCACTTCTGGTTAAATTTGTCTCTTCCCCACAAGTTCTTGGCAGCTGCGACTGCCCCTTTTATATTTGACATTGACCTTGCTGTGACATCACCCCCTCTGGGCAATGTGGCATCACCGAGAGATATGATGAAAGAAACCAATGGCAGGCCACCATGACTACACACAAAACAGTCACCACTTTGAACTCTCTGCCTCCTTTTGTTTTCCCCTGCAGTTTAAGAGCACGGGTGGTCAGAGCCATGCGCTCGTTGCCACATTATGCGGCTCACATGTGGCCCGAGCCTGAGTAATGTGCAGCTTTTTTGGTCGGGCCATGTCAAGAGACACGCCACAAATATCCACTAACTGAAATAACAACAACTGTACGACAGTAAGTGCCACACATCTGAAATTTCTATTTTAACCAACCAAAACCAGTGTGCTTTTCTATTCTTTTCTACATAACTGTGCTGCTGAAGGCTATTTGCAATATGCAATACCCAAAGGCTTTGGAGCTGGTAAGACGAGAATTTGTTCTATTGACTAGAGAAGAGACTGTGATCTTACTTTTACCAACACGCTCCTTTACTTTGGGAATATGTGTCACTGTGGCATGTGTCACAAAATAGTAGTGTTTGTAAGAGTGATAGCTGTGCTCACCTCCATTGCCTTTAAGAAGAGGCAATGCAGATTAAAGGGGATGTAAATTTGAAGAAGTATATACAGTTCTTCCCTTATTAACCGATAGCTCCTCACAGCTTATTACTACAGAATATAAAGCCCCCTAGGAAGCTTAAAGAAAACGAAAACCCAGTGGAGACGCTGTTCTACATTTGCAAGGAGCAGTATCGTAGGTAATGAAGTAGATGCGAGTAAATTTGTGTATCTCTTGTGCGGTTTCTGAATTCAGATGTGGACCCCGTGCGTGCGCGTGCAGCGGCGCTCGTGATGGAGCTGCTAGTTATACGAGCTAATCAGAGCTACCAGGTGTGTAATTGGACATAACGGGCATCACTCGAGCAGAATGGGCGGGAAGAGGCAGTGTGGCTTCTTGAAGGCCCAGGCAGCTAATTTGCACACAGTGATATTCCCGCATTGACAACTGGAGGCAACTAAATGAGCTGGGAAAAGGCAGCCAGACAGTGTGCCACCGCGCACCCCCTTGCTTGATTTGCCACCAGGGCTTCTGCACCCAGGTAGCACAATTACTGCCCATTCTATGTCCCTAAATTGTGAAGCGGAAGGGAAGTGACACCCATAAGGCGTGCGTCACTGTAATCGAATCTAAATGAAGACTGTGCATAACCAGAGCTCCCACCTGAGACAGTGGGAGAGATGTGACCGCGCCAGCCTGTCAACACCGTGTCAACACACCCGTTCACAGCCCCGTCTGCATGCATAATCACACCAATCATTACAGTGTCAATGAAGATAATGCAAATATAAAGAGTGGAGGCAGGAAGGAGGAGGAAATGGAGTGAATCCAGGAACGGCTCGACTTACACCGCCGATGTAGGGATTTTTCAGCAATGCAGTGATGGGGAGAGAAAATGTTCAGTTGAATTTTGATCAACTACACCGAGGTTACTTTACACCTGTTGGTAGGAAGAGCACATCCATCACACCTACTGCATATCAGAGTGAGGATCTCATGTTTCATTTTTAGGAAGTAAACATGTCACCATGGGACGACTTAGCTAGACAATAGACATACAGTTTATCTTCTTCGTGGAAGTGTCCTCTCATTCTTTTAGGCAAATAAGCCAAGCTTTCTAACGGAATTAATGTCATGCTATCAAGAGATCAAAATATTATTCTTAATGGCTGTTGGTCTCCACCTAAACTAAATCTTGTCCAATTACTGACAGAAAAAGTAGGTTATTACAACACAAAATCGATGTGCACTTAGGGAGCTGAAATTTTGCCAGTAATAAGAGTTTTATTAGACACTAAATTGCATGTTGCGATCTGAAAATAATGAGCTACGTGCATAAAATATGTCTTGGCTCATGGTTTGACATGCTCAGGCTGTGACATGTTGTAGCACAAGGTGTTGCGTATGCGCTCGTGTCATTAGCCGGTTAGCAAGGTGGCCTGCTAGCTCAAAAGATGCATTAAAATAGTTACAGAGACAATTATTGAAATCTTTTCCAAAAGAGACAGTACATCCAAATATGATGGCATTAGTTTGTTTTTTTTTTATTATTTTTGTCGGCGTGTCAGTCTTGATGCACCATGAAGTTGGCTTGTTATTGAAACATTCAGCTGATGAAACCTTCAATTAGTGTGTAACAGCGAAAATAAGCAAACGCATTTCAAAACAAACCCAGTTTAGGTTCACAAAATCTTACCATTAGTCTGGGATTTACTAACTGGTCATGTGTCTATTAAAGCATGTTGCCTACCTGGGAAATATATAAAAATTAAGAATGACAATAGATTAAGTGGAGCATCGTCTGGACAGACATAACTGCGCTCTTGTAGCTGCTTCTCTCTCTCTCTCTCTGTGTGTGTGTGTGTGTGTGTGTGTGTGTGTGTGTGTGTGTGTGTGTGTGTGTGTGTATATTAACTTGCTCACTATTGCAGGAGTTTAAATGATTGCTGATGTCAGAGGGGACACGCTCCATGCCACCCAGCATCATTATCAGCACGGCCTGGTGCCAAAGGGAAGCATTAAATCTTCTGCAGCAGTCCAGCGATTGAGACTGCCACTGTCATTAACCTGAGGTGACGTCGGCGCAGGTCGTTTAGCCTGTTAGCCGCAATACCCGTTGACATCTACAGAAGGCTAACCCGCCAGCAATAGAGACGTGCATGTCTTTGAAATGCAGAAACCAGCCTATTATGTTACTTTATAATTAAAAATAACCTAAACAAATTGATATATGTCTAATTAAAGAGGAATGATAAAGAGTCACAGCTTCTATGAGATATTTTGGGAAGCTTTTGCGCGGTCGCTAAGGACTTGAGTGAATTTAATTACAATTAAACACTTTTTAATGCTCATTATCATCTGAATAAATGAAACAGCCTCACTAGAATATTAGTGAAAAGCCTCCTTTGTCTTCTTTTTTTATTTGAAGTCTCCTGAGTAGCCCAGCAGCAAGGTGCTAAATTTGATCTGTGTTTTCTCTCCCGTCACTCCCACATTTCACTCATTCTGCTGGCCTAAACAGTCTCCTCAGCGAGCAATTTCTTTTCCTGTCATGAATACCAGTTTCAAAAAAAGAAGAAAAAAAAAAAAGAAAAAAGCAATCGACAGCATGGCTCTGGTCAAAGTGAGCATGGCAACACCCTGTTTAACGACGACAGTGTACTTTGTGCTGTAAGCGTAGCACATGATTTTTCAGTACAGCAGATTTTTATTTTAAGAGATCCAACTGGCTCCTCCGGTGATGATGAAGTGGCAGCGCGGGGATACAGGAAGTCGGCCCGTCTCGGGAGGCTTTGACCAGACACGTTTTCCTCTTTCTTTAGCCCTCAATTAGAAGCGATAGTCTCCCACTCCCGCGATGTCTCCCTCTCCTCAGCAGAGATATATTTATCTGAGGATAATTGGCCATTAAATCCTCACTTGACAACTGTGAAAATGCCACCCCAAGAGTAATCTGGCTGCCAGAAAATGACAACGGTTGGCAGAGCTGTCGACTGCTGGGAGCCGCATCAGGAATGGATGGATCTGTTCCACACACACGTGCACGCATACACACCGAAACAGAGCTGGCTGTACTAATCAAGTTCCGTCCTGTTTGCCGGCTTGTTATTCTCGTTTATTTGTTTATATTTTTATTTTGGAAAAAGGGGGAAACCCCTAATTATGATCCCTATTAGGAAACAAGTCTCAGCATTAAGGATGAAACAGGATACATTTAAACCCTTCTGGCAGCTAACTGAAAAGCGCTTTTAGCTGTATTTATTTTCATTAACTCTGCAACCTCCCCTGCTTTGATCACTTTATCTGGGCACTCTATATTCAATTACAGATGCCGTGCTTCTTTGAAAGCCCCTACATAAAATTGGACTCTTCTCGGCCTGACGTCTGTCTGACTCGAGCTGATCCTTATCGTGAGGTTCAGAAATATCTGAGCTTACCGGCTTTTTGTGGCTGTCGAAAGAGGCTGGCAGAAGAGAGTGGAAAGACAAGCGTAGCGCCATAAATTTCTGTCCCTTACGTCCAAGTGTCTTGGCTGTCTCTCAAGCGGCTAACAGGAATCAGACTGAGCTGCAAGATACAGTAAGTGTAAATATTCTCATAGGACTGGGAGAAGAACGGATCTTTGATGGTGTTTGAACCTTTCGGTCTTCGGTAAACATACAGAAGAAGTTTGAAACTAAGATCATCTTCCGTTTTGGTCAAACCTTGAATGTAACGTTTTGCACAGTCGCATGGGATATTGAGAACCTACACTTAGAATGTGTGTTGTGAATGATTCTTAGCGACTATCACATCACATTTGACCTTGATATCTGTAAAACTGACTGAGGTACAGCCATTTTCTGTGCTAAAGTTGGTTGGCAGTGACAGCCATCTTGAATGGGACTAACTCTAAAAGTGAATCAGCTATAGATGTACATCAAATATTTATTTTCTGAAAAGTTTAATGAAATCCATTCTGTGATTCCTGAGTTTTTTTGCCAACAGACAAACAAGGTTGAATCCAGCAGTCAACGCTAAAGTTTCAAGCAAAGATCTTGTGCACAGAGTAGCACTTGAGTATGTGTTGTGGAGTAAATGACTGAGATACACCAAATTTTAGCCCAATATGTGTAAAACTGACTAAATAGTAAATTCATTTGGCTGTGGCAGCCATTTGAATCAGGTTGTCTCCAAAAGTTATTCTGTTGTAGATTACTTTCTGTATTAAAATACATCAAGAGGTTCATGAGATATTTTGGTAACAGACAGACACATAACCACACACATACAGTACACAGGCAAAAACATTATTGTCTGCCTTCGCCTTTTGATAATTAGAGTTCAGACATCAAGAGCCTTTGATAAGAACTCGCCAAAAGTAACATTAGATGTGTTGTTTGGAACGTTTACTGTTTTCTTTTTTTTTTGTTTATTGTAAAAGTAAAAAACCGCTGACCATGACAGAGCGGTTGCCACAGGAATGTGAACTTTATCTCTCAAAGAGGAGGCTCTCTTTTTTTTCTTTTCTTTATCTGCTAAACATGTGCTGAAAACGAAAGGCTGATTGAATTACTGTATTTACCGTGGAGGCGTGATGCTATCTCTGACCGAAAGGCACTGCTGCCATAAACTTTTTCTACTCTGTCGCTGCCCACTGCATTAAAAGTGGATCCACTCAGCTCCCAATCTAGGCCAGAGGTCGGCTGTGATGCTTACAGCACGGCACTCGGAGGCTTTCAGTCCAATGTAGCCGAGAGAACGGCGTAACACGCCTTCAGCAGAGCCCATCTCTTGAGGTGTCATTCATGTTGCAGATCCTGGGCTCGGTAAAAATCACAGCACCGTGGCAGAGCACGATCTCTGTCCAGGAGCCTGAGAGCATTCTCTGATACTGCTCAGATGATGACGAACAGCAGGGCCGAGAGCGAAGAAGTATTATTACTAATAATACAGCTCGAGGCAGGAAAAACGGGGAGCCTCAGTCTAAAAGCTCCAGACTGTGTTGTTTATTAATTCAGAACAGTGTTTCATTTTCACAATCCATGTTATCAAAAATTCCAACATTGTCTTGAGTGCTAACTCATGTTGGAGCGATAATGGGACGGAAAGTACAGGAAAGGTGGATAGAAGCATAAACTATTCACCAGAGAGCTCAAGACAGGTGGAAAGGAAATGAGAGAAAACAGTGTTTTTGCATTCCCCTACCTCTATCCACCAGTGACAACACCCAAAACAGATGCGCTCTACGTTTTAACAGTTTGTCAGAGGAGCTTTTGTTTGTTCTGTTGTATTTTTTTTTTTTTTCTGCTTCCCACCCCCTTCTTTCACATCAGTCCATTGCTCCGGAGGCTTCCTCGCTGCTCAAAAACAACAACACTCTCCCAGTTGACTCTGTTTGATGACCTACATTACATTCGCTTTGCATGGAAGTACAGCAGCCTTACATGTTTGTGCGCGCATAAACTATGGTGTAAATGACTCAAACAAAAGGGGAGCAGCAGGGATATGGGGCTGAATGAAAGTGTGCACCATTCTAGGGGGACGCACTGCATCAAGAGAGCTCCTTGTAGTCCTAAACACCACCACTGAGGGTTAGTGTCACTGATGATGGCTTGTGTTCGGTACATTGCGTTTTTTTTTTGTTTTGTTTTGTTTTCCTGTGTGTGAACGCACACAAACCGGACACGTGTACTCATCACCGCTCATGAAACACAGCTGGCGCTCCTCCGGGACCAGCCTCTTCCTTTAACGAGATCTGACGCGTTTTGTGTCAAAACAGTGTACAGCGGTGCAGCGCGTCCTCTGTTTGTCTTTGAGGCCGTGCGCTGGAAATCTTCAACCAATGCTCATCTGTGGATGTGATTTGCAGAAAATGAGCCCAAATGAGTTTCATGTGGCTGGACAGTGAGCGCGCCGGGATGTTCTTTGATCGTAAAGTAAGACCATATTGTGCCACAATATACCCGGTTCTATTGTATGTACAGTCGCTGTGCTTAGCAATCCGGTACAAGCCTCTGACCAAAACCACATATGTTCAGCATGAATGAAAAGTCAACTCAGTGATGTTCATCCAACAACAGCTCCTTTGATTACTGCCCTGTAGACACGGTGTAGGCTCCCCATCTGAAACACTTGTCTTTAGAGTGCACCCATGGCACTGTTGCAACTTGCGTAACGTATCATGTGGACTTGGAAAGCAAAAACGCACTTCTGAAAAAATAAAAAAAAGCCATCACACAAATTAAGCCCCTTCAGTTCCCCCTGATTTCGAAAAACTAAAAGTTTTTTGTGTTATCCCTGAGAGCAGCACTGAAGCTGAAAGCCAGTTAAGCCCCATTAGGAGCCTGCGTGCTGTGACGATCTCATTGGAAGTGCTGGATGAAAATTGCCTGGATTAATGTGTTAATCCGCCTCTTTAAAATGCTAATGTCCATTTTATGCCCATTAAATCTCAGTGTGCGTTTTCTTTGATGCATGCAATTTCTATCAATTAAACACAGAGGAGTGAAACAGGCAGGAGGGAGATTAGTTCCTAGCTTCAAGCATGAATTTCTCCTTCTGGTTTCATATTTATCTCGAATGGGCAGGGAAGGGGGTGTAGTTTGTTTGGAATGGGTTTGTGAAATACAGAAAGAGCAATGCTGAATGTGAGGAATTCTGGAAGCCCTGGGTGTCTTTCAAATAGCTTGAAATAAGCCTCTAAACATCCACCAGGAAGAGGAAATGTGTAAACATACTGTACTGTTTTTAATTAAAATCAGAAAATCAGACACAACATTTTACCTATTTAAATATGCAGCTGAAGGAGAAAAGGACAGATAACTGGTTACACACTATGTACATATAAATGTGTATATATATTACAACGTTCGTTCAAAAGGCAAGTAATAATAAGTGTGTTTGTGTGTCGGTCAGTTAGCAAAATATTATATGAACAGATGGGTAAATTGGTAAATTTAAAATGAACCTTGCAGAAAGTAATAATTTCATATACAACTGATTTAATTTTGGAGTCTATCAAATTCAAGATGGCTGCCACTGCTAATTAATCTTAGCAAATACCAAAAATGGCTGTAACCCAGTCAGTTTTACAAATATTAAGCTAAAATGTGTTCTGGTAGTAGCTGTGTCATTCACATCACATATTCTGGGTGTGATGTCTTGGCACAACGTTATTTTTGAGGTTTGACCAAAACATAAGATGATCTTAATTTGGAAAGAAACGTGGTTGGCAATATGCATCCCTTCAACGAATGCATGGCCTTTCATTTTGTTGTTTTGGCAGCAGTTTGATTGTTAACTGCTGTAACATCAAATAAATACAGAGAGCATATGCATAATTTCACATGCACCATATGACTGATTATTATTCAGTTTTTAATTAAATGTGTATATTTTATCAATGGCACCCGCCCACAGCAGTTTAGTCGTTTGCATTTTCCATAACCCAGAGCTGATTCCAGAACATGTACAATGAGATTCATGACGGCAACTGCAATAAACTTTACACGTGAAATTTGGCATGCCATTGGTAGAACCTTCATGACTTCAGACACATTCAGCTAATATTTTTTTTTTTTTTTTTTAATGTGAAATATTGCAAAGAACAGCATCCATTCAGGAAATTTGCTCTGTTTTAGTTTACTTTCATCAGCTTTGCTTTTGCACACATCAAGAAGCTGTTTTTGATCAAATAAAATGTCCCATGGAGCAACCAGACTTGAATGAGTTCTGAGTAATGATAGCTTCACACTGCAAAAAAAAAAAAATGCATCTAGGTGAGCAAAAGAGCCAGAACTGCTGCTGGATCCCAAAACAACACTAAAAGAGGAGTCTATGGTTTGGATTTACTACATTCATAATAAAGCAGGAGTTATGACCCCAAATGTGTCTTGTTGCTTCATGTACTGTAACTGTTATTTATGGATCATGTAAAAGATGGACGCAAGCTGCCAGTAAATCACCCCCAGGTTTGTAGCTACTGTTTGGTACGACAATGTATTAGAGACAATGTATTATTGCTCAGAGGAAAAGAAAAACTGAGGAGAATTTGGTTTGATTCTGAATTTTGAGATTAAAGTCAAAATGTGGAGAAAAAGTTGAAATAGTGTTTCAAGACTAATCCTGGGGAAGCAGGAATGTAAAAAAAAAGAAAAACGAGTGAGTTAGTGAGTTTCATTTTTTTAAAAACCTACTGCTAGTCAGAAGGTGGTCTGGTGAAGAGGTTTTTTGGGTGACTGACAAGCTGCTGGGGAGTCAGGCCAGAGGGGAGTGCATGTTACATATAACCACAGTTTTATTTACGCTTCCTACTTATTGGTTTGATAAAACTCTACTCAGTGATAATTGGCATGAGGACAATGTAAGCCACCTTGCTTTATAAAGCTAAGGCTTTGCCCTTCAGGCTCTGTGGGCAGAAATAGTGTGCAGTACCAGTCCTTATTGCAGTAGAACCAAGAAAGTTTTTGTAAACCGCATGCACTGATATACAATCTGTGCTCTGATTTCAATAAACCATGTGCAGCAACTTGCTAATTTTTTTTTATTAATTAATGCATGTCTGCAGTCAGCCTTAAGACAAGAGCTTACATTCATGGCACACCCAAATTATCAATTATTGTTCACACAAATATGTTCCAAAGTATCTCCGGGAATAACAGGAGACAAAATTGTGTCAGACAAAAAGGTCCTATGTGATTCTGGTGACACTACAGTATGTTCTAAAGATCTGTTTGAATAAAAGTTGGGTAGGCAGTTTATAGGAAATCCTTAAGCCCTCATCTGGCAGTCTGTGTTGTGTTGACTTCTGTTTTACAATTAGGACTCGTTTTAATTAAAATGAGCCTGTAGCATGTTGTCTACTTTTCCTAAAGTTGAATGTAAGTGAACATTTCTACTAAACAGCGCTTTGTTTAATTAGACTACGTCCAACTCTAGTTATGGAACCCAAAAAGCTATATTTCTCATTCTCAAACATGATGAAGTCTGTGAACTAATACAGTTTACCAAACTGAAAGGACAGCTTTTGCAAATCAGTTTGCACAGTTTTGCTAAACGGAATAAAATGGACTGTAAATCAATGAGAACCATTTTTTTTTTTCTGTTTTTGGTAATCACAGGAGCCTTTAGAACTCAGTCTTTTAACTGAAAAAATAAAAAAACAACAGTAAAACATCTTTATAGAAAGTGAAGATAAACACAATAGGACTGGAGTTACTCCAACAGAGCAATGCTGTTGAGACAATTAGAACAGTTTTATATATCTAGTTGATATGCAGGTGTATGGTAGGGCTGAAGATTTCAGTTACAACCTTATTTTCAAACAACTTTTAAATATGAGTAAAATGGGATTGCAATATTTAACTTAATCATTTGAACCTGCTGTGGAAAATATTCCTGTTTTAAGAAAAACACAATGTACTTTGTGCCGAAAAAGTTAGAACATGGCCATGTTTATCAATTTGCTGTATAATCTTAGAGGGTAAGTTTTATGATTTCACTTTGCCATTGGGTCGGCGTACATATAAGCCATCAGTGTTGGTATTTCAGCTATAATTTCGTGTGTAATGACCAGAAATAAAAGTTAGATATTAACCGGCCTGACAACCATAAATGTTTTACCTGGATAAGACCCTGGGGAAGGAAGCCACCATCACCCTTCTCCACCAAATCAGTACCTTTCCACTGAAACTAGCAGGCCTTTGACATAAACTATAACTAAAAAATAAAAGTATAAAAACACAAAAACAATAATGAAGGAACAAAAAGGATTACCTGAAAAACAAAACACTGACAACACATAAAAAGTGTCACCCTCTGTTGAGTTGAACGCTAAAAAGATGAAGTGACCAGTGATTTGAATACTGAAAATATGAAATGATGAAGGTAAAAGTTTCCCCGAATTTGGGGCAACCACTTACTCGCTGCTAAGTAAATATATTCCTACCAGAGTGTGCATCCTTTCTCTTGCTGCTTTCCTTTCATCTTCTGCTCATAAATTCTAAACCGCTGTCCTGCAGCGGTCCAGTTTGAATGAAACAAATGCATGAGCACACGTGTCTTTTGGAGCGAAGGAGATTTTAGCTTTTCCTCCAATAAATAACACATTTTCTTTGGTTGCAGAAGACTCCCACGGAGAGAAGGATAAAATCTGAGTCCAAATTGGTCCATTTTATCTGAGATTTATGAGGTGTTTGGAAAGCTGCACCCTGGTTTCACTTTTGGTTTTGGATGTGTTTTCTTTTGGTTTGAGTTGCAGCTATTTACAGAAGTTTCCTAAGATTGCACATTACTCCTTTTCACATAATTAGTTCTGAGATGTTCCATCATGTGATTTTTGTTTGTTTGTTTGTTTTGCTGCACAAAATGTTTTCAGTCTTTTGTTTCTTGGTTCCGACTCATGAAAAAAAACTTTTTTTAATACAACAACAATTTTTTTTGGCCTTACAATCCTAAAATCACTTAATTCTTGAAGTAAGGGAATGGACAAAATGCGATTGTGACACACACCACTTAACAATCACATACTTTATTATGTCCAAGTCATTCATACATGCAGTAAAGATCCTGTAGTTCACATCTGAGAAAGCATGTCTACTTCAAGTTTGACCATAAAATACAGACCTGGGAGTTGGTGAGGTGATGCAGAGTTATCTTCCGATAACAAAGAAAAATCCGTTATAAGATTAGTACGTGTCAAGCTCCAGCAATCCCCAAGTATTGATTACAAACCACAGTGATAATTTACTGAGTTGAATCATGAGTCAGCGGGAGGCTGCAGCTGTAGCTTAGACGCAACTGAACTTTGTGGTGAAAACTGTGGAATTTTTTTTTTTTTTTTTTTTTAAATCCCACAAATGTCAGGATGACTCGTGGATGCCCTTCGCTGTTGTGCAAAGCATTTTAAGACCAGGAGTGTCATAGTTTGTCCAATCACAGAGGCCTCTGTGGCTGACCATAAAATGCTTCCAGATTTGTTACACACACACATAAACACACAAGCAAGCGCAGCTTCATTGTTCAGAGTTAAAATGCTTCCAGTAAACTAGCATTTATCATGTGAGCACTATTTTTGAGGTAGAACACAAGGAATGATTTATGGAAGCATTTCAACTTCTCTCACACTCACCCTCCATCATGAGCAAAATGTGTCACCATAAAAGTAAAATACACCCTGTGCTACATGGTGAAAATGTACTAACACATATTTTATTTACTCAGCCATTGTGTGATAAGTTGGCGAACTCCAGTGGAACAGTTGATGGCTTTTTAGAAGGTCCAGCAATATATATATATATATATATATATATATATATATATATATATATATATATATATCAATAAAACCTAAACCTGGATAGCTTCTTGAACTCCAAGTTCAACAAGCATCTAGAACTAATTATGTTTTTTATTTATCTGTACATTTTCCATACCTTTTAATACACTGGCCTCTCCACAGGCACAAAACCCTCCCTCGGCCATAAGCATATGTGGACTGTTCAGTGGGATGGGATATTTTATTAAAATCAACCTAATTTTCCGTGATATATTAAATCTCTGCCTCAGTAAACGCGAGCCCCATTCCATTGAGCAAATTAGAAGCTCACTGCTTGGTGCGATCAGAGACCTGGAAAATGAGGCCTGGACTGGTATTAGAGAATGTTCACAACTTACTAATGGCCAGGGGATGAAATAGATTACCACAGCATTTATTACAGTTCAATAGCACAGCTAAGCAGCCAAATATAAGCAAACAGTCAGCTGCGACTATTTGAACACGTGATTGTTAAGGATGACCATTTTGTAGTCTGAACCCCAATGACATTTTGCCACATATCTCTAAAAAGCTTATTTGATATTCCATAAAAATGTAATTATATTGATATTAATGAAGTTTTTGTTTTAAATTTAATAGCAAAATGTTTTAGCAGTTAGTTTCCTAAAGAAAATGAAAAAAATATGTCTAATGTTTTCTGTGCTGATTAGGAAAACTTGTTTGTTGCTGTTATCTTCATTTCCCATTGGCACAGAATGCAATGCAAGCAAAACAAGTGTAAATGCTGTAAAAATTGGTAAACACCAGGCTCAGTCTTAGACATAGGGTGAGGAGCTTGTCTGGGGCATCTCAAAGAAGAGCTGCTGCTCCTCCTCACTGAAAGGAATCAAATGAGGTGATTCGGGCATCTGATTAGGATGCCTCCTGGGCGCCTCCCTCCAAAGGTTTTCTGGGCACATCTCACTGGTAGGATACCTTGAGGAAGACCCAGAACTTACTGAAGGTGTTCTGTACATCCTTCCTGACCTGGGAACGCTTGGAATCCCCCAGTAGGAGCTGGTGAGAGTTACTGGAGAGATGGATGGCTGGATTTTCCTCCTAGATCTGTTGTCTCCAGTACCGGACCACAGATAATTGAAAGAAAATCGATGAATGGATGGATGGAATCATTGTTTTAAATGTTACTTTTAGAAAACAACAGTTCTCAATGTTAGCCTCTCAAAGCTTTACCAAAACATAAAATATATGGAACAGAATTATGACGTGACCAGCCATAACTCTGTACATTGGAGGTTTTGTTGTGCAAAGTCTGGCCAGTTCAGTACCTGACTTGCATCAAGATTGTGCCAGAAGGAGGCATCAGTACTAAGAAAATGTGTCCAATTGAGAAAATTCAGTAAACCATTTTTCCAATATAAGCTCAAGTAGGATCTCTGAAAAAAGGTCATTTGTATTTTTGCATATAGCAATAATGTGCTTTAAAGGTTATGTGTGCACGATAACACATAGCTGTACAATCAAATAAAAAAATAAAAATGCACACCAAATGACTGCTCAAGTTTCAGGGTTTATTTTTTTATATTTCTCCAAACTGAGATCATTCAAAGAGCTATCTTCAACAAGTAAGCTATTAATTGTTCATAGCATGTCCACACAGCACAACTCTTTAACACTGAATTATTTCCTAACCTTTTGTAGCGTATAATGATCTAATCTAAGGTCCTGATCAGCAGTACTAACATAGGTATCAAGTTACCACCAAACTGAATAAGCTGCCTTAACTTTGAGTTTCTTTATTACCTATACAGAAAAGTTGCCAAAAAAATGTGCAATATAGCTCATGGTAAATGGTATTTTTCTAAAAACTCTTCACAACCCAGCTGAAAGTGGATAGCTAAAAGTTTTCTTCTCCTCCCAACCACCCAAACCTCAGGAACATTTTTTTCTGCATGAAAACAGAAAAAGCCTGCCCATTGTCATGTTGTTCTGCTTGTTTTAGGGTTGAGGCAAAATTAGTTGCAACTGAGTTTGAGGTCCAGAGACAACGTGCTCCGACGATGTTCGGCCCACCATTTGTCATTATGCAATTTGTCTGAACTATTTCAACAAACAGGAAGTCCCTTAAAACTAGCAGATGATCTGGCAGGGGCATGTTTCCCCCTGACAGGCTCATAGGAGAGCAGTGATTGAGCTGGACAGATTCAAGATGGTGTGGTTATATCTGATGCCTGAGACTGTCCTCCAAGTTTTTTTTTCATGAGAAAGAGCCAGCACATTTTGGACAGCCTGCCAGGCACTATAGCGCGTGAGAGCTCTAAACCCACAAACAACATTGTCATTCTTGTACTCTTTTTGCCTCTGGTTTTTCTCCCGAAACCCAAGCAGCCATGTGCTCCAATAACTGAGGCAGCGTTTTGGTTTGCACTCCCAGATTTCCATTACTTCCCCTTCCTGTCGTCCAGTGGTTCCAGCTGGTGTTATTGGATTGCATATTGCTGCACGATCCCAAGGGAAGGCATTGTTATGGAAGTTGGGTCTAGTGCACTAGAATCTATTCTAACTTCATTCAACAGCCTCACTGTCTTAACACCACAGCTGTCAGCGGTGTCACTACATGATGAGCTGTGACACCACCGAATCTAGCAGCGCTTTGTCACCCTGATACACTTAAACAGAGCTCTGGCTCGGCAAAGACATGCTGTCAAGTAAGGAAAGACCATTATCTGCAATAGACACAAAAGTACAGGGGATCCCTGCAGACACAGAGATGATTAAGGGCTAAGTGTCATTCTTCCTGTCTTGGTGTATTTTTTTTAAAGAGCTCTGTCTCTTTCTGTCCTTTTTACCATACACCCCAGACTTATAGCCCTATCTCTCGCGCCTGCTCTGAAAGGACACAGACCCTGACAACCATGATGGAGAATTATCCAAAGCACGGTCACACGCCACATCTTTACAAAACAACAGAAGAAGAAGGACAAACGATGAGAACAAATCAATGCGAGGATTCGGATACAACTGGAAGGCTATCTTTGATGAGCACAAGGGGAGTTGAGTGTGAGTTAGATTTGCAGATATGGAAAGCGTTTGAGGAACGCACGCAGAAGAATCTGCGTCTTGGTTCTCGGGACTAAAAATAATGAAGTTAAGCCTTGTCGACATGGGCTTGGCTCTAGGTGTCTGATGGCTCTTGCAGGCCAGTAAAATTGCCCGATTAAAGAAGCGTTTTCCACTGGCATGGGGATGCTTATGCACTTAGTGCAATTAGTTCCATGCATGAACACAAATCTGACGTACATATTCTGATCACGCTTTTTTCAGACAAATTTCAGAGAAAGCTCTTACGTGTTTGAATTAAACATACATTTCGTTTCCATGAAGATAAAGTGCAAACATTCGACTCTATTAACTAGGTTAGCCAGTAAATGTGAGCCTACATCTAGCATATGCACAAAAACTGGAAATTAACTAACAACTTGACCCCGTTCGCCCACACACTACTTCAGTCAGGTGTAAAAGTGAATATTTTCCACACACAAACAAAGATTTTAGCGAGAATTTGATGTCTTTAAAAGCGATTCCCAAAGCAGAGATTTTTTTTTAAAAAAACTTCATTTTTGCTATATTTCTGTCTGGACAGGAAACGCGGAGCTTTTGAGATCAGTGCACAGAGAACCCAGCCAGCTAGTCTGGCTCTGACCTGAAATTCAACTAATAAAAAAATAAATAAAACAAGTATAAAAAGCTAATTACTTAGCCAGTCATACTTGGATACTTTTATCTGCCTAAAGACTACAGATGAAGTGACAAATCAATGAAACAGCAACTCTGTGTGGCCCCAAAATTGTTTTCTAACAAGAAAAAATTAAGCAAATGATGTAGTGTGATAATTACAGAGAATATAGATGGCAAATAGTTTCTACAACACAGTTGAGTCTTCTTTTTTTGGGTATTTGGGCTTATTTAAGATAACAGTGTGTACACAGAGGCCTCGGTTTATTATTTTAGATGCAACAATGCTATTGTTTTCCCTTATTCATATTCCCAAAAAAATTATGTCCTCAAATATTGAACTTCTTATTAAAGTCAGTCAAAACTAACGCGCCCCGATCAAAACTAAACTGTAGCAGCCTCAACAGTGCTATTAGTATTCAGAAACAAATTGACAGCCAGGCTTCAGTCTATTTCAATCAGCATTTGTAAAAATCTGAGACACAGCTGTATCAATAAAAAATCTCATATACAGCCTAACTCGAACAACTGCACCTCTTTCAACCCGACACTGTGGGTATCAAATGTTCTCGGAATAATGAAAAACAATTATGTGGCTAAACAAAGACGAGGTGGTAATAGGCTTTTGTTTTATATTTATTCTCAAATTGAAAATAGATTCTGCGGCTGTTGTGTGGTTTTCTTTTTCAATATCATGTGGGTCATGCTCGGGACATCCTCCTAATGCCGGTCTGCCTGCAGCATAATTATGTCGGAGGTTTTCAATCTAGATGAATTAGGCAGCGAGTCAGTGTGAGAGCCGGGGACAGGGGCAGACAATCCGCCTGAAACGGGGAGGAAACAGAAGTCGGCTGCTCAGATTGTGTCTTAATTAATTATTCAGAGGCCAGATTTTCTATCCAATGACCCCGGTAAAGAAGCACAAATTATTTAGCGAGCTGCCACATCAGAGCTTGGTGTGGGGACATGAAGCGCGGTCTCTCACTGAGGTCGCCTATCACAGGAGGCATGTGAACCTCTGCTCAAGAGGCCCGGCTGCATGGCACACGGCCTCATGGGTATTGATGGCTGTATCAGGGTACAGGGGTAGAGTTTCTCTTTCTGTCAACCATCCAACCTGTCTGCATCTGCCAGGTCTGATAAGAAGGGTGAAATGTACGCCCTTGTAATCAACAGTGACTGATTTGGACAACACAAGATCAGATACCCGTTCCTGTTTGAAAAGGAGCGACAGAGATCCTCAAAGAACAACTGATAGCACAAGTCGGGGGGAAATAAAGTATTTCTGAACGCTCCTGGTGAAGTCTCTAAAACTGAGCCCCACTCCGACGAGGCGACCGCAAACATCCCTGTATAAAAATACGACGAGACAACTCGGTGTATTTGTGCTGCATGCCACCAACAAAAATCTTGAACTTCGACACACAGCGAGAGGAGAAAACCATGTGGCGGGGTGATTGTCACCCTGTTATTTTTGTTGCTCTTAAATATGTTTTCCATTGCCAGTCAAGATGTGCTATAACTTCAGAGTGTGCCAGACAGGGACAGAGGAGGAGAGGCTGGGTGAAGAGAGGGGGACAGACACACACACAGACACACACACAGCACGTTTAGGTGTGTGTGTGTTTGTAGTCTCTGTGATGTGATAGAGAGTTAGCCTTGATCTTGTTAGTGGTGATTGGGGTCTCTGTGAGACCTCACACACTGGGTTGTGGGTGTAATTGGCGATGGCAGGCCGGCCTGTAACCATGTGGAGGGAAAGGGAAGAGGAACGGGGAGGAGAACGCAGGGCCTTTGTTTGTGGCAGCCGCCACATGTCTGCCTGTGTGGCAGTGCCGCACTGTCGTGTGCACGTGTGTGTGTGTGTGTGTGTGTGTGTGTGTGTGTTTGTGGAGGCTTGGTTCAGGGAGATGATTGTTATAGCACTCACGCTGGCTTTAAAAATGCCTTTTTAATGGGAATGCGTTTCACAGGCGAGAGCAACGAGGTCTGGGAAGCCAACATCACAGCAGCAGGGTACAGGAGTTCAGCATGTGCTGGCGTTAGGACGCTGCTCAAAGGTGGAAACAGTCTGCCATCTGCTGTCTGCTACAAGTATAACAGACACACTTTGCAAAAATCTCTTCAAGCTTGTGTTTTTCAGATGTTTTCTCCTCTCCACGACAGCCATATGCCACTACTGCTTACACAAAAACCAGATAAATGAATAAACTCCCAATTCACGTTGAATAATTACTCCATAAACATCTCATAATTGTTCATCATAACTGTCTAAAACTTGTCTTGACTTTTCTATCATCGCTTCTGTAGCTTTTGTCTTTTCTGGCTGCTAATTCTGCTTGTAAACAAATGTGACGAACATGTCATCAGTCGTGTAACTGTGGTTGCAAAGTACCTTAATTAAAGATCCATTCAATACACGACCTTTTCCACTTACCTCAAGCACTTTCAGTGCTTTTCCTTAATGAACAAATAAATTATGCAGTAACCCAGGCTCAGCCAACAAAAGGCATTTGCTGCCTAATGTGTTTGCCTAAATAGGAGTGAGGAGCAGGCCTTCCTTTTAAGTGGATAAGGTGCCTCCGTTCAGCTTGTGGGAAGTGTCTCGTTTAATTTAATTCAATAATCCCGATAAATGAAATAAATCCCTTTTGGGACATCCATTCCTTGAGTAGCGAGATAATAAAAAATGAGGTTCGCAAAGAAAAAATTAGGACATTATGGTTGATTGAGCTTTTACAAAAAGCAGAAATATTAATACAGAGATATTCTTTATGTTTATAATTTTGCAATAATGAATGAGGGCATCCATGTGGAAAACAATCAGAGCCGAAAACGGATGACAGTGATTGTGGGGGGCTTAGTGAAAGAATGCATTAGCCTTTTCACGCACCCGCGATGCAAATTGTTTCACTTAAACTTTTTAAATACCATTCTGTGTTCTGACTTCATTTGAATAAGTTTGCTGATAAGAAAGCATAAGCATGAACTTGAAAGGCAGATCGTGAGTCTCAGCAACGCATTTATTCACAGCGTGATTCACGGGAGGGGAGGAAAAAAAGAGAAAAAAAAATTGAAAAGAATGAAAGAACATGATCTTCATTTGAAATATTCAATTTTGTGCTGAATTGATATTATTTGAATATAATGAAAAATACCCATATCAAACATTAATTTGAATTTAATGTGGATGCGTGTTTGAATGAATGAATGCACCACTCCGCCCAAATTAAAATGAAAAACTGGCCTTTTTCTGGAGGCTGGCACAGGTTTTATTGAAAAGATTTCAAATTTACTCAAGCAATTCTGTTTGGGCCGAAATTCATTTGATAAATGTGTTTTTGCACTACTCATTTTTGATATAATTAAGTGGCTGGCCTGACTGTGTGTGCAAGTGACTCAGCTAAAAAGCCCAAGTCTTTTATGGCATTATGCCGTGTTTTTTTTGTCTGTTTGTTTGTTTTTCAGAATGTGCTCACCCTGTTATAAATATATACCTGGTTTATATTCGACCCATGTAGGAGCTGCTGTGAAAACGTAAATTTATAGGAGCAATGACTTTAAACACTGTCAAAGCCTTCACTTGCTGCTTCAAACAGTAGCACTAAATGTTACGATCAACTTAAAAAAAGATTTGAGTGTTTTTGGATCTTAGAAAACCTGTCACGCCTCTTTCTTAATGATAGACCTACTCTAAGTAGGTCTGTTTTTGTGCTGTACCTGCTCATTACCACAGCGAACCGATTTTATTAACCCCCACCACCCCCAGCACACCCACGCACACAAACAGACTTATCACTTGTTTCCGGCAACTGCAGCCTCTTGTAAGTCAAATTGATTGAGCCGTTCTTGAACATCTGTTGTTCAGCCGAGCCTCAAAGGTAATCCCACTAATGGCCCTCTAAGCTATCCACATAAACACACACATAAATAAAAATGTTTCCAAAGAGATTTGCTCATTGACTCGCCGCTAATCAATTCTGCAGCCGCATCTGTTGATGAAGGTTTGGGAAGTACAGAGCAAGATATATGCAACGATCAATGGCTGGCACGAGGCGGACTGGGCAGTGAGTGGCAGTCACAGCTCCGCTGGGAGTCAACATTTACACACAGATGGACCGGGCTCGCCGCTTGTCTTGCCAAAAAGCTGCTGTATATATACAGTATATAAATATATATCTATATACAGTATATATACACACACGTGTACATGCAAAGCAGAAACACTGACTGGCAGAATGTTGTCCATCAATGACACAAGAGGTAAAAATTACGACTCTTATGAAGCGAAGTCTGTAAAGTGAACGAGTAACATTTACTAAATCTGAGCTGCCGAGTTCTGGCACAGACTGATACGACTGCTGCTGGATGAATGCCACTTCAGAAAGTAGCTTTTGAAAATTTTGAGAAAAGGCAAAGGCGGGGGGGTGGCCTTTCAAACTGCTGGCCATGCTAATTTTTCATCTTCTGTCACTGACTAGAACTGATTCGTGTATCTGAGACGTTGTGCAGCGTCCACTTAACGAGGATTAAAAAAAAAAAAAAGGGTAATTACCAAAACTGAGCAGCAATTCTAAACAAAGTCTGGGCTCACAAATACCAACAGGAGCTTCAAAATGGCCCACCACCAATTACCGGAGTCTCAACCTACAGTTAATGTGTTGTAACTATGCTTTTGTCCTCTTCGCAGGAACGCTGTTAATGAAGATAAGGACAGTTTCCTCCTGTCCGGTCTGGTGTAGGTACTCCGAAGCTTCGCTCTCGACTTTTCCACAAAGACAGCCATACCTGCCGCGCTCTCAACGTGCTCTCCATAAGGAGAAAGTCGGAAATTTCACCAACACTTGGGATTAGACGAAGAAATATCTGCATATGACAGACCAAGCTGGGCTTTTTTTGGATCACTCCTGCTGCCAAGCAATACTCATAAATTTAATTTCCAATCTGCTCTCCTTTTATTAGTTTGGGTGTTATTAAATGAGATTGCTTCATCTTAATATAATATATTTCCAGAGCCTGTGAATGTGGCTTGGAGCTGATATTCAAATTCAATAACATGGCCTGTACTTAGTACATGGCACTAATAAATGCCAATGTATGATGCATATGAAGACGGGGCTCAGCCTGGAAGTCGCAGAGGGCAATAATAATGCTGCGGATGTCCTTCAGAGGTGAGACATGCCTCACTCCGCCCCTGGTGCTCCACTACTCATATACCTGAAGAAGCCCAGGTGACCTACATAGAGAGCAGTGCTGAAGACAGGGGGAGACGGATGTTCATATCGCCCGGTGTTTTATTAACCAGACGAGACAAGACAAATCCCCGAGCAATGTATACACTAGCTGTGCTGATGCACCCCAGAGAGGACTATGTAAATCACAACACTCGGCCGACCTCTAACCTTCATCACTGCACACTGAGGAGAAAGTCCGTTCTGAACAGACATCTGGGCCGTTCGGTGTTAGAAACAGGAAAGCGTGTGATCAAAGTACAGTAGCTGGGTTGCAGTTTCTCACCTCTTGACCTCTGTTAGGTTAAAACTTGGCATCTCTTCCTTCTTTTTGATTTCATCACTGGAACCTGACAACTGCTCTTGCAAAGGTTGCAGCTTAGAAAGCTTAGCTGCAGCAGCGAGTGACCTTTACTTTTATTACGAATCTTTCCGTTTCATCATTATTATAAAGAGAAATCTATGCATATGATCAGCACAATGGATTTCTTTTTCATTAGTTGTGTAAAATCCCAGCCAGTGAATGGAGGGGCAGTCGGGGCTGCCTGCCAGACTAGGTACCCCTCCTCCTTCTCTTCCTCCACTGGAGGGATCTGACAGTTGGAATTAATATGCGAGGAGCTTTCTCTCTCCTTATGTTGGCTAAGGTTTTCCAGGCAACTTTATCAGGGGTAACATTATCGAGAGCTTTGCCGCGAGCTTCTTCATCATGCTCACATCCGAGCCTGCCCAACACTTGTCACTGTCAATCACAAGGTGATAATACATCAATGATTCTCTCATTTGGTTTAATAAAATCTCCAGGCTTATTTGAACTGCAGTCATTACAGCGAATAATTGCTGTACATTAGGTTCTAGCCAGGCCTTAGCCTCAGGGATGAGAAAAGACTATTGCTATATGAAGGTTTTCCCTGATGTTTTTTCCTTTTTTTTTAACCTTTACTCCCTAGTCGTTCATATTTCCAAAATGAATATTGCATTTGAATCTAGATTTGGCTTACCTTATCCAAACTAACATTGTTATTACATATTATTTGGATGTGCAGTCATCTGTTTTCACCTTTTTTTTATCTATATGCTGTCAAGACGGATTTCACCCGGGACTGCCAATTGTAATATTTAGCTGTCATTTAAACCGAATTGTAGATCTGAATCAGCAGCTCTAAAATTCTCTGAAGGAATGCGCTGACAGAGAGGAACATATTTTATCTGAGATTTGAATTCTGGCACCAGCTGTAGGTGAGAGGTGGGAGTTTCTGCTGAACCCACAGTATATAAATCTCTCAGAGAGGAGCAGTCAAACAATAAAGTGTCCCATTACACTGACGCCTGTTGCAAATAAGATCTGTTTGTGATGCTTCCTATTTGAATAAAAGGCCCAGCGTTCTTTGGAGGAATGCATATCGCCCGGCACCTTTTGTGTCAGAGTTTTAGACTAAGAGCTTCTTTTGCTGAGAAATGACAAAGTCGTGGCTGTTTTAGTTAAGTTTTGAAAATGAGCTATCTCCTGCGACATAACGAGATGCTCATTTTTGTGTGGGCTAACGTCAAATCGCTGCGGTGGCCGTCTTGAATATGGTTGACTCTAAAAGTAAACCAGTTACAGGTTTTCCAATGATTAATTTCTGAAAGTCTCATTAAAACCTGTCAAGTACTTAAAGAGTTATTTTGCTAACAGACAAGGCAAAATCCTAAACAAAGACATTGTACAATCTATTAGCACTCAAAATCTGTGCTGGGGATCCATTTTTACCACACCAGATTTTTGTTCAATGTCTGAAAAATATATTGAGTTATAGCCTTTTTTTGTGTTTTTAATGTCAGCTGGCTGTGGCAGCCATTTTGAATTGGGCTGACTCTAAAGCTTAATAAGTTGTAGATGTACGTCCAGTGGTTAGGTTCTGCAAGCTTTATTACAATTTGTTCACGTGCTTCATGCAATATTTGTAACAAACAGTCACACAGACATATGTGCACGCACACACACACAATCATGGGTAAAAACATCATCACCCGCCACTGAAAAGTGGCAGGTTAAATAATATTATTCCCAGCTTGAAGTATGTCTCAGCACCTACTTTGCTTTACAAAATAAAAATGAGGGCTAGGTTAAGGTGGTATTTCGATGCTAAAAAACAAAATAATAACGCTCGTGTTTTCAAGCAGCAAACTTTTCAGTTTTCCAGTATAAAAGCAAATCCAGCTCAAACAGGTCACATATTCAATTAGACAATCCAATCTTCACACTTTAATTACATTCATCACAGTATTTGTTTGACCAAACAAGGTCACAATAATTGATTAGATAAAGAATCAATGCCAAAGGCAAAAAGAAAAAGAAAAAAACTCATTACAGAAGCACTGGTGTGGATACTCACACCTTTGTTTGGGTCAGACAGTTCATCTCAATGTCGATGAAGGAAAAGGAGGCAGAAACTTGTTTGCTCCGAGGGGGTCTTTGATTTGTACATGTCAAAAAGAAGTGATGGTGACCTTTCATCGTCGGTTGCACCAATAAAGACGCAGGGACACTAATTACCTTTGTCAGTGAAGTGTACTTGGGACAATATACAATCTGATAACATTAATGGAGTCAATAATTTGTATTTACTCAGAAACTTGGACAATGTCCTTTCTTCCAATTAGTGCAGTCATCCATGCATTAAATTAGTTTTTTTTTTTTTTTTGCCTTTCACCAAAAAAACTAATTAGGCGTAATTGTCAGGAATCAATCAATCAATCAACAGAATGAGCCTCCAATGAAGCGTGATCAAAACTAAAATAAATAAATAAGTGACACAAATGGCATGGAAGTGTCTTAACCTCGGGGGACTGTTTGAAACATTGAAAAGACAATGGAAAAGTGTGCACTTTTGTAATGCTTAAAATTATAAGGCACTTACAGATGCACATCTTTTTTTAATCCTAAAAGCTTTTCCACAAAAAAGGTTTACGTTTAACTCTCTAAACTCAAAGTGTTTATTGTTTTTATTTAGTTAGTCTACTAACATTTGTTTAGTTAACCTAAACCGCTTTCCAAGGACAACGAGTAACCTCATTATCTAAACTAGGGGTGGTCAGTCCTGGTCCTGGAGGGCCACTATTCTGCATGTTTTGCTTGTTTCTCTTCTCCAACACACCTGTTTTGAATCAATGGGTGATTAACAGGCTTCTGCAGAACATGAAGAGGTAATTTAACCACTGAATCAAGTGTGTTGGAGCAGGGAAACAAGTAACACATGCAGGATTGTGGCCCTCGAGGACCAGGATTGAAGACCCCTGATTTATTTAGTAGTATCACACACAGACACAGCAGAAGAACTAATTTCTATTGTTTTAAAACTAAAATAGAGTTACTATTGGTAACAAAGAGTTTGGGATTTACATACAAGTAACAGAACTGCCAACTGGCAATAAACAGTTGACCTGTTTAAAGAGTATTTTAGTAAAATCTCAGGTCTATGTGTTTATTGACTGACAACCCACAGCCTTTTCATACTGTTACTGTCTCTTTAAGGCAACGCATTTGTTTTTACAAGTGACAGAAATCTCAACAAATCAACAGTGAGTACGTTTATAGTACCAACCAATGAGGAGCTGCAATCGTCCAACAAGAAACGCCCCTTATTATGTTAGATTGAACTCTGGTTTTCCTGTCAAATTATTGAACCAGTTAGCTGTATTGACACCTAAGTAAGTGGTGGCAAGTTGTTGTTTTTATTTTTTTTAAATCAGAAATTGCGTGAGTAACGAGTTAACAACTGAGACATTTACAAATCTCAACTCAACTCGGTGAGTTACGTCGCTAAGCTTTTTTTTTTTTACGTGCAGGAGCTAAAATTAAAGGACCTAGTTAGCAACGTCAACACAAGCTTGCACGCTAATGCTAACGTAAATTTTTGAAGAGAACAGACAGTTTCTATCTGGAAACGTTAAAATTTGGATTTTAACTCTTAAACCCTAATCCACTGAATATATATCTAACCGTAACAGTTGGTGTCAGGTAGAAATGATTTATTTTTTTTGTTGCCAAACGTAGTTGCTTTACGTTTGCTAACGTAGCACCTGCGTCTCTCTGGACCGATGCTGTCCTGTCACATAAAATAAGTATTCCTAGTGTGTTTTTATTGTACTATCGTGACCTTGTTACCGACTGTATTAGCTAATCAACCCTTTTGGACGTCTGCATCGATGCAGCATAAAAGTGTACTTCATAAAACAGCCATGCTAGCACGATGCTAAGCTACTTCAAACTAATCATCAAGTCATAAAGCTTTTATCACAGCTGTTAACTTTATCTGTTTGTTATGTGACAACGTCTGATAAATACGCATTAGGTTTCATATTTTTTGGGCTTAGAAAGGAAGGGTTTCTGAGCAAGTAATCCACTTGTTTTTGTGACCATAGCTGCAACAACAATCATTTCTTTAATGTCCTCTTTCGACAGCAGCGGATGGACCCCTCTTTTCACGGCATGGGACCTGCTTATGCAAAAGGGACTCCAATCTGAACCTATGAATGAGTAATGAACCTGAACCCCTTCTGGAGCATGTCTGCCAACACGAGTTGTAAGGTAAAATTAAACATATTTTCCTGTTTACTTGGAAGCACAGTGAACTCAGCCAGCACCAATTCAATAAGTCTGTATATAAAAAAACAAAAACACTGGCAGTACAATCACTGATTTCCTAAAAAGCTTTCTAGGAAACCTACTGCACAGGGCAGTCATGAGCTAACTGCCTTACAATTATTTGTTAGTGTTTTAGTCTGAAATGTACAAGGTGAACAAAATATTTTATTCCTATAGACATTTTATGATGACGAAGCACTGTTATAATAAAAATTAAGAAAAAAACAACTAGCTGGTTACCAAACGTGATGGTTATGATACTGAAAACAAAATGTATCTAGATATGAAATCAGTTGTTCTAGCCTGTCCTTATTACACTCCACATATCACTTCAGTTCTTTTTTCTTTCTTGTTTTTTTTAAGTTTCATTTATTATTTTTCAAGCCAAAAATCTTGTTTGTTTCAAGAAGCATTGTAACTAGAATACCATGAACTGTATGATCAAATAAAAGGTCCTTTTACTCAGTTATTGTCACAGATCACACTTGTGGCCCTGTGTGGAAGCACTCCAACCCTAGTTATGCCACACTTGTGGTGGATTTTACTGGCAATAACTCATTGCTAAAATTCTAGTGATTTCTTGTAGGTCTTTTAGCAACCTGGCCGATAATCAGTTTTCAGTTACCCTGCATGTATCTTACCATTAGTGTGATTAAACTGCAGCTGTTACAACCATGTTTAGGGTAATGATCACTAACTGGCAGTCCACCGGCCAAACTCAACCCATGAGCTTATTCCATCTGTCCTACAAAGTATTAAACTATCTGAAAAATTTGGGTGTGACTCAGACACTGAAAGACTGTAGAGAGGTTACATGCTGCTGGACGCTCGAGTGCTGCGTGGCTGGTTAGCTCGCTGGGATGTGAGAAGTGCTTACATGCGAGACATTTGGGTTTGTCTCCTGTTCAAAGCCTTATTTTTGTCCATACTGTGTGACATTGGAATACTTATATACTTTAAAGTTGAATTTTAGTCTTATTAATTTACTCTTTGGGTGAAAAAAAAAAAAAAAAAAAATGGTAGTAAGTGGACTTTCATTAGTGGCTGGGAGCCAATGTTTTTGCATAACATCTGAGCAGATGTCTTGAGGAAAATGTTATTAACTCAAAAAAGTAATATGCCCTGGGCTTTTTAGCATGCTTTGCCTTTTTTTTCTAGTTATAAGAACAGTTCTGTTTTCTGAAACATGTCTTTCAATCACGTGTTGTTCATTGGCCGACATTTGCCGCATCCGTTTTAGGTTCAGCAGTAGTTTGTTGTCGTTTCTGGTACATCATGTCTTCCTGAGGCCCAGTTCTCTGTGTGTAACTGCTCTTCTCCGGACCATCGGGAAAACGCAGCGATAGCTCTGCCTCCTCGTGTCTAGACTTGGGCTCCCAATTAGTGTCAAACCAGACAGGCAGTGTAACCGGATAGGTTGGTCCCGGCTCATGACTCCAGCCCTGAGCCGCTGGTCAACTCTGAAGTCCTGCAGCCCTCTCTAAGCTGAAGATAATATTTTCCTCCTTTTTTGTTGCTCAGTCTTTACCAGTTTGTGTTGTGACCCTTGTTGTCCCCTCCTTCCAAACCGACAGAGATCTGATGAGGAGCAGAGCGGGCAGCCAGACCAGAGAGCCAGCCCAGCCCGGACTTCTTACAAAAAGCACCTTCCACCGATTCCTAAGAATGCAGTCCCCATAACCAAACCAGCATCGATGGGCACTCCAGCCCACTCGGCCAATGGCACACATGCCTCCTATGGCCCCTTTTACCTGGAGTACTCTCTGCTGGCTGAGTTGTAAGTATTTGTCTGGCATCAGACAAAGTAATGATCTCCGTTGTCTTTTCATATGTTCTGATTGACCTTCTTGTCATGTGACCTGCAGCACACTAGTGATTAAGCAGAAACTCCCTGGAATTTATGTCCAGCCGTCATACAAGTCAGCACTAAGTAAGAACATTCTTGGTTTTAAGTCTCATTCAGTTTTCTAAATCTTCCTTTTTTTGAGTATTAATGTCACTTACTACAAAAATAACAGTTTTAGTTGCTAAGAATTTGTTTACCATTTAATTTTTTTTAAAAGGTCAATAATATACAGCCTGTGTCAATAGAATTCAGTGATGGAAGTAAAGGTTGTGTAATGCCTTATATCTCCCGTTGTTCAGTGTGGTTTGGAGTCATATTCATCAGGCATGGTTTGTACCAAGATGGTGTCTTCAAATTCACCGTTTATATTCCAGACAACTATCCAGATGGGGAATGTCCTGTAAGTTTGCTTTTTATTGTTTTGTTTTGTCTTTTTTTTTCAGGTTCTGGTTCTCTAAGTCTGTCCATTTGATCGTTGTAAAAATAAGTAGAAGTCTTCAGCGTAATAAGCAGTACTTCAGCACTGATCGTTAAAAAAAAAAAAAAAAAAAAGATTCTGATTTGCATTAAAACTAATATTTGAGGTACATTGAGACAAATTGTCTGAACTGTTTCAAACGATTCGTTTCAGAAACTGGTGTTTGACATCCCAGTCTTCCATCCCCTGGTGGACCCCGTGTCTGGAGAGCTTGATGTCAAAAGAGCTTTCGCCAAATGGAGGTAAGGGTTAACTTCCTTTTCAAGAAACGATTTCTCTTTACCATTAATTTTGGTGTTTGTCTGTAGGTGTTATCTAGCAAATGGTTTTGTAGGAGACTTCCTGTCAAAACCGATGCACTTAAACATAATTAAATATTTAGTTGTCAGCTATAAATATTAAACTGAAATGAATTAATTTTATTTCCTGAAGTACACCAGTACAAAGTACGTTAGCGTGAGTCCTTTTAAACTGGGAGTCAGGTTTGTAACGATGGTTGAAAAAGTATTCAGCGCACATTGTTCTAAATTAGAGGAGATCACTGTTAAATTTACTCCCTATGGATACATTTCAAACAGTTATCATTCTGTTTGACCCAAAGCTCTGAAGCTATGAATCAGTGGATTTAATCAAAGTGAAATGTGTCCTGATGAGCAGCTTGTTGGAGTATCTTTGACAAAAGTAAGAAGCCACAACTGAGCAGACGCCAGTCGATCACTTCTGACTGCACATGAATGAGAAATCCTCATGGTCTGACGGTGTTACAGCCGTTACGTTACACTAACAGAATCATACGGTGAAGTGTTTGTGGAGTGCCTTTACAGTGCTTAAGAAAGTTTATTAATTGTTTGGAAAATGGCCTGTATTTTAATAGCTCTTTATCAAGTCTGAGGACTCCAAAGCGCTTCACGCTACAATCAGTCATTCACCCATTCATCCGCTGATGGTGGATGAAGCTGCCATTCAGTCAGCGCCACCCGGCCTACTGACCACCACCAGTCGGCAAGTTGAAGTGTCTTACACAACAAATGAGACGACGGGAGCTGGGGCTCGAGCCGGCAACCTACCGGTTACAGAACAAACCCCTACCTCCTTGAGCCACCCAAAAATCAGTAATGATGCTGTGAAAAGTTTTTCTTTAAACAAATATTAAAATGTCACACCTTTGTGTTTTTTGTAGGAGGAATCACAGCCACATCTGGCAAGTCCTGATGTACGCACGCACCATTTTTTACAAGATCAACACAACGGAGCCACTCAACCCAGAAGCTGCTGTGCTGTAAGGTTCTGGGCCTTCAAGACTCAAACACTCAGCAACCTGTCCTTGAGTGCTTTTAGATGATCAGATTATTTTTTTGTTTCCTACTGTTCAAAAAAATAAATGCAAATTAGACTTAACTGGATCTGTGATCCACTAATCCAAATTATTGGAGTGATCTGTTTTTAAGTCAATCTTCATGTGTGGTTCTAATTAGGAAAAAGGTCAGAACCTTCTGCTTGTTATTGTTGTGGAATTAAACTTATTTGTTTTTACCCTCTCAGGTATGATAAAGATGTGCAGCTGTTCAAAAGCAAAGTGGTAGACAGCGTTAAACTATGCAACAGTCATCTTTTTGACCAGCCCAAGATCGATGATCCCTACGCAATAAGGTTAGACACCCGTTTCCATTTTTGACATTTCAGTGCTCACCAATATAAACAAACACTTTGAAATTCAGTGTGTGTGTGTGTGTGTGTGTGTGTGAGTGTGTGTGTGAGGACAAAGAAACTGAAAGGGTAGCAAAGGTTTCTGTCTCATTTCACTCATTCATTTCATTTTAGTTTTTCTCCATGGAACCCAGCCGTTCATGAAGAAGCAAAAGAGAAGATGTTCATTCACAAAGTAAGTTGAATAAAAATAAAGAAATGACAGTTCTCTTGTTATATTCAAGCAGGATTCTTCATTTTCTTCACTTGGGTTAAGCTGAAGACAACCTTGAGCTTATCATTGTTATGCAACCTTGAGCTGTTGCATAACAGAGCAACTTCTTTTTTTTCATTTTTTTTTTTGTCGCCTTAGAGACGGCCCGACGAGCACCACAAGGGAACGCAGGTGTCGGGGTTATCTTGGGTGAAGCCTGGTTCTACCCAGCCCTTCAGCAAAGAGGACAGTCCTCCCCAGAGTTGAACCTGCACTGTGGCCACTAGAGGGCGGCACAAACCTTCGAAGCTGCTGGCTCGCCTCAACTATTTTGTATGAAGTGGAACGTTGAAACGGTTTGGGAGAACTTTGTTCTCCCCTTTCTTTCTAAGCTTTAAAAGCTATCCTGGCATCGCCTGACAAAGCTCTAGATTAAGTAAAACTAGTTTTGTATCATCTGTAAATTGATGACAAATGGATGTCTCGGCTCATTTAGGCTGTGATGCAATCAGTGCTTTTTCATTTATCTCCCCAGTCCATGCACATTTGGTTAGACGGTAAGGTTAATTCTCCAAAAGAAGAGGTGAAAGTGAAGCACTTTGTAGACATGTGGTGTTTGTGATGGACTGCATGGTGAGTACCACTTGTTGAAACTGGCTTAGGGCTGTTTGTCAGACTGGGAATGTCATCAACTTCAGTTCTGAATGAAACCTCCTAACCCCAATAACATGTTTTATCTTTCTTATTGGATATTGATTTCTTTTTGTCTTTACTGTTTTTTTTTTTTTTTTTTTTTTTTTTTTTTTTTTTTTTTTGTAGCTTCTAATATATAATTGTTTAAAGCAGAACAGGTGGTAAGTATGTTTTTTAAATAAGATGCTACAAAAGTAAGCTTGGTTTTTATATAGTCAGATTTTAAACAATTTTGAATGCTTTATGGATTTTTTTTTCCCTCCCTCCCTTCTTTTTTGTTAATGGTTATTAAAGGTCTTTTGTGTAAATAATGGATGCTGTGCTAAGGTTCAACTGCCATTGGTTTTCTTAAGATTTTTTTTTTTTTTTTTTTTTTAGGTAATCTAAGCTCCCAAATTGCAAACCATACTGCAGGATTTCTACCTTTTTAAGTTTAAGAGTAAATATATTTTGATAAGGTTTCAGCATTCACCACTATCTGAGGAGCACAACATTTTAATGTACAGAGTTTAGTTGATATTTCCAATTTTATTTCATACTGTCACCTTACCTTGTACTGGATTTTTTGTGTTCCAATGGAAAAAAATCAGGTTTGATGATCGAATGGCTCGTTCTGCTTTTCCGAAACGGTTGCTGAAGGACTGGGATGTGCAAATCCTGTGAGGAATGACCACATTAGCATA
Source organism: Kryptolebias marmoratus (assembly GCF_001649575.2). Lineage (NCBI taxonomy): Eukaryota > Metazoa > Chordata > Actinopteri > Cyprinodontiformes > Rivulidae > Kryptolebias > Kryptolebias marmoratus. Next base: position 15,946,561 of record NC_051444.1, read on the forward strand.
GCAGATAAGGTGCTGAACCTGTTAGACCTACATATACCTCCTGAGGAAGGCAGCGACTAATTATAATGTACTCCACACACGGTCATTGGGCTGTCTGCATCTTCAAACATGAGTGATGTGTTTTGTATGGAGCTGTTCCTTCTCTGCTGCATAAACGACGAGGGAAATAAATCTTTACTCTGAGACCAATAAAAGACTCTAAAGTCAGTCTTTGTGTGGATTTTAGTGATCTAGTTTTTTTTTCTTTCAAATATGAAATGTAAAGTGGGCGGATGTTTTGTTTTCAAGGTACTCATTGCAAACTCTGAAATGAAACATAAAAGGGTTATCCTTAGCCATAACAAATGGCTCAGTTTAGAGGAGTTTAGTCCAGTAGTTTTTCCCACATATATTAATATGTAAATCCTGGAATGTGGCTATGCACTCACTGTAAACAAAGCATTTTTATCTAACAAATTTGAGTGTAAATACATACAGATACATCAAAATAGTTGGACTTCTTGATCCCATAGGTCCTAGAACTGTTACCAGTCATTGTGGTTGTTTCTGCAGGTAAACAAATGCTCGTTTTTGTTTGTTTGGACAGGTTTTCATGACGTTGCAGTGAGTTTCTGAAATTACTAATCCCAAATGGTTATTACACCAAGCAATGATTAGTGTCAAAAAATCTGCTGATTTTAATTTGTCATAGCAGAAAATGCACAGTAGCATCAATATCTGGAATCATTCGTAGGTGAGGATTTTTCTGTTTATGGGTCAGAGACTTTTCAGCTTCCAACCCATAAAATAACAGTGACAAAGGTGTGTGACCCCATCTGTTGGCGGATTAAATATCCAAAAGTGCTAATGATCATATTAAATAAGGGCATAATGACAACACAAACAGTCTTAGCATCCATTTTGCTATTTTTTAAATCATTAAATGACTTGTATTTCAATTCTCTGTTACAATTATGGTGTAAATATATCATAAAAACTAGGTTTTTAATTTTAACTTGATATCTGGAGAGTATCTAAGGACCCCTACTTGATGTTGGGTGACCCACACTGGGGTCCCGACCCCAACTTTGGGAATCATTGCTATAAATTGTCATGAAGACCAAACTTTAATGCTTATTTTAATGACATGTAAAGGTGGTATGTCATTGCAGCGGCCAGCCACCAGAGGGCGCTGTGCCCCCGCGGTGGAGACGCCGCTCCCACTCCTGTCACGTTCGCATGAAGGAGAGACTCCGGTCCATGTGCGAAAAGTAAAACCTCTCCTGATTGGCTGCGGCTCGGACGCGGCCATCTTATGCACTCTGTCAACACGGCCACTTTTCCAGCTGATACCGTGATTTAATCAGCGGCTTTCCGGGCTCAGGCGGTGCGCCGCGGTCCCGAGAGCACTCCCACGGGAAGAGTCGGGGTCCGGTTGCGCTTGGATTCGCGACACTTTGGCAAACTGTCGCCTGTCCAATCACAGAGGGACTCACTAATATGCAAATACGGCGTTATCGGAGTCACGTCAGCAGCAGCAGCAGAGCCGCTGTGCCGCGGTCGCCAGCAGGAGTACAACTAACAACACGGCTACAACTTCGCCGATAACATCCCCCCCCAACCTCCGTCTACATTGACGCCCGGAGTTGGGCTTCGTGGTTAGTTTCAGGTAAGAAACGACTCTCGCCTCGTTTGTTTTGTTGTATACTCGCTCCGCACTCGGGAGGGTTTCGTCTCATTCAGCTTGGGGAGCTGTCAAATATCGGACAGTCGAGATAGAGTGAGGGGGTCGACTCAGCTGATGACACCGCTTTAGCCGAGAGGGTGTCCTCCCCCGGTGGAAGCGGGGCTGCGGAGTGGCCAAACTTAAACTGGGGGGGGGGCTTCAAAACGCCATGAAAGCGCGTTAAATAAGACATGTCATTGTACTTTTTAGTTTGCGAAGTAAGGAAAGAAAGAAAGAAAAAGGAGACGCGTGGTTCCATATTGGAAACACGGTGGTCCTGAACTGACAGCGACCAACTGGGCTCAGTCGGAACCAGCTCGCTGTTGAATAATGGACGTGGAGCAGGACTAGTGTGGTTTTATTTCAAACTGTGGGGTAAGGAAAACGAAACTCAGTCGAAGACGACTAACTAGTTAGTTGCGCTATCACGGACACCTTCACTGACGTCCTCTCCATCTATCTCTCTATCTCCGGCCTCTTCTTCCTCCTCCTCCTCCTCCTCCTCCCTCAGTCCGTCCGTGACAAACGTCACGACACCTTTTTTTTTTTTTTTTTGAACCCAGAGTGAAGGTTCGGCTCGGGCCACGTGCTCCTAGTTTAAAGTTGCGCATTCAAACGAGTTTCTGCTCAGCTGGAAGAAAAGGAGGAGGAAAAAAAAAGGAGCTGAAGCCATTTGTGCTGGAAACAAGGAGAAAAAAGAGGAAAAAAAGAAGAAGATGCGACTTGTTTCAGAGTGCAGGTCTGTTTCTGGAGATGTAGAGCGAGAAATCTGAACCAGTTTAAATAGGTTTCTTTCGAATAAAATTTCCAAAAAAAAGTAAAGTGGTTAGAATTACGCGTGCTAATCCCGGGATTGTGTTACCGGTGTCGCAGTTAAAAAAAATGCGCCGAGGTTGTTGTGTGTGTAATTTTCTTTACTTTTTTTTTGGGGGGGGGAGGGGGGAATAAAACCCGTTTATACGCGCAGTTCTTTTTGTTGATATGCGCGTGCTGCACGTGCGTGGAAGGCGCGTGCAGCGTCATGGTTCTGGTTCTGGAGGAAACAGCTGGAAACCAGCCGGAAGGGGAAACTCTGCACCCTCACGGTCAGCTGGAAGGTGTTTTAAAGTTAGCACAGACTGGCTGAGCACGTGGGGCCACGTGACCCAGACTGACGCGTTCGGGGATGTTTTAGAAACTTCTAAGATTTGTTTTGTTTTTTTTTTGCATGCTTTTCGTTTTGAACCAGTTTACTCCTCTGAGTTGATCTCGAGTGCTGTCTCCACCTCCCCAGCTTCTAGCGCCATTTCTCACACCTGGTTTGCGGAACATGCCCTTGAATTTGTTTCAAACAGGACACTGATGTGAATCAAGTTTATTAGGGGTTACCAGGGAAAGGGAGGGGGGGGGGGGAATGGCACAGGCATTGAATTTGTATTGATTGATTTTTGTTTGGGACCAACCCAGTGGTGTCATTCCAAAAGATCGGCGCACACCAGTGCATCATTGTAACCCAAGTACAAGAACAAAAGCCAGGATCTCACTATGCTGCCAGTGTGCAGAAAAGCACCGGTGAGGGAGTTTCCCAAAGGTTTGGAAATGTGTGCAGGAGTGCTCGATGTCCTCGCTTGAGTCGCATTTGTGTCCCGTGGATCTTGAGCGTTTCTTTTGCTTGTTTTCCAGGCAACTTCTGTCTTTAAATAATTATGAAGTTTTTGGGGGTCTGGTTTGTGACAGGTTCCACCCTCAGTAGCTTCTCAAATTAGCTTTCGCATGTCCAAAGTGCGAGCAGTTGGCGTGGCCGCTACATCGTGACCAGTTGGAGACGAAAATAAGACTCTTGCCTCATATCCTCATATCCTGCCCCCAGCTGTGCAGAAAACACCCGGCTGGGGAGAGTCCCCCTCCTCTCCCCATGTTTACAGCACATGGACCAGGTTTTTTAAATCAGCATGCGTATCTGTCACCCTAACTCTGTCCACAACATTTGTTCAGTGATTTGAATAGTTGTCCCCTCCAAGAAACAAAAATCTAAATTATGATGTGTGACCATTGCAGGACTGTCTTAAAACTCTCAGGCAACAAAACCTCAAGTTCATGGTGAATTTGAACTTGTCTAATACCAGAAGGTTGTGAGACGTTCGGGTGACATCCATGCGATATTCTCAAGCGTATCGTACGAACAAAACCAAGAAGACCTCATTTAATTGGTCTGTTTTCTCACTGTTGTCCCATAGTTTAAAGTTGCCAACTATTCTCCCAGCATTCACAGTCAGGTGAGATTCTGGCTCAAATAAATGAATCCCAAAGCACTTTACATACGCTCTCACACTGTTTCACCCCCTCCTCTGGTTCCTTTTTAAGATTTTGACAATTTCGCTTAGTTCATCAAAGTTTGAAAACAAAACAAACATTGTTGCTACGTTTTAGCGATCTGAGACAAATAATCAGTAAATGACACGCCTCTGCATGGTCTTATTGGTATTTTTCAGAGCATCAGCGTCACAAGAGTAAAGACTCAAATGAATCCTAAAATTGAACCATTGCCAAACCAAAAACAGGAATAGCTTCATGCTTAAGTGACATTGTTTTTTTTTTTCCCCTGGGACTTCAAGTTGTGTGGAGAGTGACGTTTGACCAGTTTGTGACGGCAAACTAACCAGAAATGTGCTTAGTCGTTATGACTTAGGTTATTGACTGGATGGTTAGTTTGGAATTGGGCTTTAAAATGTTAGTTTAAAGTTATTTTAAACTAACGAAAATGAAATTTATTAATGCAACTATACTCTGTAAAAACAATTTCATTTAGGTACGAATGTTTACTTTTGTTCAACACTGAACGCAACATAGTCAAAATGAAAGTTCCTGTCAGGCACGCATGCAGTTTCGTTGATCTGGCAGCGATTGTCAGCTCCGTTGTCTGAATGACCATCCTGCCGGGGCGGTGGCAAGTGGTCAGAGAAGTGACGCGCGAGTTCTGCTGTGACGCTCGTGTGTAACGGGAAACGTGTGCACCTTTAACCACAGTGGGGGTGGGGTGGGGGGGGTCTTCAGATGATCCTGGGAGAATGATTTAAAGCAGAACTTTACTGCACAGTTGTGAAGCTTGGTAGCTCTTACATATGGGCTTGTTTCGGTTACAAACGTGGTTAATATGTTGAATGGAAGTTTACACACAAAAGTGCTGCTACTATTGTGTGAACAGTCAGAATGTGCAGGGCAGGCAGTAATGTTTAGAAATCCACCAGGAGTGAGTGGGATTGGGATTAAGAAAATCGTTCTGGTCAGGGTTGTAGTCTGAATATTAGCTGTTTGACACACACACACACTTTCAGACACACACACACTTTCAGACACACACACACACATCGGTCTAGAATATGAATAATTAATGAATCTAGAATAATTAATGTTGCTGTCCAAACCATTCTACTTGTGTGCATTCTACTCTACGGAAGATCTTTTTCAGAATTTTAGAGAACTAAATAAATGCCCCCCCCCCCTTTTTTTTTTGAAGTCCTTAGTTTTCTTGTGCTCCATTTTCTCCACTCCGACAAACGCAACACAAGCCCCTTCCATACAACTTTTTGAAGCTGGGCTTGCCATGCCTAGTTATTTCTGTATCAACGTGGTCCAGCCTTGAGCTGGCAACAGACATAGTCACAGAACCAAATGACCTATGTGTGTAAGCGAGAGGTGGGACCCTGGCCTGAAGGGGAGATGTAGCAATGATGTATGGAAGTGGTGTCCAATCCTGGTCCTCGAGGGCCATTATCATGCATGTTTTACTTGTTTCTCTGCTCCAACACACCTGATTTGAATGACTGAGTGATTAACAGGCTTCTGCAGAACATGAAGACCTGCTGATGGGCAGGGAAATGACTAAAACATGCAGGGTAGTAACCCTCCAGGAGCAGGGTGGAACACCACTGATGTATGGTGTTTTTGTGATCAGCCAGCTACAGGATGAAGTTATGAATAATCAGCTAAATAATGATTAGCATTCACACAAAACATTTAGCTTTTAACTTTATTTTTTGAAGCATTCAATTAGAACGGCCAGCTAAATGATCTTGAAAATGAGTTCATCTACTAATATTGTTTTAAAAACAAACAGACATGTCTGATGCACATTTATTGTGTATTAAACGTTTCACACCACACCTTTGATTTTGTGATGTGCTGTAAAAGCACACATTGTTGCAGGACTTGGCCAGCTTGGCTGGTTTATGGAAATCAACATTGTGGCTCTATTATAGAACCATAATGTAAAGGGAAACTATAAAAAAAGTGCACCCAGGTTGAATTAAAAGCCTTTTTTTTTTAGATGTACACAGCTTTTCTGTTAATCAGGTGAGAACTGAATGTATTGGTAATGTTTGAATATTTTTACTTTGCTGTTACATTTTACCTCAGAAATCAAAGTAGAGAAGACAGAGTATTATGTGTCACTTTTCACACTGTACAAGTCTGAATTGCTGCTGTCACATCAGCAGACTAACAAGCGCTATAGAGGGGGGTTGAACTGTAATCTGATCAGCTATTCAGAGGAGTGCAAACAGTTGCATCATTAATAATAACAAATACAACTTTCCTTATTGGGTTTGACTGTGATAAATTGCAGCAGGATCTCATCTTTTTTGTGTCTAACAGAAAACTCCCAACATTTTAGCATGTTTAAGTGTACGCCTGCTGCCACGAAAGGTGGGCGATCATGCCTATATCTGCATTTGTCTGTCTGTTAGGAAAATATCTCATTAACCACTAGAAGTATTTTAAAGAAGCTTTCAGATTGTATCCATTGGATATACATCTTCACGTGATTAACTTTTAGAATCAACCTGATTCAAGATGGCCACCACAGCTAATCAAACACAAATATAACTCTAACTTGCTCAGTTTTACACATATTGAGTTAAAAATTGCCACAGTACTAAATAAGACTTGTTGGCACACAGTCTGTAATCACTAACACATTGTGTATGTAAGGTGGTGGGCAATATGCATTCATTCAAAGAACATTACGTAGTTTCATTTGATATGAAGTTTTCTGATAAACTGCTGTAAACTCTCAGGATTTAGATTTAAGATATGCTACAGTTTTTCATCTCATACAGGGATCATGGTGCAGTATCCTTTTTAATGAAGTCAAGTTACAAATTTCCTAAGCTGATAACTCTTACGCTATCAAAGTAGGCTAATCAAACACTTCCATGCATAAAATGCAATCATTTGTTTGTCACATGAGTAAATCTCAGTGGTATATGCAATGTTGCTGAATGTTCATTGGCAATAGTTGGACGTAGAGATCTTAGGATGTTTTAGAAGAATTTTCACTTTACATTTTGAGACTACTGCAGTAATGTTGTTGGGGTAAATGGGATCAGCTGATTATTTCACAGCTTCCGAAGTTAATTATTTTGTCTGTTGCCTGTAAACAAAAAATGAACACCACAAACTTTACAGTGCATGCAGCTCTTACACTGACAAAGAGTGGGGAAAAAAAGCTGTCAGAGACAAGATATTTTAAATATTTTTAGTTTCAAAATTATAGATAGAAAGTAAGCAGACAAATTACAGCAGCACTCCTGCCTGTTCTATAATCCCAGGCAATACGCAGTACCACCTCTACGCAAAAACATCTAAATCTCTAGAAGGAGTTTCTTGAAATGTAAGGGCTGGAAAGTTTGAGAGTTAAAAGATTTGTTGTTGTTTTGTTTTATGGTGAGAAGTCAAAGTCCGAAGTCTAGCCACGCCCCAATGCTGTGATGAAAACTCAAGCTTTTGATCACTTTAAATCCCCAGTGCTTTGTAAGTATATTGACCAAGTTTGAAGTCAATACTTTAAAACCTCCAAGAGTTCTTTCAAATAAGAAAATTTTAAATCCTCAAATTGGTGTCTTTCAAAACAAAACAGCCAACTTCTGTTGGGTTTAGGACCTACCTCAAAAAGGCAAATGTCAGACGAAGTAAAAGTAGTTCTCAGGGATGCAGAAAAGGTAACACTGTTGAGCCTTTTGCCACGCCTCTTTCTGAGACCCTTTTGACATTAAAAATTTCACTTACCTTTTAAGCTGTTCCCAAAGTTTCACAAGTTTTTGAATATGGAAAAGGGCACCAAAAGGTAATTCATTCAGCATAAGAATAACAGGAAATACTGATTTACAATAGGCCTTTGCATCGCCTGTTGAAACTATACGCCTTGAGGTAGTCACAGAGTTGAGTCGACAGCAGAGCTCCTCTCCGACTAGCAGTGCTGATGTAGTCTGAATCTTTAATGTCAGCTTCCCATGTGTAAGCACATACTGCCATGACCCAGAGCTGCCTGTCTTCGGTATGTGCAAATTAACTTAAGAGAACAAATCTATGTAAGAACAGTGTTTTTATTTCTTTTCTTTTTGCTGATTAGACAAAGTCTGTGTGTAAAGAGGGTTTCAACTTACCTGGGAAAGACGCACTGTCGAATGAAGGTTAGCCAACAGCACCAGTGTGAAACAATCTGTGATATTCAAATGCGAAACATTTGGTGAAAGCGTTTGTCTGTACTTAGTACCTACCTTAATTGAGTTTGAGGCCAAGTGTACCTTTTTAATTGTTTATCTGGTAGAAGTCAACATTTTCCATTTCTGTTCATGTTGTTAGGGATGGCTTTGGAAATTATTAGGTAAATTAGGTCAAAATATTTTGGGTAAATCTTTCTTCAAGAGTTAAGGGTTAGGGTTCACCTCTGCTGGCATCAGTGGTAAATTGGCTACTGTGGTTTTTCACCAAGTCATGATCATGTGTTCATTTTTATCTGCGTTATTGTTCCTGCGTTATTGATTGGGCTAATGAGCTGTACATTAGACCAAAAACTGTACGTGTACCTTCATTTTAGACCTGGATACAGGAGAAACGTCTGTTTGTTTTTCTATGTGGCAGTCGGCACATAATGACTGACCTGGGAAGGCTTCTGTCATCTTCCGCTGGCCTGTGGTTGCAGAACACTTAAATGCGCGTGCTCAGAGGGCCTTGTCAGCCTCTGCCCTTTGCTGTTGAAATCCTATCAGCTGCCTGCACCTCCCACACATTCTGCAGTAGCAGGGCAGGCAGCTTCAATGCTTTCTAGGTGGGGGGTTGAGGTGCGTGTGTTTTATGTGTGTGAGTGTGGTAAAGGGGTGGGGGTACAGGAAGAGACACCTGCTGGTGGCTGGCGGTTGGTTTACACCAGCTGCTTTGCTGCACACATGAAAGGCAGTGCTGATTGGTGACGAAACAAAATTTGTAAAACAAAAAAATGACAACGTGTATAAAGAGCTGGTTGAAAATTATGATTTATTTGTCTTTGGTGGATTCTAAATGTATTGTTTTACTGGTCAGCTTATAATTAATTTACAAACAAATCTGCATTTTACCTTAACAGAAATTTAGAAAAGCTTTAAAATGTTTATGTTAATGTTAAATTTTAATCAATATATTTTTCTCTTCCCTTTTTGGCAGGTATGAACTATAATGGACATGCTGTAACTCTGTAGACAGGCTCATCGGGACCATCTTGGATTCGGTGGTGTTTCCAAGGTTCCTGTCACATTCTGACGTCTGCCATGGACTTCTTTGACGACCCCAACCTCTTTGTTGGAGGTTTGGAAGGGCTGGAGGAGGATGGCTTCTCTTCAGCACCGTCACTTGTGGATGAGCTAAATCTCAGTGCTGACTTTGAACCCCTTCAAGTGGCAGCACTTGGCCCAGGGAAGCATCAAGACATGATGCCACCAGCCTCTTCTCAACAAGGTTTACCCAGTTACAATCAGCCGATGGCTCCATACATTGGCACAAAGGCACAAAATTCTATGGGGCAAGCATTTTCTGGTTCTCGTAGCACGGGGTGTGGCATGATTGCAGAGCAACATGGCCAGTACCACAACGCCACCATTAGCCAAGTACCTCAATCCAATGGGTTGTTCTGCAACAGTGGAAGTCCAATGTGGGGCAACCAAGACCAAAATGGAAACGTGTTCCACTCTTTGTCTCAACAACAGCAACAGGTTTGTCATCCACAAATGCACAACCAACAACTTCATGTCAGACAACATCCTCAGCACCATGCTGGCCATCCTCATCATCATCATCAGCAGCAGGAGGAGCAGCAGCACAGAATGCGGCAGCAACAGCTGCAGCAAAGGCACAGTCATCCACAACAGCTGTTAAACCAGCACCAACAAATTGGCACACCGAATGTTTCCCTGCAGCAACAGCAGCATCACAATTTCTCCTTTCACCAGGGAGGTCAAGCCAGCGGGCATCAGCAAATGCACCATTCTCGGCAGCAGGTTCAGCATCCGCTACCTGCAAGAGAGCTACAGTTTCGCTCCAAGTCTTGTTTGGAAAGTCAGAATGCATCTCAGAGTGGGACCTGCTTGCAAACACAGCAGCAGCAGGGTAGCTACCAGTTGCTCAGAAGAGGTCAAGCCTTCTCCGGGTCAGGACTGGAAGACTCTCACCTGTCATTCCCCATGCATTCATCATCTGTAGTTCACTCCCTGACAACATGCTCTGTCAGTTCTGCTAATGCTTACCAAGCAGCTGAGTACCCTGCCTACCCTGGAGAGCCAGAAATACCCAGTCTCAGTCAGCAGTCTTTATCCTCAGTCTCAACATGTAGGCCCATCACCACTGCACCACATACATCTACAGTTCTTGGGCTGTCAGGGGAAACATGTCAGTTTCAATCCCCAGCACTCATGAGCCAGCTGCACTCTAGAACAGCAGCCAACCAGGCAGAGGAGTGTCCCTTCAGAGCCCTGCGTTGTCCTGGAGAAACCCAGGGAAAGTCATCTGAGGTGTTTGGTGAAGCAGTGAGTTGCTATCCCAGCATTGCAAGCCACCTGCCCTCTGAGCAGCCTCTGAACTGTGGGGCTATCAACACTAATGGCTACCAAGCTTTTGCAGACAGTTTTCTTCCGTCAGAGGCCCAGGATGGAGACTTGGACGAGCTGGATCCACCTGACCTCTTGCCTGACCTGCTGCCCCAGCTGGAGGAGGATTTGAGGGAACAGGACAAATCCAGGATTTCATGGATTGAATCTAGTCAGAAGAATGGGCATGAAGATGTAAAACCAACAGCTTTTGAATGCAAGGATGAGAAGGTAAAATGTTGTATTTTTTTTTGTCTAAAGCCTTTATTTTTACACACATCATTGCAGAACAACTTTCTGATCCCTGTATTCTCTCTTACATCTTTTCAACCTGTGCTTTGTATTTTAGCTTGTTTTAAGTTTTTACTTCCATGTTGAGCTATTTGACTAATAGAAAACAACAATTTTGACAATTTTTGCTCTTTTTTTTTTTTGTATATCATGGCACTTGATAGCAGTCATTTGTGTAATGCTTAACTGTCCTTAGTAGAACATGTGCTTGTCTGCTAGGAAACCTGCAATCAGCAGTGGAGTGGGGGAGGGTGGATATTAGGCAGTTCCTTGAGCAGTTTGAAAGCCTCCTGTAAGTGATAATGGTCAGTCTAGCCTGGCCTGTCTATCTGCCCTGCGCTCTGACAGCAGGTCAGGCCTGATTAGGCTAAGAGTGTCAGGAGTGTCTTCAGGACTTAGCTGTAAGCATACTTAGGGCTATATCAAGATGTGGGTCAGGGCAAGCCAGAGGCACTTGCACACTGCCTCGCTGGAGTGTGGGGGAGGTTGCTCGCTGTTGTGGTTGCTGCCACAGTTTCTGTGTGTCTCGGTGCGTGAGTGCATGTGCACGTGTGAGAGAGCAAGCGGTAGGAAAAGAGCTCTGTGCAGGAGAGTGGTTAGCACTTGAGAGAGAGTGGGGGAGGGGGGTTGAGCGATGGAGAGGGCAGTAGTTCATGGAAAAAGAAGGGAGAGCTTAGGAAAGACGGGGAGGGTAAGAGACAGCGAGGAAGAGCATGACAGAGAAAGAGAGAGAATAGAAGTGGAGGGGGAGGTTGAGAGAATGCATTAGCTGGCTGTAACAGGCTTCAGGCGGTTCTTGGACCTCACTTGGCTGGTAGCTTGGCAGCATCCATGCAGCTTCCTGGCCCATGAGTGACACATGACCAGCAGCAACAGTAGATACTTCATCTTGCTCTGCACATTTACCACATGTGTGTGTGTATAGTAGTGTGAAAGTGTTTGTCCCACCTTGATTTCTTATTCTTTTGTATGTTTGTCACACTTAAATGTTTCAGATCAAATAAATTTAAATAGTAGACAAAGATGACCCAAGTAAACACAAAATGCAGTTTTTAAATGGTCTTTGTCATTAAGGGGAAAAAAAAATCAAAAGCCTACATGGGCCTGTGTGAAAAAGTGATAATAACTGGTTGAGCCACCCTTGGTAGCAACAATGTCAATCAAGCATTTGCAATAACTGGCAGTGAGTCTTACAGCACTGTGGAGGAATTCTGGCCCATTCATCTTTACATAATTGTTGTAACTCAGCCACATTGGAGGATATCCGAGCACGAACTGCCTTTTTTTAAGGTCATGCCAGAGCAACTCAATCGGATTCCGGTCAGGACGTTGACTAGGCCACTCCAAAGTCTTCATTTTGAGAACAGGTGTGGCAGTAATCAGGCTAGAGAAATTGAACTCAGCTTTCCAAAAATATGATAAACCAACGTGTTTAGCACACAGGTGCTTGAAAGTTAGGATTTATTTAATTTAAAAACTGCGTTTTTGTTTACTTCTGTTACCTTTGTCTAATTTTTAAATTAGTTTAATTTGAAGCATTAAAGTGTGGCAAACATGAAAAAAAAACAAAGGGGCCAAACACTTTTTCACACCATTGTATTTTTTAAATAAGTGAACTTTTATTTTGTAGTAAACATTGTGACTTCAAGAAATGACTTCAAAGTTGCAGTACCAATTTTACTGACTAGTTTATAATTTCCAGACAAGGCAGCAGACATATTATGTCCCTCACTTTGTAAACCAGATATTTGCCCCTAATTCAGCGCGCAACTGGTGCTTTGAATATCTTGACTATTCCCCAGCAGGCAACAACAAAGCTGGTGGTCTGCAAACCAGTGCTCATCCTTACTGGCCACCAACTCATCCGCAGAGGTCTGCGAATTGAAATGGGGCCTTGAAGCACAGCCATCTGAACGGGCCTCTCCCTGCCTGTGTCAACATCCAGCCCCGTGTTGATGCTTACAGGCTGACTGTGCTATTCATGTGCACTGATGTGTGAGAAGCCCGCTGATACCGTGTTTGCTGAACAGGCAAGACATCAGGGGATAGCAGCCCACTCTTCACTCTCCTGCAGTGAATGTGACTAATTAGGGTTTCCAGTGATTGTACTGGTCAGCTGCAGCTGCATGAGCACTCAGGGTTCGACACAGAATAGTTGTTCAAGGTTTCCATAATATCAGCTTAAATGAATAAAAGTTCCTCAGTATTTTTATTTTGTTTATTATTATATTTCATATATATAAAGATATTCAGCCTGAATTACACATTGTTTTTTTTTTAATCCTTTTATAACCACTAAAGGCTTCAAGATGATGCAAAGCAGTAAAATTAGTCCTTTTTTTGACCTGGATGCTAGTTTGTGTAATGTTGGTGTGTTTGCATGTAGTCAGCAGCTTGGTTCTCTTCTGTGTCTGGTCATGGTCTCAGACAGGAAGACTGATGTCTCTGCAAACGCTGCACACTTCAAAGAGACTGACAAGTGATTGACATTTATTGTTTGGATTGGTGTGTGTGTTTTTCTGCAAAGCCACAAATCATGGATTCATGTGGTGGTAATCTATTGACTTTACTCTTATTATTAATTTTATTTATTTTAATTTATTCCTAAATGTTACATCATCATTCTTGCTGTACCATAGCCCTGCTAATGTACTTAAATTTAGTGTGTCTCTTAGATCAGAAGTCCCATTCACTAAATATTTCCCACAATCAAAATCTGAAGGATGTCTATCATTTTGACAAATTAGAACATGGTAGCAATGTCCACGTTGTTACGCAATTTACAGAAACACGATGGCTAACAATACATAGACCACTTGTTGAATACCTACTGTCCAGTTCAGGGAAGCTCACAGGGTTGGGGAAAATTGCAGCAAAAGCTTTTGTAGTGCTGGTACATCCAGTCTCCAATGTGGGGAATCAACCTTTTAGAGTAAAAAGTAAAAGGCCATGCCAATCTGTCTGAGGCAAGGAAACAAAACCCCCTGTCATTCGCTTCGGCTGCAGTTTCTCTCTGTGATTTTGATTAGGCACAACCCAGTATCCACTTCATGAGCCAGACGAATGGCTATATTCAGCCTACAACGTGCTGACTTCATTTCTTGCATATAGTTTACTGATGTTTCAGTTGTATTTGTGCTTTTTATTATGAATTCCAATTCTCATATTTGCCCATTTAGCCATAACAACTGTAGTGTCTTTAAACTCTGTAATCTTTCATCTGTTTCATGTGATGTTGACATACAAAGTTAGAGCACTTTCCATATTCTCCATATTCTCCTCTGTGGCTGTATTAGGTAATAGCCAAGTTTATGTTAATTGTTGTAAGCCTGCACACTAAATAAAAATTAATTAGCTGAGTTTTCAGATTGACCAGAGACTAACAGACTGGGGACCTTAAAACTATTTTATTTTTCCCATTTAATATGTGGAAAAGTATAACCTTTTGTAGATTTTTATTTTAATTATTGAAGAAGAGACAGTTAGCTTTATTACATATTTGCAAGCTGTTAAAAAATATAGTCAAAAGAGGCACAAGGCTAATAAAACGAGCAGTATTATTTTTTTTAATGGAGATTGGTGAATATCTGCTTTATAGTTCCAGCTGTCACCTAAACAGATGAGTACTTTACTCATTTTGTGACACATTTTAAAACCAAGGGACAAATTCAAATAATTTTTTTTTTTAAATACTGATGAACATTTGTATATTTTTTGTGTGCAATTACAAAAACTCCCTGCTACTTGGAGCAAAAGTAGTTGTTTGCCCTACCCTCACATCCAGAGTCTGTGTGTGTTTGCTCTTCAGCTGAGTGTGTGTGTTCTGCAACGAGTGTTGTCTTTACAATAGAAATTATGTCCTCAAAGTAATCAGAAAACACATAAGTGTTGGCAAAGTGGCAAGAATAAAACTACTGTGCAGTAAAAAGCAAAATAGTCTTCTAAAGAAATGTATCCATAATGATGTCAGTAAATGTACAGGTGTATGATGGCTCTGCCCCACTCTGTCCTACAAATATGTTCTCTACCACTGATAACTGAAGAGGGGGGAAAAAAACTTGTCAGCTGCCCAAAGTTGTACAAATAAGATATAAAGATCTATATATGGTCCAGAAAAGCCTGCTAATTCATGTCCTTGTGGAAAGCAGTGCGTGTTTAAGATAAAATGAATGTTAGAGTTCGACAGATCTAACAGTGACCTGCATATTGGGGGTGACTGCCATTTTCTTTTTTAAAACTGCATCAGATTATGAAGACTTACTTGCTCCTGCCTACAGGAATTCTGCTGGTATGTTTTTCAGAACGTCTTGCAGAGCTAACTACAGATACTCGTCAGATGTTTTTGTGTCAAATTCAGCTGTCTGTTTTGTATAATCCCAGAAACACTACATGATGTTAAGATTAGGGCTCTGGAGCTAAACAATCACTCCCAGGACTCCTTGTAGATCGTAAGATGGTTCTGCTGGAGAGTACATTTGGGGTCAGTCAGATGTCTCCCTGATGGTGCTGTAGGGCTGATTAGTATCTGCTTGTATTCCTCAGTGGTGAGGACACCATTAATCCCGATCAAATCCATAATTGTATTTGCAGAAATGTAGCCATACATTTATAGGCAACCTGCCTGTAAACAAGCACTCTTATTTTATTTTTTACCATTCTCCAAACCCTCAGTGAACAGAAATTATTTTATTTGGAACATCTAGTCCCTTACATGGTTACAACATTGGTCCATTCAGTTCATCCTGTCACTAACTGGTAGCAACCTTGGTGTAATCTCTGAGTGGGCCTTTAAATTTGATTATCTCCGTTAAGATGAGTGACTTTGAGACAGTAATTTATGTATTCATTACATCTTGCTTGGATTACTGTAATTCTTTGTGTTGGCCTTGATTGATCTGTCAACATTTAGAAGTCAGGATGCCTCAGCCCACCTTCTGACAGGAAAATACACCTGTACTCAGCCTCTGTGCTGGATTTCTATCCAATTTAAAAAAATTGAATTATATATTTTTTCCTTATAGAGTTTAAATGTGTGACAAGTTTGTACCGTACTTGTCCAAACGTTTGAGCCCTCAAATCAGAGGTCAGTCCACTAAAGTCGACAAATCAGCTGCTTTTGGACATTCCTGATTGAGCCTCAAAAACAGAGACATCAGAGGCTTTTCAGCGAAGACCTTGAGCTGATGACACTGCTGGATATCTTCTGATTTTAAAGAGAAGTAAGCATGATATCTCCCAAGAGTTTTTTTTTTTTTTTTTTTGGCTGACCTCTGTAACATGTCTCTGGAAGAGACATTGCTCATATAGCATTGTCTTGTTGTTGTGCTCAGTCTTGCCATGTTGACATGAGACAGACTTCCACATCCTCACCTTGGTAACTTAGTTTGGCTGTTCTTCACCCAGTTTCAAACCTCCCATTTTTGTTAATGACTTTCAATCTACGCATGAAAATCATGATCATTAACATGTTTGTATATTTGGTTATTCACACACCTGATTATAATCTTGCAAAATGTTGTGCTTGTGTACTATTTTAATGGCAAAAATGGCAAAAGGTAGCGACACCAAATATGAAGCTGATTTTTATTGTTCTTCTGTTAGCTCACTTTGCATGTTGTAAATTGACTAAAAAATAGCAATCAGATTTTTTTCTTTTTGTGCAGTCATTTTAGCTTCACAGCAATTTTTCACACCTGCTTTACACTTGCATAGTGTTTTACAAGAAGCAAGATAAGAGTGTGTAAATAGCTGAATGAAAAGCACATTGTTAAAGGTGTTAAGAACCAAAATGAGCTTATAACTGCGCTTTATAAAAAGCACGGCTGATTTCTCTTTGCTGTTCAGGAATGGAGCTCTTGGTTGTGATTCAGCTTTATAGATAAGTGTACAGTTTTCTTGTGATCCAAACTTCAGACATTTAGCTGTTTCATTTCCAATAATGTTTTTTTTCCGCTTTTTAAATCACAATCTTTGTGTGAATTTTAATTTGACAAAGCTAAATATGGGTTCAAATTAAACTAAGCCCCAAAGGCACAAAAATAACTGGTTTTGAAGATTTGTGGGACAACAGCAGTATTTTTGAAACTCTCGAGCAGCAGATTCAAAAGATTTTGGGCGATCTAATATCAGTCCTGACTTTTTGTTTCTGAAGGATTCATCTTCATTCAGAACTGCTATAAGCCATCCTGATTGTGTTTGGAGGTTGGTGTAGGAAAGTGAAGACTGCTCTGAAGTAAAAAAAACAAACAAACATAACTTCAAAACCTGGTTATGTTAAAGGGATAGTTTGGCCATTTTAATGTGATGTTTTGCCAAAAAGTTGCCAATAGTTAGTACCTTATCTGCTGCAACATCAGTCAGACTGCAGAGGATAGAGAAAAAAATCTGATCAGCATGTTTAGGCAGTCCGAAAGTTTACTGAACTCCCAGTGGACTGATCCATCCAGCAGCCTTAGCACACCTACATTTGCATAGTAATACAGGCATTATTCAGTTGTGGGGGAAAAAAACTAAATCCACAGCAACAAACTTTATAACAATGTCATGCAAAAGTGTATAAGTTTAATATCTAATGTAGCATTCTGTCACACGTCTACCATTTTTGGGAAAAATTGTTTTTTAATTTAGGAAAACGATATGAAAACAGGCCCCGATTTGATTAGCTATTAGCCTGCCTCCTGGCGAAAACTTCAGCCATTTTCTTCATAGTCCATGTTCTCTGACTGACATTCCTGTCAGTCAGATTTACTTGAACCACATCACTATCTGACCCTGTCAGCTCTTTATTCACACTATTGAACTTTTTAAAAAAATATTCTGTACAGACAGATTGATAGATTACAACCTTTAAATGCTTCTCGAATAAGTTTTTTTTTTTATTTCTTTTGTTCTATTTTGCACATGAAGGCATTTGTTCTTGGACAGATTGGATTTTATTCTGACATTTGGTCATTCAAGTGTTTAGGAATTTTTCGGCCACATATTAAGCCAATTTAAAAATAATAAAAATAAAAATGAAGTCTATTTTGGTGCAGTATATCAGCCACATATTAGAAAGTTTGGCTTTTTGGACTGTAGCAGTCTTTTTTTGTTAGAAATTCATTCCAATGAAAAATGTCATTATTGAAAAGGGTGAGAGTGCAGGAAAACTCCCTCCAGGTGGTCCTAGTTTAAAAAATGGTATTGTCATCCTATAGTGGGGCCTAACTGTAACTTATCTCTATTCTATCAATATTATTTTTTTAAATCAGTTTGAAGTAAATCCCATGTTTTGCATGTAAAAGAAGAGACTAGAAATGTGAAACAGTTTTTGGAAAAGATGCTGTTAGGCTTTCCTTTTTTATTTTTAGTGGAGTCAGGTGTTGCCCATGTGATTGAATATCAGTCGTTTGTTCTTCTGTGGTAAATATGTACCCGTAGTTGCCATTGTTATGACACTTTAATGTGTGGTATGCTAGCTTTGTTGCTTTTACAAATGCCTATGTAATATATACATTTTCTGCCCTACTGCTGCATTCTACCGTTCTACTGTTTGGACTTTTCATCACACCGAAGGGTTTAAATGTGAAGGCGCCTGTGGCTGTTGTGCTGAGTAGAACAGAAAAAGAGATGGAAGTAGAGACTGATGGACACTGATGGATACTGATTGCCTAGGCAGCTGTAGCCACTAGAGGCCCCCCGGCAGTGACAGTGAGCAGGTGCCTCCTCACTGCCTGTCTGCTTTAGATTTATTATCTGACTAGCTGCTTTCCCCTCTCCTCCCAGTATCAGCCTGTGAGTTGTGCTGAAGGTAAACGGCAATTTTATTTTTTTTCCCCTTTTCCCCATAGCTTTATTGCTTCCCTGGGGTTCTTGAAAGTCACAGCCCACCAGCAGAGCAGACCGGGAAGGCGATGCCATAGTCAGCCCTGAAACATGACGCCAACCATCACCCCACTAGCCCCACCACCCACGTGCGCCACACAGAAATGCACCCACACAAACACAAGAACATTTTGCACACTCACACCCCTGGGAAACCTGCTGCTTCTACTGCGACCACATGGCGATAGGCTGTATTTATTCACACACTTTCTCTGTTCACCTCCCCCAACATTAAAACAACCCACTCTCCCTCCCTCCCTCCCTCCCTCCCTCTGCCTCTCCTGCTCTCCGAGGCGCTCTGCCTGTTTCATCCGGCCTCATCGTCCTGTCTGTCTGTCTGGAGGATTGCCAGATGAGGGCGGAGGCGAGGGATAACGAAGGGTCAGAGGTAAACAGGAAGTCAGGAGCTCTTTGCTGTGGGCGGAAGGGGAGGGCTCAGAGGAGGAGGACGAGGTGGGGGAGGAGTGGGGAGCAGAAAGGGAGGGAGGAGTTGCACTTGGACTGAATGTGTCAGGAGCATGTGGGAACGCTGCCAGCCCCAACTGAACAGTAGGTCTGAATTAAAGTGTGCTCCTTTATGCTGCTTTTCAGTCTCTTCTCCTCTCTTTGGATGCTTCCATTGAACATTCATTGGCTTTGAAAATGTTTAGGGTTAATTAGTTGGTGTTTGTTCTCTCTGGGGTTAAATGTGGAGTTTTTTTTTTCCTCCATGCTTTTGTATGCGACTGGAATGCGATACTTTCCTTGTGAAGTGAGTCAACCTCTTTGAACTCGTGTTAACCTTTCATTGGCAGAAAGGCAGCACCTCTGATTATAGACGCAGTGGTAAGACGACACATGAAAATCACTTGTAAATTAGCTCAGAGCTGTGTGCAAGAAACAACATGAGGGTTTGATGACCTTATTGTCCTTGTGTTTACACCTGACACAGAAGGTAAAGAGTTGTCAAAGGGAGAGTCTGTGAAAACCTTCTTTAATAAAACTTGTTGGTATCAAATAAGTTAATTTGAGTGAGACAACATGAGGCTAGTTAAACTTTGTAGAGTTGCAGTCGGTCAGTCTGTGTTCGAGTTTCTGGTTTTCTGCACAAAGCTTTGACTTTGACATAATTGTTGTGTACATTCACCACAGGAGTAGCCAAACAGCTTACTAGTTACTGATTTGTAACTTCAGCAAACGGGTTTGTGTCAGTAGGAAGTCATAAGCTCGTTACCATGGATGCCTGCGTGAGTGGAGGCTTTGTTTGTTGAGTGTTATCACTGTACAACATTCAATTTTAGTTGACATAGCAATTAAATTGGTCAATTTCCGTTTTACGAAGCTTTCCTTATTAGTTTGCAATGACTTTTTGTCAGTATCACAATACATTGCACGTATGTTTAAATGAAAATAACACTATTAAGACTCAGAAATCACTTGTCATTGTTGAAACAGTGACTATTTTGACTGTATCTAAAGTTTTGTTCAAAATGTTTCTCTTAATTACTCATTGACAACTAGGGTTGGACATTGAACAGTTCTGATTCCAAATCAGATTTCTTGTTTTAATTCTGATTCCTAACATTTCTTGATTCTGATTCTTTGAAGAAGCAATAAATGCTGTAGCTTTTCTCTGGCACTCAGTTTGTTACACCAACAGCTTTCCCTTGGACCGTATGGTGAGCGGAGTAGCACATCACGGAGTCGGGTCAACTGCTTGGATAATGTTAACAATTTCAGGTCGTTTGTCTATGAAAAAAATACATGAGCTAACATTAGCTGGGTATTTACATTTGAATCGACCCACCATTTTACGTTGAGTATAACTTGCTAGCTGCCTCAATGCATATTTTATTGTTTTACGTACCTGATTCTGACTGCAGGACGGTGTTGGGCTGAGGGTCGGAGCCGGAGGATAAGGCAGGCGCAGTGCGTCACAGATGGAGCACTCTGTTACTTCTACACCATGAACCCGAAGGTGTTTAATCATGTTGGTGGGGTTGCACCCTCCTTTGCTCGATATAATTATATTGCAAGCGTCGCACTGAGCCGACTGATCGTTTCTTTTATTAAAGTTAAGCCACACTTTCGATCGCCGCTGCACACTGTACATGGTTGCGCGCACACTTCCTGCAAATTCTTCTTTGTTGGTTTTTGGCAGCGTCTTCTTCTGGTTGGCAAAATGGGGATTGAAACTAGGAATTGAAATTTAAAAATTTAATTGATTCCAGGAGAATTGGCTACGAAAGATGTTATGAAATTGTTTTGATGGGTTTTTGTTCTGATAAATCAGCCAGTCTGTAGTTTTCATGATATTTGACTTAAGTTGTAAGTTAAAGGCAATTAATTTGTGCTGTTTATAACATAAATAATGTGGAGAGCTGTGAACTGTCTCAGCATGGTCCTTGTTTTTAGCTTTTAAATATTATAATGTGGTAAACATAGATCAGAGGTTGGGGTTTGTATATTATTCAGTTTTCTTTACATTAAACGGAAGAAGATATGTCAAGTAAAAGCCAATGTGCCTCAGCTTTCAAGCAGAGATTTACTACACACGTTTCATGAATCAGGAAGTGAAAATCAGAGCGGAGTAAAAGAAAATCATTGCTTTATCATATTCTGAAGTCTGTAGGTTCTCGTGCACAAACATTCCTTACATTTGCCTCACTGCGTGTTACTCCACATGCAGGCATTGGCTCTGCTCTCCCCTTTGCACCGCTTCAATAATGAAGGAGTTGGAAAGGTCTGGCAGTGAGCCCCTTACTGACTTCCTCTCCCTTCCCATCATCCCTCCCTCCCTCCCTCTCTCTATCTCTGTCTGGCGCTCTCTGGTGCTTCCTAAGGGACCTCCTCTCAGCTCCTCTCTTCAGTTTGCACCGATGTTCCTGTTAATGAACAGCATCATCCTGCTTGCTTGTTTTGCACGGTTCAGCTTTACTTCACACTGCCTGGCGTTTGACCCGCTGTGCCATCTTTGATGGAGAGAGCAGCACATCATTACTCTGAACAACCCCAGTTTAAAAACTAGCCTTAAAGAAGACAGTTAAAATTCACAAAAAGCATGGGCTGCAAATTACATTTATTTCCTCTGCAAAATTGCTACTTCTTCAGGCCATACTCCTTTTTAACTTCACATTATTTGGGAGGACTCATTCAAAAGAGCAAGCTAATGAAAGTTTAGACCTGTACGTGGCAGGAATTCATGTAATTTTCTGTTCCACCTTTTTAAAGTCGGATTATTCCAGTTACCGATATAAACCTTTTGGTTTTATTTCTTAAGATCCTTGTCAGCAGAAACATTGATGACTATGATGTTCAACTATGTAGTGGAGTTTTATTTAACAAGGGGAAAAAACCCTCCGATTTTACTGTAATGGGCAGGCGGCCTCTCCTGGGTAAACCCTGCCTGCCACTCAGTCACACCTGAGAAGCTGCAGGCATCATTTTCTGAAGTCTTTGGCTAAAATTTCACAGCAGCACTTCCCTGTGTGTGAAACTGACACGCTATCCCTGATGTTTTGTAGCAATTAAGCAGAAAACCGTCAACTTATTGATGTCTGGTATGTTTAAGATCTTGCTAAGAAGTGTCCTTTTACGCCTGCACGGGCTTATGCTCACTAGTGCTTGCACTTACCGCTATCCCTTAAAATATCCTCCTAAATCTTGCCGAGAGGCTGCCCTCTGAGCTGACTCTTGAAGATGTAAAAAGAGCATGTGTCCTAGTTAGAACCGCTGCCTGCTCCTCTTCCTTGAGCCCGATTGACACTGAGCCAGGCCTAAGCTATTCTTTCTAAACTCTTGTTGCTGAATGTGTATAGCCTTTTAAAATATGCCCCCAGTCAAATAAAATTTGAATCCACAAATTCTCTGCTTTTGTGAATATAGACTTTTGAAGGCTGCTGAACAGTTTAACACTATAGTTTGGATTGTATCAGCTATTCTAGAAGCCATAATGTCGTCCCAAAGCGCTGCTCTTTAATATTTATCTTGTGGTATTTATCGCACTTAAGTTCCCATTTGATTTTAATTTAATTAACTTACACCCTACTACTTTCAGTGATCTGGTTCCGATTTGAAAGCCCCCTTGCTTAAAGATGACAGAAGACATTTCTCTTCATGCTCCCTCGTTGCAGTCACCCTCTAGTGTACAGTTCTGTCCTGACTAGATCAGTGGCTTCGGCATGCTATTCTTGCAGTCGTTCACATGGATCTGTCTGAACTCTTAAACCTTTTTGTTGGCAATACGAAGGTATGTGTTTTGAACTTGATTAAATAAGGGAATAAGTCAATTAGCTTTTTGGCTTTCTCAGAGCTTCTTGGATCTGTGCAGCTTGCAGATGGAGCAGGGTTATATGGGTAAAGAGCACTCTTACCTCAATTAGACCAATTACATAAATATTTTCAGGACAGTAATTGACTTATTTGCTTAAAATTAAGTTGGGTAATGATTGTCGATCGTTAAAGTGAATGTGCATTCAAGGCAAAGGGTGGAAGGAAACAAACATCTGCTCTTGTGCATCATTTATTGTATTTAAACTTATCTATAGAAATAAAATATTTTACATTTGTGTTTATGATAAATATTTTGACCAGGTGAAACAACACATAGACACACACTTTTAGAATTATGTACTAGTTGTTGGTCGTTTCCTCTAACAACCAGTGCAGTTGTCGGTCTTGAACTTTGTACGTTTGTTTTTTTTTCCTCCACATTTTGGACCTTTTTGAATGTTTAACCATGCAGATTCAGCATACAGTGTGTGTGAAACGGTCATCATACTTTATCTTATGAAGCTAACAGTGAGCTGGATGATGCTGATGGGCTGTTTCCAGGTAAAGCAGAGCCACAGTAATGTAAACATGATGAGTAGTGTTAAGTAGCTGACTGTTTAACACATTAAAGAACATAAAACGACCTCAGTGTTTTTGTGCAGGTCCTGAGCTAATCATTAACTTGGGTTGTTATTACTGCCAAAAAAAATGTCACAACGTTAAATGGATAAAATAAAACTGAACAGCTGGAAAGCTTGCTTGGGAAAGTAAATGAGGTACCTTGTCACCTTCATCTAACACTTGACTCAACATTTAAGCTCCCGTTGCTTGTTGTGAATCGCACACTTTTTGTGCCGTGATCTTGTTAGCATCCTGTCACAGCACTCCAGTAATAATCCTTCCAGCAGCCTCCCCTCAGGGCAGCATGCTCTGCCTAGCTAGTCATACTCCTGACCCCGAATAAAAGATCATTAATGCATTGTGCTGTATTTAATTGGTTGAGGAAGCGCTGCCATGCATCATGTCTGCTTTCATTTATCAACACGGCTGCTACCTGATTCTCCTGTCTGGCTTGCAAACCAGTATTTTGCCACTGGCTATATTAACAGCATTTTTTTTCTTCCACACATAGCTGTCTTTACTGTGGAATAAATGGGTATGGCTTTTGTTAAAGATTTTTTTTTTGTCAACTTTTTTATTTCTGTTAAAAAGAAAAAAAAACACAGTTCATAAAGAAGACTAAAACAAAAGGCTTAAACTATGTTCTCAAAATAACAAATTTTAAAGCAAAGGAAAGCGTCACCTGCAGAGCAGTTGCTTGTTTTTGTATTGGTTCGATGGCTTTACATCTCTGCGGGGTCTTCCACCAGTGCAAGCAGCATTTCAACCAGTTTGTTTTATTGCTCAGCTGTAAAAGTTTAAAGCTGAAAGATCAATTTATCAGATCAAATATGCATTCTGGCTGTAGTTGTATTGTTTCAAAAGCCTTTTTTGCCAATCAGTCCAGTTAACCATGTCGTCATAAACCCTGGTTACCTTTTTAGCCCACTCCTGGATAAGGATTTTGTTTTTCTCACTGTTGGCTTTGAAGCACTGGTGAGTATTTGACATCTTGTCAGCTTCAGTCGGTGCATTGCTTTCTTTTTCTTATTTCCGTGATGGTTGGTTAGTGGACAGTTTTACCCAGGAACAGGCTAAACATGCAAGCAGCTCCTCACTAATACAAAGTCTTTGATGAGGAAGTAATGGTGTTCAGAGACAGACACCTGTGTCTCTGCAGCCACCCTGCCTCTCTGCCACATACATTTTTTATTTTTTTCCATCCCACTTCCTTTCACCAGCACTGCCTTTCCCCTCCCCTTCCTTTTCTCCCCTCCCCTCCTCCTCTTCTTCATGTGTCCTAAATGGAAGCCACTCCCTCTCATACAGAGCTGCCAGGCTTGTTTGCATATTAACTGTCTAGCTGCCAGAGAGCTGTGGCTTTGTGCCACTTAACCGTTAAAGCATGTGTATATTCTGGAATTTACTTTTTAAGGCAGAAACAACCTTTCTATTGACAACATATATTTATATTACCACTAAAAGACACAAGTAATAGCAAAGGTTGTGTTTTTTGTTTGTTTTTACCATAGAATTCATTTAGAGTTTGCAAAGGTTTGTCACTTTTTGCTGATTGTGTTGGGTCAAGTAGTGAGTCAGCAATTTCAGTCTTATGTTTATCAGACTTCAGGAGAAAAACATGTTGAATATATGCGTATAGGCTGCAAATTTGTGCAGTTTTGAGTTTTGTTGTTGTTGTTTTTTTCTTAAATTTTACCATTGAACTTTTGAACAGAACCATTAGGAGACTTTTTGTTTGAAAGCAGAATTTATTCAGCTCATTTCTTCGTGCATATGTGTGCTCGTGTGTGTTGGGTCATCCCCAGTTTCTGTACCCTGGTGGGCATTATCTGACAATGGATTTGTTTAGCTTGTAGGGGGACGCTGCTGCTCAGCTCACGGCAAGCATGTGGTCTGCTTTAAAGTCCAAACTCCAAAGCCTGGGCTTGGCAGGTTGATCCAAAGCCCGCTGCTGCCACTGCTCACATTTACCAAGAACAGCCGTTGCTTTCCACACCAGGAAGCTATCTCTGTCTCCGTAGGAGATATAAAGCTGGGTGATTATAAAACAACACAAACCACAGAGAGGTACTGAGATCCTTGATCCTTAACCTGAATAACTGTAAATTATTAGTCTAGTTCCTGTTTGCCCTAAAATAAGCAATGTAAAGGCATATTGTGTTGTAACCTGCATATGCTCACCCACATACTTCACACCATATTTAAATAAACTCACAAGTTGGACAGTGAGACGGTGGATTAGAATAGAACCATATTCAAGTAGCTTACATAAGATGGAGTAGGATAGCTGATAAGTGTTGGTCTAATGGAGCCAAACTGTCCATAAAAGCACTAAAATGACATTTGATATTTATCCAAACCTGAGTCTGACTTGCTGTGCATGATCTTGCATTTGCTAATCTCTTTAAATCAGTAACCCTGTTGTCGGATCGGTTTGCCAGGAGATGTACAGCAATGGGTTGTATGTAG
The DNA here is from genome assembly GCF_001649575.2 of Kryptolebias marmoratus. Lineage (NCBI taxonomy): Eukaryota > Metazoa > Chordata > Actinopteri > Cyprinodontiformes > Rivulidae > Kryptolebias > Kryptolebias marmoratus. Next base: position 15,972,634 of record NC_051444.1, read on the forward strand.
AAGAGAGAATGTTTTGACTCATAGATCATAGTTTATTTTTAAAATTACAAGGAATGCATAGAATAAAACAAAAAAATGTTGTATTTGGGTATGTGTTAAATCGGACATAAGAGAATTGTCTTCTCCTGTCTTAGGCTAAACTGAGCAAAACGTTATTGGGGAAAAGTGTCTTGTCTCCAGGATTTTTTTTTTTGCGCAGTAAACGGAGAGGAAAACAGTCTTTACTGGGTGTCTATTAGTAACTCGGGGCTGACCTATTAGTGCTGCCTACCTGGCTTAAAGCCAGCCATGTGTTCCTGAATAATTCCCAGTACCATGTGCCAGCCGGTGCACATGGCCTCAGCATCTTAGTGTTGAGAATTTCCTGAAAGGGAGTCTCGTTCAAGATTTTATCTGGCTCACAACATGTCTTGGACACATCCCAGCTTCCTCTTTTCTGTTTCTTTTTTTTTTTTCTTTCTTCCTCCCCAGAGTAGTATTGTGACCCAGCCATGACCTACTAAGGGTGCTGCAGTTGAAGGGCTCTGTGACCAAAATGGTTAGAAAGAAAGAAGACTGCCATAGTTTGCTTGTTTCTTAAAAGTCTTGAACTTTGTGCATTGTATTATAATTTTATCCTTTGGGAATTTGTTTCTCTTTGTGTTCATTCAGCTCTTTTGGATGATCTTTGAATAAATCAGCACATCAGAGGCAGCAGCCAGCACGAGGACTCCAAAAGCTCAGAATCTGCCAATCTGTAGCGTGGGAGAAATCCAGTACTTCGGGGGTTAAGTTGTGGAAGTTAATGTAATAACTGCTAGCACCATCTGCTGGCCTACTTCCTTACAAAGAGAGAGAGAGCGGGGGGGTTGAGTGAGAGAGCGAGAGAAAAACGAGTCTGGGTTTTAACGACATCTCTAATATTCATGCTGATGCATTTTGCTGCTTTGTGCTTTCATTTTCCACCGCTCAGTCTGCCAGAGTCTCGAGCTTGCCACACACACCCCAGCCAGGCAGAGGAGAGGGCAGCCAAGCAACCACCAGGAAAAAGAAAAGTGGGGAGAAAAAGGAGGAAAACCCAATCAACCAAACAAGTGAGAAATATCAAAGGTTGTTTCTGGGTGAGAATAGGAGTAACCTACCTTGAATCTGGCTGGTGGAAAAAGGACGAGGAGAAGCACAGAAAAGAGGCGGAAAGAGCAATAAGGAAGAATTAAGAGGACTGAGAGAGCCACTGAGAGCGCACACAAGAGGCAGGAGGAAAGAGGAATCAATGAGCGGGGGGAGGAGAGAGGAGGCAGGGTAAGGCGACTCTGACACATACACACGCGCAGAGAGAGAGTAAGGTTGAAGCCGGACGACAGCGAAGCGGCACGCAACGGCACAATGAGAGCTTCCTGGACTGCCACGCACCTCCTCTACCGCCAACAGCGCTGCTCCCTCATCACCCTGTGAAGAGACGAACGAGGGAGGGAGAGAGAAAGAGAGCGAGAGCTCCCATGCGCTCCTCTTGAGCCCTGCCCGCTGGGGGAGGAGGCGACGAAACAGTTCCAGCACTCTCGCTCTCGCCCGAGGAGAAGAGTTGACCAGGAAGGAGGAGGGGAGGCAAACGAGGAGCGAGGGAGGGGAGGGGGGGGGGACACCACAGCTCAAGGAAGAGTGGGAGAAACCGACTGTGGAAAGGGAAAGAGTGTTTGTAAGAGAAATAGTGAGTGAGCAACAGAAAGAGGAAAAAAAGAACACTGTGAAAGGGCAAGGTTTTTCTTAGCTGGCTGGAGAGGGAGTGTAAAGAGGAAGGAAAAAAAAACACACCATGTCTACAGTGAAGAGGCCAAGAGGAAGGGTAAGTGAGCTACTCTCAGAGCTGGGAGGGAGGAGGGACGAGGGGGAGGAGGAGGGGCCCGGCAGGAACTGAACAACCTCCTCTGCTACTGGCTCATGCTGCACTGCCGCCATCTTGAACTCATTGCTGCTTTTTTTTTTTTTTTTTCTCCCTTCTCCCCTTCATTTTCATTTTCTTTTCTGTATGAGAGCTTATTGAGCCACACTACACCTTTTTTATATTTCTCCAACTCCACTGTCTTTTCATGGCCATCACATTTTCATTTTTCTTTTGATCAAAGCGGTCCGGCTCTGTATTTCCTGTACACTGTACGGTGTGTGTGTGTGTATGTGTGTGTCTCTGTTTATGTGTGTTTGTCCTCCATGAGTTGAGCCCGTCAGTCACCAGAGAGCTCACTACATGTGGAATTGAGGAGTGGGAGTGAGGAAAAAGGTGTCCAACCCAAATGGAGCTTACTCTACTTTTTTATCGTCTGTGATGGTCCCCACCGTTTTTCATGGGACTGCGTGCTGCTAGAGAGATTGAAATCACTGCAGTGCTGGCAGGCTGTAATTTCAGTTATTTATAGATGTATTACACAGCTGCAGTGCTCCTCGTTTTGGTGCATTTTATCTTTTCTCTCTCCCTCGCTCTAGCCTTGCTGATAGAATCCTGCTTTCATATTCTTTTTTTTTTTCCCTACTTGCTCCCTCCTTCTTGTTCTTCTGCTCTTAGGCATTACTTTCAACTCCTCCCTCTTTTTTTTAACAATAACTTGAATAAGAACATTCCAGCATGATCCATTACATTATTTTCCTAATAGCCTCAGCAGCGTAGCACACGTGAAAATCATAATGCAGCTTTTGTATGTGTGTGCCCCCCACCCCCCTTCACTTTCTTCTAAATGAATCTGTAGTTATTCAGAACGCCCTCCACCCTCGATACACACACACTCACTTTGTGAGGTTCATGTCATTTTTTATTTTGCGAGCAGTGTGTGTGTGTGTGGGGTGGGGGGGGTGGAAGGCATCCAGTCGCGCCTGAGCCATGTAGACGTACGCAACACATTTTTAGATTAGGTCATCCATTTATGGGTTTTTCTTTATATTGGGCTCAAGGCCCACAACAAGGCACTTGTGCGAACATAACTGCAGTCCCGGCATCTATTATTCACATATTATCATGTATCAGGCAGGCTGGATTATTTATGTCTGCAAGGCACAGTGTAACCCGGTACAAGAGGCGAGTGTTTTACTTTGCCTTTTGTACCCGAGTTAAAAGAATTCTTTTTGAGTCGGACTTCTCGTGTCACATGGTGCCCACCTGATTCTAAAGTAAGTCTCAATTTTTAAACCACCAGCTTTCCCACGAGCAGACTTTTGATTGTGTTCTGAGAGTTGGAGTGAGTAACAGGCAGGGTGATACAGGTCCACCCCCCACCCACAAGCTCAGAGAAATGAACAGTAACATGCTCTGCTGTCTGACAGCCTTCAGAAGACTTTCTGAATGAGTGAGCAATACTTTCCTTGGTCACATTTCTCTGTAGTATACTATATTGTAAACTGAAAAAGAGTTGGTTTCAATCACTTGGTTTCTGACTTCATCTTTCATAGTCAGTACGTTTAGCCATTTGTATAAGATAAATTGCACGTTAAGTTATGCTCATTTAAAAAATTGGATTAATTCATTCATCTGTAAGTGCTGTATGACTTTAATAGAATCATGCTCATCACATCTTTAAATAATTTATGCTTCTTTTACATATTCACTCATGTGTTATAAAACAAACAGTTGTTCTGCACCATACTTTAAAATTATTTTTTATTAATGTGGCTTTAAGAAGTAAGAACTATTTGTGCTTAAATAAATCTAATGTCAAAACTTGGGGGGTAAAGATGACTTGGACATGTCTGACTGCAGGTGCTTTTAAGTTGTTGAATAGACTGAACAAACTCAATGAATTTCAATGTAATTTTTATGACTTGATTTGCTAAAAACGGATAATGTTTAACAGCTTTCTGTTTAAAATTCTTAGCATGACCTGGCTTTTGTAACTATATGACTAACCACTGTTTTAAGAAATGTATTTTTGGAACAGGCATCAATATATTCACTTTTTTTCTCCCTCTCCTTAGCCTCGAAAGAGCACCAATGGTCCTGGTAACCAGGTACGAGTCCTCAGTCCAACGCTGAAGAGTTCTTCATCCTCCTCCTCTTCATCTTCGTCGTCATCCTCACCCAGCTCCTCATCAGAGAAAAGGGCACTACGGAGGAAGCATCATCAGATGGAGTCAGCTCTGCAGGACAAGCAGGAGAAGGCCAATAGGATAATATCAGAAGCTATTGCTAAGGCCCGGCAGAGAGGGGAGAAGAACATCCCTAGGGTTATGAGTCCAGAGAGCTTCCCCAGCTCTTCGGCTCAGTACAAGGCCCATTGGGACCGTGAGCATAAAGGAAACGGCAAGGCTCGGTCCAAAGACAAGGCCTGTAGGAAGGCCTGCATTGTACCCTCCTCCAAGTCCAAGCAAAAATCCAAGATTGGGTATGTAGATGGTGTTGCTCTTTAATAATGTAAAAAAAAAAATCCACTAAGTAGAGCTTTGATCTTATTTGTGTTAATTCAGCGCATGCTTGAATCACTGCAGCATTTCATGAGCTTGAATAAGCATGTGACATTTGCTGCTGGTTGACTCTCTGCCACTCTGCTGCCTTATGTTTTTAAAACCATTGCAAATACTTCAGTTTGATGAATAATCATTTGTTCCATTTTTCCTTTCTAATAATTAATTGCTTGTTCTTCAGTAAACCAAAGAATACAAACTTTAGTTGGGTGGACACAGTATGCAGCTGAAAAATAGTATTATGAAAATAGGAAATATCAGCAACATAACCAAACCTCGGTAGGATACAAGCAGTTTACTTTGTTTTACTGACTGAAGCTCCTTCTCCACTGGTTGTTTTTATGTTGTTGTTGTTTTTTTTCCTGGTTCAGTTTCTCTTGCATATATTTTCTTCCTGTGGTTGCCAAGGTGGAAGCTCAAAGTTCAACATTTACTGCATGCCATAACAATAAACCGGGCTCAGTCATCAACATAGACATGGGAGAACAAGCAAAGAATTTATTTACATGTGAAAATGTACTGCCTAGTTGGTTTAGGCAAGTACTCATGATGTATAGATACCTTAATCTGGCTCCCATCCCCCTCTGTTAACTGCTATATGCAAGTGTGCAGCTATAAGCCACAATCCCACACAAGCTATTAAAATATCAGCATTTGCAGATGTGAATGCAGTGGAGAGGAGACAAAGGAGTGGGCTAATGTTTAAATACAGTAATAATGGGGGAGAAAAGCTTTTATTTTTAAACGGCACAGAAAAGGCTGGTATTTTTGGACCTTGTGTGAGACTGACAGCGGTCAACAATTTGGCTCGCAGTAGCACTGATTGATCTTTAAATGAGCTTGGCACACAAGAAAAGCTGTGGCATTTGTCATGTTATGTGCCTGTGTGCATGTGATAAAATGTTGAAACGGTGTAACGATGGAGGCATCAGTCATGGAGGCATGTCGTCCTTCGAGCTGCTTGGTGAAGCTTAGATTAACTCTGATGTCGGAGTCGTTCAGCCAAAAGATTGTTGATCATCTAAAAAAACTAATTTAGTTTTGATCATGTTTTTTTTTTTATTTTTTTACTTTTGATGTATTTTTCCCAAGACCCAACATGTTGAGGATCAGAAAGCTTGAGTCAAGCCTAGTGAGTTGAGGCACAAGTTTGTTTATTTTCACCTCCTCACTACCTTTCATCCATGGAGACTGTAATAAAACAGTCTAATTTTAATCAGATTTTACCTGACTAGTTAGTTTTGAAGGGCATCTGTCAATTTGTTTTGTAGTGTCATTCAGACGTGTTCATAAGATAATTTGTGTGAAGTAACCATACTTGGCCGACGTGCATGAGGGGGGAAAAGTACAAGATCATGATGTGGGCACGACAACTTGCTATAGAGCTTTGAAATATTTATGGTAACTTATGTAAATTTAGTCTGATTGCTGTGAAACAATAGTTTTCAAAAGTTGTGCAGCTCGGTGAAAACCAAAACTAGAGTCCATGATAACCTGTTTGCAGACAGTGTCTCAAACACGTCAAGGAAACTTGTAAAATTCCTTTAGCACCTGCTTTTAGTAGCTGTTTACATTTTGGTATTTTTTTTATTTTTTAAATTGGATTTAATTGAGAAAAGAGAATCAAATGCACAGGCCCTTAGCACAAATATAGCGGTGATGTTTAGCTGTCTGTGTATGATGAGAGGCTTGTGGGAGTGCTTGATTCTTTCATCTGAGGTGTGAAGATTCATGGCTTTGGAAACCATACTTGTTGCTAAAAAAAAACCAAGAAGGCTCAATAAGAAACTAAAGAACAGACAATTACATCTTACTCTTTTTAAAGACCAGTGTATTGATGTTTAAGTTGAACTCCAATGGGACTCTTAATTCTAGTATTAGTATAAAATGTAAACACAAACGACTTGGGCGCATGTTTACATTTTTGTCAGGTATAACACAAAGTAAACGTAGTTGTGCTGTAGTCCTTAAGTGGCAACAAATCCACAAAATATAGTTTCAGGAAGGCTTGTAATTCAGTGTTCTTTTCACAAGAACAGAAATAGATCAGTTTCCGAGTTGTGACACTGCAATGATAGCATGAAAACTACAGCAAGTACTTTTGTATTAACACCACATGATCTAAAGGTGAGAGGACTCATTCTTCAACATATTCCTTTCATTTTATTTCTTTACGTAACAAAAGGAAGTGTCAATTCAAACTTGATGTACACAGTTACAGTAAATACTTTGAAAACAGGGTGTGACTACCTGCAGCGATGAGCGAGACACAGGAGGAAGCTTTTGTAGCCCAGCAGAGCATTCAAGGGATAATACAACACCACAAGTAGGTGGTACTTGTTGTAACAGTAAATAGCAGTTTAAGGGCAGCATCTGCTGCTATGAAGTGCCTTTACACTCTTGTTACTAACCTGCATATTTCTCTGTTACGTATGCATAATGTAGGAAAAATATTTACGCTGAGGTTGTGAGGACATTGAAGTACCTTAAATTCTACCTTTTAGTTTAACCTCCATGCTAACTATAGTAAAATTTTGTGACTTTTCTTTTTTGCTTATGAGGATGATTAAGGAAAGTCTGTGAAAGAGTGGGGTTATTCTTCCCAAGCTCATTTGGATGGCCATATTTGGGACATTCAGTTGCCTTAAGTTTTGACATTTATAACATATGTTAGTTTATTACAAACTGTGTTTATGTGTATCGTTATTTTTCTTGCATGTTAAAAATGGCGTTAGATTTCAGGCATCTTTTGAATTAATTTCTGTATAGCTGGATAATACATGTGAGAAACAAAGTATTAGCCCTTGTCCACAGGCTGGACTTTGCTCGACATGACGCAAGTTCAGAGTCTTTCCGTTGAGTTGTCCCGCCCACTTTTAGCTCTGTTCTTAACCCCTACATCACTAGCGGCCCCTGTACCAGGGGCAGCAACAAGATCAATCCAACAGGCCTTGGGACTAACCTACTCGGCAGGGCTTCCAAACAAGCAAAGTTGAGCTGAAGATTTGATGTCATCAGACTGCATGCCATTGATTGGCCAGAGAGCGACATCAATCACGAGAGTGTCTCCTTCACAAGAAACCCACCCAAGCAACCACAGCATTTGTTTTTGTTATTTACTTAAAAAAATATATTTATTATATACAGTAAAATGGCAACACACAAACCAACAACAACGTGTGGATGTTTCCATGCTTTTTGATTGACGACAGAATTCAGACAGCGCTAGACTGAATGGGCTCTATTTACAGACTCTGTCTGGCGGAGGAAAGATGGCCTCATTTCGGTCATGCCATTTTTGGAAACCGTGGCATAGAATGGTGTCTGTTTTGTGTCTTTATTTCACCTATTTACCCATTGGTGGTAAATTTCAGGAGGCTGCCAACATCAAGGTGGCAATCAGTTGTACGGAAAATCAACTAGGCCATGTAGGGCATGCAAGAGCCAAGTAACGGCAAAGCGAGCCATGCTGAGACAAGACACTGAAAAAAACGGCTTATGTACTTGTTGCAAAAGTAATGACAGTGGTGCTCAAGATAAACCAATCTTGTAGTGACAAGATGTCTCTGGTGAAGGTTTCATATTGTAGGAGAGTCCTGTTCATATGCATGCACCACTAGGATCTCTCCATCAAATATTTATATTTCCCAGGTGCAGAGGTGCTAACCGTCCTCTAAAGGCTTATCTTTAGCCTCTGTCTGATGAAGGGCTGTGCAAGACAAAGGTGCAGAAAGCTTAAGGTTGTATGTGGTGTTGAGTGTGAGCTCACTCTTCCATTGCCTTTTCTGACAGTTCTTTAAGCAGTGAATGGAGCCTGAGAAAAGACTATTACCCTAATTGTCTGTGTACTTATGGGTCTTTTTTCTGTGACCACTATACCAACACTATTAGCCGTTTCCACTAGAATAATTTCTGTTCACTTCTTAGCAAGTGTCTTCTGGAATATTTAGCTTGTTGCTCCTCTGGCTGATTGGGAAGAAAATGAGCCATCATATTATCATATAGAAAAACTATGTGACAGCCATGATTTTTTTTTTTTTATTACATTGACTTCAATCTCTGTGGCTGGGCTAGACAATTATCTAAATCGAAAACGCAGTTAATCAACTCCAGTTTCTTTCAGTCAAATCATAACACCAACGTCTCTAAAAGAAGTATCCCTGAGCAGGTGGAAGTTCTTACCTTTTAAATTCTTTTATCTATGGTTTTATATCCAAAGTCAGATATTTGGATATTTGTGTGAGAGTCTCCTTATTCATAGAAACTATATCATGTAAAATTTTGTTCTATATATTTTCTTGTGTTCAGGTTTGGTAGACCTATAGCTTTTTTTGAAGCAGTCATTTTATGTGTGATTACAAGGGTGGTTCAGCCAGTTCATGCTGAGGGATATAAATTTAGTTTCTCTTTCATGAGAGTTGAATCAACATTCGAAACTGAGTCTGTAAAATATGTTTGTGTGTTTATATTTCAGTCTGTCTTCTAAAAGAACCAACTCTTAACATGTGAAACTACGGCTCTGGTGGATGATACATTTGGTCTGTGTTTGCTGTACAGGCACATTTCATGAATCAAAATATTACCCAGCATAATTTTCCCCTGGGAGAGGCAAGGGTTATTTTATAGGCTAGGCTTGACCGATCACAGGACTCTGCAGGCTGAAATTTGCTTTTCCAGGCAGCTTACCTGCTGAAAAGTACCCTCATAATCATCAGATGAAAGCACTGTGCCGCTCATTCCATCTTTTTGTTTCTCCCTCCCCCTCCTCTTTACCTATTTTCTGTCTTTTTTTTCCCTTTTTTTTTTTCTCCCCCCAATATAAATTTAGTTCTTGCAGCTCTCTCAAAGCGGTGCATCCAACGTTTCCTGTGAGCGGACATGTTCCAAATATGCTTATATTACACAGCAGCAGGGAAGCAGGAAAATATCAAACAAAATGGTGCTTGTGAGATCAATTACATGATAGAAAATGGAGGTTTAAGTCTATATGCAGCAGTAGTGTATAGCTGTTCAAATTTCAGTGCTTGCCTCCTAGGCGTCTAATCTTTTTTTTTTCTCCCCACTTTTTTCATTACAGAAAGCTAAAGCTATTAATTGTTTTTCTAGTTAATCCCTTGCAGGGTGCAAATGTCTGTTCACATGTGCTGGTGTGTGATTTATTTAAACGTGTGTGTATGTATGTGTGTGTGTGTGTAGGAGAGTGAAGAGCTGCCCGTTTTTAATGTTTGCTGAATAAAGCTGGAATCTTGTGTGGGCATGTGCACTGTGCTGATACAGTATTTGTCTTTGAGAGGGGACACGATGGTGCCGTTACTCCCATTTCCACTTGTTAGCCGTGTGGCACTGAGATTACAGCCTTCCATTCATAAGATTGGGGATTTCCCAATAAGGATGAGCACTACAGTGTCAGTAAACCCCTCAGGATGAGGAGCACGAGCAAACACATATGCACTTAATAGCTGTTCTGACGATGAGTCGATCATACATAATGACAATTGTAGACAATCTAAAAGGCAGTGCAGGGAGTTTCTCTGACATGCCGAGGAGCCACCATACAGTCTTGGCCTGCAAAGTGTTATCCAGTCCTGAGTCTAAAGACAAAATTAAACCCAATACCTTTCCACTGGCTGCATGCCAAGTAGGACAGAACAATACTGAGGGGACAAGTAATAGGGGTTATTTGGCACAATAGCAGGACCAGAGCCAAAAAAAGCCCTGAATGGCAACTAGCTCATTACTCTTAAAGAAAAAACTCGGGGTAGCGGATCATTGGAGATCAGTCGTCAGTGTCAGATTAGGCTCAGCTGTACTCTAATTTGAAAATTAAGGTGGCTGGAAACCCTGATGGAGAAGTACAGAACTTTGATCTGCGTTAGTAAAAATCATGAAATGTATGCAGTGTTAAAACTAGAGAATACATATTTCTCCTGGATTAATGGTGGCAGGAGGTGGAAAGCCCAGTTCACTCGCTGTCTGCTTGATCGTCCAGTTAGCTGCGAGACCTGTGTGTGACGGAAATGTCATCGACCTTATCAGCGAGTGTCCATCAGGTCCCTCAACGGTTAACTGTGTGCAGCCCAAGATTATGTGACTTCACAGACCGTGCATGCAGATGCATGGGTGACAGCATAACTCTCATTCAAAAGCTTGTGCCAAACACACAGCAGACAAAGAAGACTAAGTGAAACCACGAGGAAAAAAAAATGCTTATTTAAGAAAATAATATGAGAGGACATGGCTGTCTACATGTAGACAGTTTATCTCTCAGGTCCCACAGGGATACAAAATTATCTAGAACTCTTGGTAAGAAATCACTTGAACATTTAAAATGGGAAGCTGATAAAAAAGAGCATTATTGCAGTCTAAAATTGGAGACCCCTAAATCGAACACTAGTGTAGACGAACCCAAAATAGTATGAATATTAAGAAGTAGCATTCCTTAAGAAATGCATTTGACCTCCTGTCTTGCATGACAGTGTTTTAAACAAAGATGTCGCACACTCTTTTTGCACCTAAAGTATGTGTCAGGGATGACTTGACTACTACTATCACACCAAATTTTAGATCAATAGATGTAAAGTTGAGCAAGTTATAGCTGGTATTGTTTGCTAAGGTTCGGTTCTGTGGTTGAGTTAAAAAATGTGTGTTTTCATTGTTGTTAATACTTCTATTCTACTTGCAGGGAGGCTATCCAGTCAGACAACGAGCACATTAGTACCAATGTTATTAAACCCCTGGGTGGTCCAGATTATCTGCCACGGCAGGGTGGAACAGCCTGTAACCATCACTAAAATGTGGTTTCTGCTTTGTGTTTGTGTGTAGGATGTTGAGTACACACAGAGAATCCATGTACGTTGTATACTTTTCATTTTGGTAAGCCTCAATTATTCCAGGCCATGTTTACCAAGGTAGTTTATCAACATCAATAGTTTGTCTGTGTTCTCTGGCCGGTTTATGTTATGATTTTGATTCCCTCATAAGTCACAGTTCAAGTTTCCTCATACTAGGACTAGAAAGATGCTGTTAGCTGTTGCCCGATGATGAGACACTGCTGACCTGCGAGGCCCAGACAGCTTATATTTGTTCAGGGAGGAAAATTGCGTTCAGTCTCATGAAGTTGTTTTGTGGTTATGTTTATTCGGAGTATCCTTTTTTTTTTTTTTTTTTGTTCATTGTGTCACTTTGACCCGACACATTGCTCAGTCACCCATAGTGTTAATGGACGCGAACCGCTGCTGATGTTTTTCCACAGGAAATGATGTTGGTATGACCGTCCCCGCCCACATTACCAAACGCACTCCCATGGGATTGTTGCATAGCAACCATAAAGTGACACTGTCAGGAGGATTTGTGAAATGTGATATCACCCAGAGGGGGCAGGGACACCTGCAGAGCGAACAGCTCCTCGTCATTGTGCTGCTTGAAGAATTGACTGTTTTTTTCTATTTAACAGAGCCGTTTTTATTTATTTTTCTTTTTATCGGTGAGCAGGCAGAAAAATGTCGAGCTCCGTCAACCACTTTTTCTTGCTTATACCGTACTTATTCTTAATTGGATTGCACTTTGCTATTCAAAGTGTTGCTGCTAAAATGACCATCTTGTTAATTTAGAGAGGGAAAACTCTGTCAGCTATAAAAATCTCGATAAATGCTTAGGTGTCTTTTTTTTTTTCTTCATATTTATTCCGTGTGTTTTTACCTACAGAATTTGCACAAGTTTAGTTTCATTCACACGGAATACAAAGGTGTCTCTGATCATAATGAGACAAACACGGGGCTCCATAATTGCTAGAAAGAGTAAGAGGAAAGTTGGACATTTTATTTAGATTTTCTTTTGCTTACAGTATTACATTATCCCTTACATGGTTAATTCCATGTTTTCCACAGGAAACTTTAAATTTGGGATGGCTTAAAAGGCTTCTTGATGGCTTCTTTTTTCTCGTTGGTACTTTAATCCTTTGTAGAACAGACTAATAAAAAGGCAAAACATGAGGAACTGATGGTCATTGTCAGTTTCTATGTTCTCATTCATTCACTGATTCCTATGTTAGGGTCTCCAGCAATTTATGAAGGGAGCCAAACACATCAGTGGAAATTAGTTTTTTACATCTACGCAGTAACAACACACACAAGTCTGGGGGAATATCTTAACTGCATCAAACACATTGCATCTGTTGACAAATCACTACTTTATAGAAAGATGAGAAATTTTATGAAAATGTGTAAAAATGCAGCATTGAAGTTGTATGAACTAAACAAATGCGTTTTCATTTAAAATGAAAATGCCTCTCGAGACACTGACTCTTTGTCATGTGACGAACAAGCGTTCTGAATCAACGCTACAGCAATACCCTTTAAAACAGCCCAGTGGCTCTGTGCGTGCGTGTTTCTTTACCCTCTGACTTGGAACAATTGTGTTACTGGAGGAAATAAATTTAGCTTTTATGCATCTTAAAGTATGTTTTGAATAAATCACAAGTGTTACACTTTTACATTTGCAGATCACTGCAGTGAATGAATGAATGACTTAACTGCGTTCAAGCTGGTTCAGATTAAAAGAAAGTTGTTGTTTTTTGGATTGTCAAAGGACAAGCTTTTGTATAGAGATTGATATATACAGTTTCAATTCGTTATTATATGCTTTGAAGACTTCCACACCGAGTAACAATAAAAAGAATATCAAGTAGCTGTTTTTATAGGAAGAAAAGGTATTTGATCATTATTTCAATTTCATGAATCGGATTTAGCCAAATTAGTCTTCTTTTTTTTTTTTGATAATTGTTTTTGATTAATTGATTGATTGATGAGTTATTTATTTGTAGGTACAAGTGAGACCTCTAGTATAAAAGATTACGAAGCACCACCTTATGTGATTTTGATTTAAACAAGCCATACAGAGACATCCTCCTGCCTGGGCACATACCTGTTTGTGAAGTGGTCTCTCTGAACAGGGTTTGATTGGGGGGAGATTGGGGGGAGGTAAAGGCGGTGCTGTCTGACAGTGTGATAGCAGGTTTTCATGTTTTTTCATATTAAAATCACACCAATCTAGACATTTGGTGCCAGTGACTTACTAGAGATAAAACTAGGGAAGCTCGAAATAAGAAGTGTCTGCACGTGCACATGTCTGTGATGTAAGAATATATTTGGAAAAGTCACAGAATGTTTGCCTGTGAATAAAAAAAATAGAGAAGTTGCGATTGAAACGATTGCAGAAAGTAAAGCTTGTCTGTTCTTAGTGCCATCTGCTGATATTTGGGCTCCTGGATGCCAAACATCTAACAGTCTGTCTTGGTACTATAGTTATACATTGATCAGAATCTAACACTCACAAACCAGCAATGTTGATGTAAAAAAAAAAAAAAATCTAGTTTATTTTAAATGTCATCGGCATGAATTTGTGGAAAAGGAAGGAGCCTCTGCAACGCACTGAATTCCAAACTCCAGAAACACAAGCAGCTCACATTGTAAGCATGTTAATACCTGCAGGCATTCCCTGCAGTCCTTCCACTGCTGTTATTGTTTGTATATTTGAGCTAAAAATTGCATACTGACAGATGCACAGGAAGATTAGTCTGAGAGTATAAGGCTGTTGTTGCAAACGCATCTGCTTGTGATGAAGTGAGATGTAGTTCAGCTGTTTCTTGACTATTTTACTTTTTTTTTTTTTTTGATGGCAGAAATCTGTAGGAGAAGCCTGTAGGCTTTCAGTCAGTTGTCCTAATAAATGTCTAAACATCCTTCGTAACATTTCTTACAGATGGCCTTTCACTCAGATGGTTCTTTATCCAACTTCTGAAAAGCAGTTTTACCGTCTGAATGTAAAGTTCAGACGGTAAAACTGTTGTAAAATAATGCTCTCTGAATCAAATTTGATTTCCTCTTTTCCGGAAGATTTTTATTTTGACGAGCCGCTACATAAACTTCTTTTTAAAAGGACAGCTCCTACTTAATATTAGGTTTCAGCAGTTTTGACTTGGACAAAAGAGATTTGCTTTCAGACACTCCTTGGTGTAAAACTAATCTGGGCCTCTGGGCCTCCTGCAGTCTGTGTATGAAGAAATACTTAAGGAGCTACCAATCTGATGTACCCTTTGTTGCTTATTGATAATGACACACTTTGCTCTACAGTATCTTCATCTGTGTGCTTTAGTTCACTGGGTGAATCTATATTTATTTATTTTATCAATGATTTATTACCTTGGCAAGCCTACAGCATTACCTTCATCTTTTAATGCCAGATTTTAGCATCACTTTACAATGCCCACATATTTTCAAAAGTAAACTTGGAAGTAGCTTTTATTTTCCTTTTCTCTCTCTCTCTCTCTCTCTCTCTCTCTCTCTCTCTCTCTCTCTCTCTCTCTCTCTCTCTCTCTCTCTCTCTCTCTCTCTCTCTCTCTCTCTCTCTCTCTCTCTCTTTTAGGAAAATTGTCATTAAGATTGGAAAAAAGAAGAAACGAAAGCCAGCGTCTTCAGAGGAGGAGTCTGATGATGATCCTCCCCCTCGTCACGCATCTAAGGACGCCGACTCTGTGAGTTTCGGTACACACACACACACCCATAAACACACAGTACTGGTTGTGTATGGTTGAACCGTGGGCTGTGATGATAGCAGCACGAACACCCAGCCTTTACGCTGCACTTCGATGCTAGACGAGAGTTTATTACGCTTAATTTCATTCAGATGCAGTTTGGGCATTTTTTGCCTGTGGTGTCGCACCTCTGTTCAAAGCATACAGAGACGGACACGGACTCTTCTTCTGTTACTACTCTGACATGAGTGAGTGAGTGAAGTGGCGCCGTCAGCCTGACTGTTCACACTGCTGCTGAGCAGACAGGAAGACTCGCAGCTTTAGCTCGAGCCTGAAAGGATCTACTCCGGTTCACGTGGAGGTCATGTAGTGGGTGACTGACTGAAGTACACATTCCTCTTTTGATGTTGATGATGGAAACAGGGAATAGCAGAGTTGTGTTATTTAGCAAATTACATCATTATTTAGTCATTTGCATCTGTGAATATACACAGTGAACCTTACCCTAAATAGGAAGTTAAATTGTGTACAGTATTATTCATCATTTTGATTTAGGAAGAAAACAAGTTCTTATTGCAGCCTGTAAACTTAAACATCCTATTTTGTCATAATCCATTTTTGCAGAATTTTTTCTTTTAGTGACATGCTAGAGACAGGTTCTCTGGTTATATGTAGTTCAAAGTACCACCCCACCGTCCCCTATTTGTTCCTGCAAGCTGTCAGTCAGCTGTGAACAATGGCAGAATGAGGAAAAAACCCTGAACCTTTCAGCCAAAGTTAAATGGTAGAAAAAAAATTTTCTAGAGCCAAAAAAACAGATGTTCATGGCTCATCTATCACAGTTGTGCCACCCATCACTCTTTTTAAGGTAACACTAATGTCTGTAAGAAGCTGCAAGTGTTAGCATGTCTATTAGTGAAATAAGCAGCCAACTGCAGGTTTATGACCCCGTTTTTTAACAACTTAACATCAGCTTATCAGGCTCGCAGTGCTACTTTATGACAGAGGTTTAGCACGGTAAATTATTTTATATTTTTAAATTTTTTGTATTAGTACTATAAATACAATTATCTTGTATTGATTCTGTATATTTTATTCAAGTCCACCACCATTGTTTGTATTTATTAAAAACCACATTATGTTGTTGAAATGGTTTGCTGGTTTTCTGGTGTTTCAGCTCACAGTAAAAAATCGTGTTCTGTCACTCTTATGTTGTCTGTGCATCAAGAAAACCAGAATAATACTTTTTTTAAAAAGCAGTTTTAAAAAGTGATTTGAACTGTATTATGAATGTAGCAATATGTGACTTTGTTTGAAGCGAGGACATTAAAATACACTGAGCTACAGGATCATTCAAGCTTCCTGTACTGTCAGAACTTCAGTTTCCATGTTATTTATTTATATTTTTAAAAATGCTAACAGTGGAGCCATATTCTTAATTTTACATAGTGAAATTTTAACTTTGATAAAGAGTTTTATTTATTTATCTTTTAAAAAAAAGGACTTCATAATGAGCGACATTAACAACATTTGCAATGCCAAATGTGCTGGCCTGTTAATGAACACATCGTAGGTGATTCATGAGTTGCTGCTACATTTCAACAGCTGTCTGAGATGTGACGACGTCTGAATGACCGGGCCTGACATTTGGTTCGGTCTCCTCCTACGCTCCACCGCCCCTCTCCCCCATGTCTCAGTCCTATCCGGACTATATCCTATGACATAATTACCCTTATTAAACGATGCCCCTGGCTTTAATTAAAAGCGTCTGTTGATGACTCGTTTAAGACGATCAGGTGACTGAAGTCGAGGCGGCGCGGCCTGCAGCTTGAGCAGGAGCATGGCCGCCTCGGGGCATCAGTCCTGTAGTCCCGACATGTGGCAGGTTTGACTCTGCAGCGGCTGGTCAGCCCGGGTTTGTGGGTGTGAGAGTGCATCTCCTTGGGGATATTATCCTGCACACCTAATTAACTTCGGCTCAGTGGCATTTATTCCTAATTAACTACATATTATCATTAGGAGGGGCTCATGTATTGATGCAGGATACAGCAGCCCACGCATATGATAATTACAAAGACCTGACAGGAAGGACTAGACAGAAGCTGTTTAATGTGGAATTTTACTTCTTTTTATGCACTTGAACAAGTTTGTTTAAGGTGCTATGGAGATCCTACTTGTATGTTAAAGTGTAAAAATTTCACTCATTACCAGAAAATGGAAAAAAAAAGTGATAATTATGAAAATTTATTAGACTGTAGACAGCCTGTAATTGAAAATGCCAGAGTAATAATGGAGAAGGTTCTGTCACAAAACACATTTATGATGAACATGCATATAAATATTTTCTAATAACAAGATTAACCTCCTGAGACCCCGTGTCCTCATACAGACATTGCGTTGAAAAAAATTCTCACCTAACAAAAGCCTGGCTCTCAGGAGGTTAAATGATGTGCCCAACTTGAGCGCAGCAGAGCGTTTTCAGAAGATTTGGTTATAAAATGACTACCAGACGGAAGGTAGATAACACTAACTTGTGAATGTGATTGCTAGTGAAATGTATTGTGTACGTGCATGTTTGTTTTTAATTTGTGTGTAAATGTCGTTCTCCAGAAGAGGCGGTCTAACCGACAGGTGAAGAGGAAGAAGTATGCTGAAGAGCTGGAGGCCAGGTTGTCAGACGAGGACGTCAAGGTTATCGTCAAAGCCAAGAAAAGCAACACTGCAGCATCCAAGGAACCTGCTGTCCAGCTCTTTGTTGTGAGTAATTCTCCTTTTAGGTTTTTTTGGCTGTGAAGCTTAATTTGACTAAGGCTAAGGCGTAACATCTTTCAGACATTTCAAAACAAGATTCTAATTTTACAAATTTCATAAAAAAGTATAATTTAGTGAAGGCAGAGAAGTTGGAGGGCATTCTGCTGTACAAATAGATGTGCTCCTCATATACATGAACTTGGACTTTACTAAGTCCAAACTGTTTTGGACTGAAGTGTTTTCGATGATTGAGCCCCTGACAGACGACGAGTAACGTTCCAGTTACTGTAAAACTACTGTAACTGGAAATCCATACAAAATAAAACTGAAAATGTGTTTGTATAATCGTAAATCTAAATGAAAATCGCAATTTGATTTGCAGATTTCTTTAAAGAAACTTTTTTTTAATGAATGCAAAGACCTTCACTGTAATCCATTATAAAAGCATGAAAACATTTTTCAGAATAAAAACATCTGTTAGGTTCAGTACAACCTTTTTTTTTTTAAGCATCACATTGACACATGAAAACAAAACAGAGCCATTTGGAAGAGAGAATATTCTTATTATGTCCCTGTTTTTATAATTTATATGGTTCAGGAGTAAATTAAATGAAGATATTTCTGCTCGTGAAAATAGTTTTAAAGTGTAAGAGATTGTGCAACGGTTTAAATTAGAATTTTGTCTGAATCTGATGTCATCAGTGCTGTAAAAAAAGGAATTGGTGTGTAAAGCTTGCAACAAGCTCTACTGCTTAGGTTTTTATTTAATTTTATTGTTTTAAAATGCTTTGTGAGTCTATGATTTAAACTTTGACTTAAAAAGGTTTCGTGTTCCTTTGTGTGTAGGAGAATCCCACCGAAGAAGATGCGGCTGTTGTTGACAAAATCATGTCTTTTCGTATTGCAAAGAAAGAGGTAACAATTTTATTTAGTTTTGTTCTTGTTTCTTTAGTCATTCTGAACCTATTATATGCTGTAACTGCAGTTTATTGAAAGAGTGAAAATTACTTAAATAATTCAAATTTTTTTTTTAGGTTTCTCCAGGGGTGATGGTCGAAGTGGAGGAGTTCTTTGTAAAATACAAAAACTAGTAAGTTTACGCTTCACTTGTAGATTGTTGATTAAATGTCAAAAAAAGAAAAAAAAATTAATCGGCGTAAAAACAAACACCTGTAGTCGTGTCGATAAATGTTGAGCTGCTTATTGACAATGTTCCTGACATTTGTGCTTTTGAAACCCACAATAAGTTGAAACAGAAGGAGAAAAAAGCTCATTGAAAAACTCTGATTGTCCACAGACGTGTTTAATCAAATTTGGCTTCAGTTTATTTTTCTTGTAAACTCAAAAGTACAGACTTGTTTCACCAACCAGTGTGAGAGTTACAAGTCTGATTTATGAGTTGTTGTGCACTTTGTGACAGATGATCGGTTACAAGGTAGATTACATTTATAAGTTTTCAGCCAAATGAATACAAAGATGGGTATGATGATGACACGGTTGAGATTTTTTCATTTAGACGTGACTTGAATCCGTTCATACTGTGAATGAGCCTGCAATCGCCTGCTTTCCTCAGCTGTTGTGTAGGAGCACTTTTGTCCTTCCTCGTCTGACGGTGTGCATTTGTGTGCGTTTCTCAGTTCCTACCTTCACTGTGAGTGGGCCACAGAGCAGCAGCTCGTGAAGGACAAGAGGATTCAGCAGAAGATCAAACGCTTCAAGATGAAACAGGCACAGAGGGCGCTCTTCTTCACAGATGTAAGGCTGGCTGACTGCGTCTGTAAACATACTGTTCTCTCTCTGTGTGGGCAGCTTTTTTTTTTAATCTTTCATTTTTGGGGTATTTTTCTTAAGACTTGTTCGCTTCCATACTTTCATGTCTTTTAGGACCAATATGTTCGGCCCATATGCAAACTAAGAATTTGTATAGATATTAAAGACCCTTTCTTGTTTGTTGTGTGGGCTTGCACATCTGTGTGCATTTATTTGAATCCATTTGCTTGCTCAGCTGATACAGTTGAGGGATTCATCTCAGATTCCAGATGGTGTGTGGGAACTTGCGTTTATTCTGTTTTGTGTTTTCTTACTTTGTTCATCTCAGATGGAAGAGGACCCTTTTAACCCTGACTACGTAGAGGTGGACAGAGTGTTGGAGGTATCATATTGTGAGGACAAAGACACAGGAGAGGTAAAAGAAATCTTTTTTCCTTTTAATAATATCTGAGAAGCATGTGTGTTTGTTGTTCTCCGGCATCTTTTTCCCTTCATGTTTTTGGTAGTTTTGTTCCTTTTATTATGTGCTTCAAGCTAATGATATCTTTGAATCCTAGAAATGCCCAAGGCCACTCTAATAGGCTACCTTGCAGGCTTTGATAATATCACAAAAGCGAAGCATGGCCTCGCTCGAGTCTTTTCCACTGCTCATTCTTGTCTGCCTGCTACAGGAAGTGGTGTACTACCTGGTGAAGTGGTGTTCGCTGCCGTACGAGGACAGCACCTGGGAGTTGAAGGATGACGTCGATCAGAGCAAGATTGAAGAGTTTGAGCAGCTGCAGGCAGTTAAGCCAGACTCGCGCAGAATGGTAAGCCATGCCGACCAGCTTTTTTCAATTACCGGTTTCCTTTTTTTTTTTTTTTTGTTGTTTGTTTTTGCTTCTGTTTTGAAGAGCTGTTAGAAATGTTCATTTCTTTATAAGCTCTTACCTTCAGAAGTATTTTTTGCATTTTAAATGAACAAATATGCCAGAAATTTAAACCTACCCATCAAAGATGACACAATTAAGTGGACTAAAGAAAAGTAGGAAAAAAAAACAAGATTTATTACAGTTTCTATCTGGAAACGAAACACAGCGTTTCTGTATATAGGTTCATCCAAAGACTGTTTAAGTGTAAGAACATTTCTCAGTTTTACTTTACATTTTCCTTCACTAAGCAACAACTACCATGTATATTATTTTAGGACCTGATAGCTCTGGGATCAGTCGGTAAACCTCTGCTACCAAGACTCCACAACCTAATATCAGCTTTTTGCACTAGCCATATATTCTCACCTGTCTACTACTTTAACACCCTCAGTTAGCTTATATTTCTTTAAAAACAAAACTTAGCATAACTGGTTCTGGTCTTATGTTTAAGCTGCGACAACTCATGGAATAATAACAATTAACTGTAGTTTTTGTATTTTAAAACACAATGGCTGCCAAACTGGTTCGACAAGTTTGACTGTCAAATATTTGCTCGCACTTTTTACTGTACTTTTTAGTTGTGTTTTGTCGACGACTCAAACCTACATATTTCCCTGTGACATCTCTTTTATTTAGCATCCATTTGTTGGAGTGGAATAAAGCTGGGTGGTTCAGTATATCCACTTCTTACTTTATGTATAAATTTTTATCACATAGTTGGGGAACTGAATAACCCATTTAATACGGATCTCAATGTATGTAGTTTTCCTTTCTCACGTCAGAGCCACTTCTCTACTTTCCCCACTGTGATTGTGATTGAGACGGTGTGTCGCAGACATGATTACAACTTCTTCCAACTTTGTGACTCTGTCTGCATACTTTTTTTCAAAAGACCAGCTAGCATTAAATCTTGCTGCATGTTAAAGACTGTGACTACTTTGCTTTCAACAGGGGGCCCAGAACAAAGTGAGCACTTGCTTTCCTTCCATCATCCCTGCAGAGCAGCAGCAGCAGTCTGACCTCAGCTGTGCTTGTTTAAAAAAAAATATTCTTTTTTTATGTAAACACAGCAGGAAACTAAAGTAGACATAGTTAAATTATGCTTACTTTATAACTAAAGATTTGTTGACAGATTGCGAATCTACACCAATTTAAGTGCAAACCTAAATATAAGAAACGTTGAATAAATTTAAAGGTACGCTTTAAAAAAAATCTGTAATCGTCATCAATTTGTGCATCAAAACCTTTAAGACTTTCAGCTCATTCAAGACAACTTGTAAATTTAGGAATATTTACTTAAATGGTCACAATTTATGTTTACATACAGATGTTGCTTATCAGATCAGCATTGAAACTCCATTTTATGTCAACAGAGACAGTGTAGTACCTGAAAATTTACCCTAATAAAAGCAAATATTTGAAAATCCCAAAATATTAATTGTTAAAGGAGTTAAAACACCAAATGGCCCGTTTTTTAATATGCGTGTATCTCTCTTTCAGACCTGCATTAATCGTCTAGAAACAACATTGGCAGCTTTTTTTTCCCCACAAAATTAAACAAATTTGAAAGTAAAAAGGTAAAATCTGCTTTTACAATTTCTCACTGTAGGAGCGGCCTCCAGCCAACCTGTGGAAGAAGAGGGAACAGTCAAGGGAATACAGGAATGGCAACACCCTCAGGGATTACCAGCTTGAGGGGGTCAACTGGCTTCTTTTCAACTGGTACAACAGGTTAGTGTTAAGCTATTGAAGACCTGTGTAGACCTAACGTGGGTTGTACTGTTCTAAAAAACAGTTTTCATCTGTAGTACTGATTTTAAGCGTCACTTTTTGAGAGTGTGACATAACTGCAGTGATACACAAGTTCAATGAACAAAGCATAACTGATGTTTTTAAAAGTAAAACAAATGTTGAACTAAACATTTTCTTATTCATATCAATAAAGGCAGAATAAATAGCATTTGCAGTTGTTCCTTTAGTATATCACTTTATATTATTTGACTTTCTACATAGAGATTTTGTATTTCGAGATGATTCTTTTGTCCTTTGAGATTGCAAATTATGAATAATAAATGATTATTTCCTTTTTAAAATGCTGAGTTTGAGGACCGTGCTTTTATGAACTTGTGTATGGGGTTGCAAGGAGTGTCAAATTTGTTGTCAGGGTTCATACTGCAGTGAGAATGGATTGCTTTTCTTCACCCACATCCTCTAAACGAAGCGCCGCACGGTGCATCTGGAGTAAAGTGTCAGGGTACTCGCATTAACCCAGGGAATTAGTTTAGCTATGTGTGAGCGCGCAGGAGCTCGTGTATGCCTACGCAGAGATTCATCAAAAGTAGAGGGCTGCTTAAGAGGCCAGTGGGAATATCTGCACGTTGCAATTAGCATCAAGACATAATACCCCCACCCACTGGACAGCTGAATAAATGGAGCTCACCACACAGCAGTACAAATCTGTTGGATTTCAGACTTTTTTTTTTGCATGTTATTACTGCTGATGATAATGTTTTCTTCTTCTGCTGTTTGCAGTTTATTCTTATGGTATCATGGGAATTTTTTAGCTCCTTTTGCCCTTCGACAGGTTCTCGCGTTTACTTACATGTAAAAGAAAACCTCATGATAAATACACAACATTTTCTCCTAATAAGGAGAAATACCTCATGCTGTATACTTCTCACACAAAAGGTGTTCTGTACACACTAGTGGTGTAATCCTTCTACTTATTGAATATTTTTAACCATATCTGTGTCGTTTTCAGGCGCAACTGCATCCTGGCAGATGAGATGGGCCTGGGAAAGACCATCCAGTCCATCACATTCCTTGAAGAGATCCATCGTATCGGCATCAGAGGCCCCTTCCTCATAATCGCCCCCCTGTCTACTATTGCAAACTGGGAGCGCGAGTTCCACACCTGGACTTACCTCAACGTCATTGTTTACCACGGAAGCATGATCAGCAGGCAGATGCTGCAGCAGTACGAGATGTATTTCAGGGATGCACAGGTAAATGCACACCGCCCACAGAAATGTCATGAGCAGCTTTATTTACCCTCACTGGGGGCAAATTAATAAATAATAGAATGTATTATGTCGACACGCCATTCAATTGGTTTGAGGATTGCTTTTATTGAGCTGGCTGTTTCTGAATGTACATTTCAAGTAAGCTTGCAGATAAAGCCTTTATGACAAGTACTTATTTTTAATGTTATGTTTTTTTCTGTTGGTAGAGCACTGTAGCTTTTGATAGTATGATGTAAAAAAATAAATAAAATTCGCACCCATCAGAATTGGGTTTATTTTGTTCTCTCAGTCAGTAGCTGCTAAGGTTTCATAGCTTCCATCTACCAAACCAAGATGAAAAACTAGCAACAACAGCAGACCACCCTGCTGTGTCTCCTCACCAGCACCTGGAGGAGAAAATAGCTCTTGAACGCAGCACATAGACTAGATCCTTCTGCTATTAAGAACATAAAATGTATACAGGCACAAGAAGACATAACTTTGCTAGGAAAGGTGAAGTGGCACTCCATAAATCATACAAAAAGTGAAAAATATTAAAGTAGTGTATGTATTAACTTTGATTATTAGTATCCACTTTACCATATTACTTTGCAGTTTAAATCGAACACATTTTAAAATTAGAGCATGCTGTGATTTTTCCTTTTTATCAAACAATTTCATTTTGTTTAAAAAGTGGAACAGTTAGTACCACATTATGGTACTACTGAGTTCTTGTGCTATTCTAAAACACCAATTAGTGCGATCATTCTTCCTGGTTGACCAAAAAGACGATGATGGGGGGAAAACCGAACCAGAGGTTCTTGACACACTTACAAAAACAAGAGCGAGACAAGCTGTCGACTTTGTGTAAAAGGTTGCTTCGATAAGCCTTAAAACATTAACTTTGTAAGACAAGAAACAAAAGAGGACATCAGGCATATCTCACTAATTCAACACAAAAAAAGGGGAATTTTCAGAGACCTTTTAGTTCACTGTAATACGTTTAATCTTTACTTTTTTAAAAGCGGGAAGCCAAAAAGCAGCGCTGCTGTGCTTACCTTCAAAATGGAAAGCAATGATTCACTTTGATTAAAATAATCACAGTGCTTTTTGAAAACAGCAGCAGTGTGTCAGCAATGTGAAATTCTCTGAGTAATGTAATTATATGATTCAGAAGAGGTCTGCCTACGACAATAGGAGTCAGATATTAAAATGGTTGGCAGAACGTGATTACCATATTCAATGTGAACCCAGATACACTTTACATTTTTGTAACTATTGCACAAAATCAGTTACCACAGTGCAAAAAAAATAATAATAATCAACTGTAGAGAGAGGGGGGGAAGTAGGGCTGCAGTATCTCTTCTGGGCAAGATGTTTCAGCTTCAGTCAGAATGGGAAAGGTCAGAATTTTTGTGGCTTAATAGTTACAAGTCTGTATTCATTAGGACGTTCTGTAGAGATCAGATGTTTGAAATAAAATATAAATCACAGCTTTGGCAATCAAGTTTTTTTTTTTTTCTTTTGCTGAAGATAAAGATTGTTCAATGTGTTGGGAGTGAGAACATTTTAATGAGTTAATAGTTTGCAGTAGTAAGCTGGCACGGGGCGCTTGCTGAGAGGCAGTTAGTGAGCCTCGAACAGAGGCAGTCTGTGGTTGGCAGGCCATGTGATGTTTTGCAACAGGCAGTTAGAGCTCTTAGTGTTCAGGCGAACCGTAGCAGGAATTAAGGTGAGAACAGAGCGGAGCCGCCACCAGACTCGCTCTCTAACGTCGCCTGTGATGTCACAGCCCTCCCGAAGGAGAGCGGTCTGTCAGCGCTGCTCAGGCATACCTGAACGAGTGGCTCCTCCACAGCAGTCTGTTAGCTGGCTGGCTGTGGAGATGGGTGGGGGGTTACAGAATAACTAAGTATCCCTCGAGGACTGTTGTCAAGGCAATAGATACAAATGGAGAGGCATGGTAATGCACAGCCATCCTCAGACAGACAGACGGGCAGGAGCTTTTGCACAGGTTCTGCCATAGATGGGTTTCTGACAAAAGGTTTTCTGTGAAATTTAAATTGATAAAACAGTTTTCTGGGTAAAGCAAATTACTGGAAGTTGATGGATTTCTGATGTTCATATGTAAAAAATGAAATAGCCACAGAACTTCCCAACAAACTCGGTATACACACTAATTTAAGATATTTTTAATGACAATTCACATTCTTCATGAATCAAAATATCTAAAGGTTGTGCATAAAATTACTGTTCTCTCTAAAACGTCCACATGTCACCACTCCTCGTCTTCAGGGCCGTGTGATACGAGGTGCCTACAAGTTCCAGGCTGTTATCACCACGTTTGAGATGATCCTGGGAGGCTGTCCTGAGCTCAACGCCATCGAGTGGCGCTGCGTGATCATAGACGAGGCCCATCGTCTCAAGAACAAGAACTGCAAGCTGCTAGAAGGCTTCAAGCTCATGAACCTGGTATGCAAATCATCACCTCAGAGAGTTCAAAGAAACATGCTTATTTATAGTAGTTGAAATTAATTTTGACTTAAATTTCTGTCCTTTTTTAAGGAGCACAAGGTCCTGTTGACGGGTACCCCTCTCCAGAACACGGTGGAAGAGCTTTTTAGCCTCCTCCACTTCTTGGAACCGGCACGCTTCCCCTCTGAAAATACCTTCATGCAGGAGTTTGGAGACCTCAAGACCGAGGAGCAGGTGAGCGCACAGATTTGCAGAAATATGTCATGTTTGTTTTTTATGTGTTAAATGTTCCTAATAAATATTTTTTAGGTGTGCATATCCCAAAACAAACCTTTTTTTATTTAATCTTACTTCTATTTCTTTTTCATCCTTGACATAAATAGTCCTTCAGTAAAAATAGTACCCTTTAATATTTTCTAAGCTGTCCGCAGTGATATAAACACTAGAAGTGACAGATGGGGATGTACTTTGCCCGCATTTCTGGAATATACAAGAACAGAATTTCTCTAAAAGAAAAGGCTTAGCGATAAGTGTTTGGAAATGTATTATTTTGTGTCAGGAAGATTAAACACATCTACAGCTAAAAACATACGTAAGGTAGAGCAGTGGTGCCCAGTCCTGGTCCTGGAGGGCCACCATCCTGCGTGATTTAGACGATTCCCTGCTTTTCGGCACTCATTCATTCAAACTGAAACTTCTAAATTTTCAGTGTTTCTCCCTTAGATGAGTATATGTGATGTAGAATATGAAGCTGTGAGTAAAATTATTTGGAACTCAGTATGTGGTCTATACAGTATCAAAAGCCACAGGAAATGTGTAATCATTTAGTAAAGGGTTGTGGTGTTAAGTGACAATTTTACTACATAACTCAAAATATAGCCAATGTAAAAGAAGTTAATTTACAATATGTGCAATATACAAAACAGTGGCTGCTATAACACTATCATGACTTTGTAACTTAACTTTTCAGTGTTCATTAAAGATCTAAAGTCACATCACAGGATGTGTGCAGTATTAAATAAAACAAATACTTAACATTTAACTTTTTTGCTTCATAATCAAATATGATAAAGGTATTTGTTTTTGTGAACTAATTGATATAAAAAGATGACTTTAGTCTACATGTAACATATGTTTGATGCTATTAAATCAGATATGTTTTTTGTGGGATACAGGTGGCTGCCTAATTTAAATATTATCATTGAACTTCTAATGATTCTTGGTCACAAATCATTAGAAACAGTCACAGTTCACAGATGGGAAACATACATTTCTGTTAGTGATAATCAGTCTATATGACTTCATTTATTGTTGTGCTGCAATTATTTTATCTCCTTAGTGCAATAAAACTAATGAAAACCAATAGTAATCATTACTTAAATGTGACAAATACTTTTTATCTTTGTAATAACAGATGATGTGATGTATAACACATTGTACTGTATTTCATCAACATTTTAAATCGTTGCGCCTGTTTATACAGAAGCTTTTTCTGGATGTTCTAACTTTCTTTTGACCCGTTTGGGCCGCAGGTTCAGAAACTTCAGGCCATCCTGAAGCCCATGATGCTGCGGCGTTTGAAAGAAGACGTGGAGAAGAAGCTGGCCCCTAAGGAGGAAACCATCATTGAGGTTGAGCTCACCAACATCCAGAAGAAATACTACCGGGCCATCCTCGAGAAGAATTTCTCTTTCCTGGCGAAAGGAGCTGGTCAGGCAAATATGCCCAACCTGGTCAACACCATGATGGAGCTAAGAAAGTGCTGCAACCACCCCTACCTCATCAAAGGTAGGATGGGACTGAACAAGTGAACTGAAATGTTTAGCTAGAAAACTAGAAAATATAAGATGTTTTTGTAGTTGCAATTTGTTTTTGTTTTTTTGCTGTTTTTACTCAAATTGTGTATATCTCACAAACACCTAAAAATAAAACTTTATAGATCTGGCTCTTGTTTTAGGTATCTATACTTGTAAAAAGTGGGTTATTTTATGTGTTTGTTTTTTAATTTGTGGAAAGGAAAACGGAACCATGCACAATACAGTATTGCTGATGGATTTGTGTCTTCTATTTGTTAGGGGCAGAAGAGAAGATCCTGGAGGACTTCAGGGAAGTCTACAGCCCTATTGCTGTCGACTTCCACCTGCAGGCGATGGTGCAGTCTGCCGGGAAGTTGGTTCTTATTGATAAACTGCTGCCTAAAATGAAGGCAGGAGGACACAAGGTGCTCATCTTCTCCCAAATGGTGCGCTGCCTGGATATCTTGGAAGACTACCTCATTCAGAAAAGGTACAGGAGTGTAATTAAATGTAACATAAAGGTGCTGCTGTTCAGTTACGTCACACTTATTCTCAGACTACTTTATAGAATAAAAAATGCACTTAATTCATAGTGCACATCTGAAAGGATTTTAAATTGCTGGGACTTTTATGGTTGCATATGATAAAAAACTGGACACTCCATTTTGTGTTTTAGTAAGTAACCAGGGTGAGCAACAGGTACCAGCATCAACAGAAAAGGCTACAGAGTTTGTTTTTTAACAAAAGCACTAAAGTCAGCTTAACACTTTCAGTCTTCCACTCATCTATTTTCTGCCCTGTTTACCCAACTCTGTGAATCATACATTGTGATTATATTGATGACAATGATTTGACTTTAGACTAGCTTTACAAAGCTGCTGTCGACAAATCAAGTCCTAATTTTAGCCATGTTTACCTTTTTATTATTGTATTTTTGTTTAAAGCCCAAAATAATTCCATTATAATCAGAAATGGAGTTAGGTCATGAATTTTAAAGTTTGACAACATTTAGGACTTTACAAATATGACTGAGAGTTGAGGTGTATTTTTAATTTTACTTCTTACTGTCTTTGACTTTGCTTACCTTTTTGGAGTCTTTCTCTACATCCTGTCATTGCTTTTTTTTTCCTCTGTGTTTATTCTTTTCTCTCCCTTTCCTCTGGCTTCTTGCCAGAATCTGGAGCAAAGCTGAAATTGTTGTAACCATGTGAGGAGCTGAACGGCACAGACCTCAGTCAGGGTTCAGCAGCAGGTTACAGAAGCCCTCGGGGCTCCACCACATCAGACAAGCCAGAGAGTCTGTGAGGTTTTTCTTGAGTGGAAGTGGATTACCCCAGGGAGGGCAGGGGGGCCAGATTGTGGGAGGGGGTGAGAACGGACTTTGAAGAAACAGTTTTTGAGGGTGCTGGTTCTCTGGCTGAGAAAGGAAGGAAAATGAATGCCTAGTTTTTGGTGCATTCAAAGTCAACATGCACTATGGCTATGTTAAAAATAGATAATTGGGTTATTGAAAGATGTCTAAAGGCTGAATAAGCTTATAGCTGAAGATTAAGTGCTCAGTCTATCATGGTTTATCATTTGCTGTATAAAAGGGGAACAGTCATGTAATTGTGTGTGTGGTCATTTGTCTGCCTGTTAACAAAATATCTCATGAACCTCCAGACAGATTTTAATAAAGCTTTCCAAGTAATCATTGGATGTTCATCTACAACTGATTAACTTTTGGAGTCGACCTGATTCAAGATGACTATCACAGCTAATCCACCGTAGCAAACACAAAAACTGCTAGATTTCAGTCACTTTTACAGATATTGAGCTAAGATGAGTCATCCCCGACAGCTACTCTTTGTTTGGAACTTTGTCATGCAAGATGGCCGACAACGTGCACTTCTTCAAGGAATGCTAGATGAATTTATGGATGTTTCCTTCTGTGGCGTCCCGTTGCAGGTACTTGTATGAGCGTATTGATGGTCGTGTTCGCGGGAACCTGCGACAGGCTGCTATCGACCGCTTCAGTAAGCCCGACTCGGACCGCTTTGTTTTCCTCCTGTGCACAAGAGCCGGTGGCCTGGGAATCAACCTCACTGCTGCAGACACCTGCATCATCTTCGACTCTGACTGGAACCCACAGAACGACCTGCAGGTAGAACGTAACATTCATGTCTGTTTTGTTCAATAAATGGTTTGCCATTTGGGACTTCTGACATGTCAGTTCAAGATGCTTGTTCTATTTAATTTTATTGTGAATTTTCATGTTAAAACACGTCATTCAAGTCAAATATGTTGAGACATATTCCTTCTTTACTGCATGTGTATGTGTTGAGCATTTTAACTAATATTTTTGTGCACTTGACAGGCCCAGGCTCGCTGCCACCGGATCGGTCAGAACAAAGCGGTGAAGGTGTATCGTCTTATCACCAGGAACTCGTACGAGCGTGAAATGTTTGACCGCGCCAGCCTCAAGTTGGGCCTGGACAAAGCAGTGTTACAGAGCATGAGCGGTCGAGATAACAGCCTGGGAGGAGGCACCGGGGGAGGGGTGAGTCCGACAACTGTCCGAATGGTCAGGAATAGAATCTGAGCAAAATCATGGGGTTGGATAAATTTGGTCTTGGCTAGAATTTATTTATTTATTTATTTATTTATTTTTACTTACGTTTTTGTCCCAGCATCCGATCACTACAGTTAAACAAAAATGTTAGTTTTTATTACAATTTAAAAATACTCCACACAGTCATCTGTTTTTCCCCTTTCTAGTCTTTCACTAAGATATTTTATTTTTTTTTTCATATAAGTAACAGGTGAAGGTTTTTAAAGGTTAACAAAAAAAAAATTATTCAGATTTTCCAACTAAATAAAAATGTCCTACCCACTGTACTGAGAATCGCTGTAGGAGGTGGTAAACAATAATATGTCATAAACAAGATTATGAAGGTCAGTGCTAAAATTTTCTGTGTGTAACGGATCCTGTTAGTATAATCTGCTGGAGAGGCAGTGTGTCAGCAGTGTGTGAAGTGTGTAGGTGGAAGTTGAACTGCAGTTTGTGTCCCTCTGAGATTTGTCTGAACTATAAGAAGGTTGAGGTATTAGTTGCTTTCTGCAGCTGTTCTGACTGAACATATTTGCATGCCAAACAGCTGCCGGGGTTAGATACAGAGCTGTTGATATTCCGATTTGAATAATCCAACGTGTGTGTGTGTTTGGCTGTGTGTTTGCATCTAACTGTCTATTTCTGTTCACCTTGGAGATTTGGCATATGTTTTACAAAAACAAAAAGTTCAGGTGTAATAAACAATGAAATGTTAACGTCGTGACATAAACTGAGCTCTGTTACTTCTCAGGCTGTGCAGCAGCAGCTGTCCAAGAAAGAGATTGAGGACCTGTTGCGACGCGGCGCCTATGGGGCCATCATGGATGAGGAGGATGAAGGGGCCAAATTCTGTGAGGAAGATATCGACCAGATCCTGCAGCGTAGGACAAAGACCATCACGATTGAGTCAGAGGGACGAGGATCCACCTTTGCTAAAGTGAGGAAAAATTTTTGGGGGAAGCTTTTTACTTCAACTTTATCATCTAGACGTTGTTCCCAAAAAAAGTCACTACCTTTCCCTGATTTCTGATCAGACAAATCTAAAAACATAACAAAACAAAAAAGCTCCACAATTATGTTTAGAGCTTGAAATGATTCTGATCTCTGCTTTCAGGCCAGTTTTGTAGCATCCGGAAACCGCACAGACATTTCTCTGGATGACCCTAATTTCTGGGACAAGTGGGCCAAAAAGGCTGACATTGATATGGACATGGTCAATGGCAGAGTAAGTACTGCACTACAGTGGATGTGAGACTTGGCCGACAGGATAATAGGGACGCTCAAAGAGAGTAGGACTGTACTTTCCTTTGACAGAACTAAAGGCCCGGAAGATCACTGAAATTTTGTAAAATCTTTTCCGTCCTCCTCTTCCTCCCTCTGCAGAACAGCTTGGTGATCGACACTCCTCGAGTCAGGAAGCAGACGAGACCGTTCAGCGCCACCAAAGATGAGTTAGCAGAACTTTCAGAGGGTGAAAGTGACAGTGACGACACCAAGCCCAAGCTGAGACGAAATGATCGGCCCAACAGCTACGGTCGCACAGAGTGCTTTAGAGTGGAAAAGAACTTGCTTGTTTATGGGTATGATAATAAACTTCACCCAATACTGTTGTTTAACCTATATGATATAGTGTTAACAAGTGCATAAGGAATTTAATAACAATTTAAGATTTGTGTTTATATAAGCTCTACATTTAGTCCCCTAACGCTTCGGTTTTACAGCTGGGGCCGTTGGAAGGATATTCTCAACCATGGTCGTTTTAAGAAGCAGTTGACTGAGTGGGATGTAGAGTCCATCTGCAGGTCCCTGCTGGCTTACTGCCTGGTTCATTACCGTGGCGATGACAAAATTAAGAGCTTCATGTGGGACCTAATCGCTCCCACTGAGGATGGACGCACTAAGGAGCTGCAGAATCACCTGGGTAGGTCTGAGAAGCGAAAAACAACATTAACTGTTCGCAATAATGGAACCTTACATGCCTTAAAGCAAGAGTTTAGGAAAATCACTTTCTGTGCAGCACAAGTAACTTATCTTCCTCCCTCATTTCTTTTCTCTTTTTTTTTCCCCACCACCAGGCTTGTCAGCTCCGGTCCCTCGAGGCAGGAAGGGTAAGAAGATGAAGACCCAGTCGAGCTCTTTTGACATCCATAAGGCTGAGTGGCTTAGAAAACATAACCCCGAGCATATGCTTCAGGACGACGGCTACAAGAAGCACTTGAAACACCACTGCAACAAGTAGGTGTTTCCCTGTGCAGCTGCTGTTGTTACACAGGTTGTAGAAATTTAGTTCATCCAGTCAGGTGTGCCTAAAGGTACATTATGTTATTGGCAACAGAGGTGTAGAGAATGAATCTTCTTCTGTGTATAAGAAACAATTGCATCTTGTCTGTATAAGTCACTGTGCACATGGTGTCTGTTAGCTGTTTGGTTGTTTCCTTTTCTTGTCGGTAAAAATGTGTTTGTTCTCCTGACTGTGTTCAAACCTTTAAGCCATTATAACAGGTGGCAGGTGGTCATTATTCTCTCCTAACAGTGATTGTCTCCATTTATATTTAATAGAACGAAGCTTAAGTGAATGAAAATACAATTTGCATGTGACTCAGATTTTAATGTGGCACTGCCAAGCCACAGTAATTAGGAAGCACTCCAACATCTATTGGAGCTGACAGCCTACTGATTGATTAACGAACGTTTATCGCATGGAGCCTAAGCTGGCTGATAAGAATCTTCATGAGACTTCAGGCCAGCTAATGGCCATCATAGATCTCTCTTATATTCACTCGAAGGGAGGAGAACATGGCTGTTATTGAAACATTTGGGATATAAAGCCAATTAAATGGCTGGTCCTTTTTAAAAGAGAGGCTTGTACTTGTTGGGCTTTGGATGGAGAGCACTGCAGCTCCCATAGAAAGTTCTCCATTGTCTCTTTGTCCAGTTTTGCTGAATCCAGAGATTGTCTGATATGTGACACACCGGCCAACTGGGGACACGCACCAAGCAGAGTTTGCTGACTTTTGCATTCTAACTCTTAGGACATGGAATGTGACCGATGGCCTGCGGGTGAGGGGTTTATCGGCTTCCTTAACAGGGCAGCAAATATAGGACACAGCTACTGTGCTACAGTGACAACTTAGTTGTGAATGGTTTCCAAAAAAAAATAGTGAAAGAATAAAAAGTTAGGAAGTGAAATAACTGTTGGCCCTGAACGGTTTCTGCTTTTTACTATGAATACATATCAGCTGATCCCTCAATACATATTTTAGTAAAAAAGGAAACTAACAACCTTTTATAGCTTGGGTGTGTTTTCATTCAGAATACCAACTATGAGCAGCATCTCACCTCACTAGTTTAAGTTGAGCAGAACATGTTGTTCTGTTTGGCGTACTTGGCATATTTGTTTAGAAAGACTGCCGAGCCTCTCTGGGTGAGCCTCGTCTCCCAGACACCACGCACCAACAAAAGCTTGGAAAAGTGGTGCTAAAGGGTTGTGCTGACCAGCCGAGGACTCAGCAGCTGTTTCTGAGCAGCTCCAGTCAGCACAGGCGGAGGGTGGGGGGAATGGGCATCTCAGGCGTCCGTCACTGACACAGACTGAAAGTCCTCGGAGCCGTGCAGTTGTTCTTGGTTCTGTCATTGAGTCGGGAGGGTTCAACAGAGGCAACAGAATAGGTGATAGGTTTTAAGAGTTCCTTCATATAGAGAATCCAGGCATGGTTGCAGTTAAATCTGGTAAAATAGTTCTCATATTTTTGTTTCTAAATTTGTAATTTCTCAATTCTTTTACTTTATGGTCTTGTTTGTGCACACCAAGTTTTGAAAAAGCCATAAAAATATTCATTATTTGTCCCGTGATTGAATCCAGTTATTTGTTTTGAAAATTCCTGAAACCTCAGCACCATTTCCCCCCCCCCACTGGATATCAGGATGAAATTTAAAATCATTTTTATGTGCAAAGTTTATTTTTCTGTCTTTCTTTTTGCATAAAATTGGTTTGCAGTGAAATAAATTCTCAAGTCTTAGCAGATGTTACCGCTTGGCACACCACAGATCCCACCACTTCACCGCGTCTCCACTTAAAAGCTGCTGTCTGAGCGATCATGCATCACAGAGCTAATGTCTCCCCTGTGAGTCATGCTGTCTCTGTGTTGTCAGCCTCGGCTTCCCAGCCTTCATCTGCTGCCTGAGTACAACCACACGACTACTGCGGAGAGACACTTGTCTGTTCATTCAGTCCTCCGAGTCTTTCTGTAGGTGATGCGGTATCTGACTAATTTAATGGATCAGACTTGGCGATCTGATGGTCTCTTATTGAGAGTTACGCAGACTTAGTTAGTACAGGAAGTGGTTTAATGGGTGCTTCCTGGGCCTTTTGATTTGTAGCTGTACCGTGCTTGATAAAAATAACAAGCAAACATTCACAAGTGTCTTTGATTTGAATTCTGGTGAAAACTATTGGGCCGTCTCTGTACAGTACATGTTTTGGATTTCAGCTCAGTTGTCTCACATTACTCTCATTTGCATTGGATATAACAGGTGTCTGCTTGTGTGTGTGTGGGTGGGTGTGTTGGTTATGCTTGCTCAGCATTTGTGTGTGTGGTCAGGACTTTGTTGTGACCAGTAGGGGTTTTCTTTCCACAGGGTGCTGCTCAGGGTCAGAATGCTCTACTACCTGAAACAGGAGGTAATCGGAAGTCAGGCCCAGAAGGTGCTGGATGGCGTCGACTCCAGGTGAGCTCAACTTCGACCTGTTCAGACGTTAACTTAGGATGATGCCTGCTCTGAGAGGTCAAATCAGTTCTCTCTGAGCCTAGAATTTTCCGCAACATTTGCTCCTCCACCTTTTTTTAAATAGCTGTTTAAGCCCAATTAGAGCTGCCTAATACCAACATTTTAATATTAATTTAAGGTAGAACAGCTGCTTTAAACTGTAGATTTTTTTAGTAGCAAGCGCTTATTCACAAGCAATATCAACCTGTTGAAAGAAGAAACGCACACTCAGCAAATTTACAAGAAAGACATAGAGCACCCCCTGGTGGTTAAAGATGATCTTTTTATTTAAATTTTTTCCTATAGTTAAAAGCCAATAAATTGGCTCATCAGAACCACAGAACACAAGGAAATCACAAGGCAAAATCAAGCCAGGGTCACTTCATTATGAATGTATTTGGCTAAATGGAACACACAAAAAAGACTAGTGAGCATTCTGAAACATAGAAACATTCCTTCCTAAAGCATGTCTACATCTTTGGCTTCTCTTCCTGCACAGTGAGGTAAAGATCTGGGTGCCAGATCCGGACCACTCCGAGCTGCCAGCCCTGTGGTGGGATGCAGTCGCCGACAAGTGTCTGATGCTCGGTGTCTTCAAGCACGGTAAGGAGCTCTGTTCATCTGAACAGCAGGGTTCAAACTATGTCTAACTTCAGGGGGTTTGGAGTCAACAGTCCAGGACATTAATGTCAGATTTTATAAAGCTGTTATTTAACAGATGTAGCTGGTATGATTGGTGTTTGACCAGTCAGATAAGTCCATAAAATGTATGTTTTGTTTGTTTGTTTTCTTGAGAAATAAGTCAGTGTGTGTATGTTTCCTGCTCCATGCATCATCTTTTGCTAACACTTGTGTTTGCCTCTCCTTCTGCACACTCCAGGTTATGAGAAGTACCACACTATCCGCGCAGACCCGACCTTGTGCTTTTTAGAGCGTGTGGGACGACCGGACGAGAAGGCCATCGCTGCCGAGCAGAGAGGCAACGATTTCATGGATGGGTGAGTACACACCATCAGTATGGAGCCTGAAAAACATGCTGCCTTTGTTTTCCTCGCTTGTTGAACTTCTTCTGTACAATACTACAAGTAAAAATACATTTTGCGTGAATGTGCAGGGATGTGGATGATCCAGAGTACAAGCCTGCTCCAGCCCTTGTAAAGGATGACATGGAGGTAAGATCACTAAAGTGAAATGTTGTTTGAACTAAAATGATTAAAGCCTGCAGTGAAGACTTTCCAGCTCACATGGATGTCCACTGCAGTTGTTGTTCTGGTTAAAATAACATTTTTTTACTAAATGCAATAATGTATTATTTAATTATTATTATTTTTATTATTAACAACAACAACGTTACTTATTCCTCCACCCTTGAGCAGCACTGTGCCCCAAGTTTAATCACTTCAAACAAGTTGATAGAAAGTCGTCTTATTTGCCTTTGTTTTTTGCAGCTTTTCCAAATATTGCTTCAGATTTGATTTCTATTAATTGTAAATAAATGTTATGTAGCTGATGACGTGTCACATTTATGGAATAAAATACAATATTTAGACAACATCATCAATAAAAAACAATGGGATAATAAAGATCTGAAGTGTCATTTGACTTATTGTGTACATTTAGCATCTTCCCTAAGCTACCAAGAGGAGCCAGTTTAAGCCATGTATTTTTTCTCAAACTATATTTCCAGATTATATCCCGCATTGAGGAATTTTATGTACAAATTTTTATTTTAGTTAATAAACGTAATTATAATCATCTGAGCCAACATTTAGTGCTTTATGATTAGTGTAGATTCAGGGAATGTAATTATTTTTTTGTTTTATATTTCTATATGGCCCTATGTGTCTTAGATTAAGGTATTTATTTGTCACACAGGATGACGCCTCCTCTCCTGGAGATTTAGTGGTTGCTGATAATCCTGGAGGTGGGTCGTGCTTCTTTTTAATCCGTAGTGGAATTATGATGATGATCATAAACAAAAGCTTCACATGCAGAACAAACGTAAAAGTTAAAAATAGTAACAGATGTCTCCCTAATTTATTAAAAATGAAAATAATGCCTTCTGGTGTTTAGAGTTTGATCTTTTTTTGTTGCTTGGATCCAGATGCAGCTCCAGTGACAGAAGGCCAGACTACCTACTGGCCCTCCCCCTCGGTGCTGACAGCCAGACTGAGGCGACTGATCACAGCCTCTCAGCGCTTCACCAAGAGCCGGCAGATCCTCCACATCCACCAGGTTCAGTCTCAGTCCCAGCAGCCCATGATGCTGTCTACGCCACTCTGCCCGCTGCCCCCCACACTGAACGACACTCTAAATCCCAAGATGGTTGCAAAGCTCGAACGACAGCAAAGGTCAGATGAGACCAGTGATGGATGAGAAATGAATTCATCAAAAGGTTTTGAAGTTGTTTGAATGTTTGTGTGATATACAAATGTGAACTATAACAATATTTTGTTATGAAATCCTTTTAATCAGATGGACCAGAAGAGAAGAGGCTGACTTTTACCGTGTTGTCTCGACTTTTGGGGTCGTTTTTGACCCAAACCTCGGGCGCTTTGACTGGACCAAGTTCAGGGCCATGGCTCGGCTTCACAAGAAAACCGACGAGAGCCTGCAGAAATACTTGTGCGCTTTCACCGCCATGTGCAGACGGGTGTGTCGCCTGCCACCTAAAGAAGGAGGTCAGAGGTCTTACTTACTACTTGACTGGTCTCACAGACACATGCACATGAAGACATTTAGTTTCTGTGAGCTTTCACATAAATAGCAGATCCCAGCGAGTATTTATGAGATGTACAGCTCAATTAAACAGATTGAGTAAAATGTCTTGTGTAGTTTGTGAACATTCATTCCTATCTGTGTGGGTTTGTTTGGAGAACAGTTGTGACACCGTGGTAAACAAGCTGCCCCAGCTGTACCAAAGTAGAGGGCTGATAAGGTTAATCATTACTGGACGGACAAACTCTGATGTACCAGCTCCAGGCACAAACAAGTCTTACTTGTAGAGAAGCTCTGATTTCCTCACATACCTCTTTGTTTTTGTTCCAGACTCTGCGGCGGATCCTTCCCTCACCATCCAACCAATCACAGAGGAGCGAGCGTCTCGTACCCTTTACAGAGTAGAGCTGCTTCGCCAGGTGAGGGAACAAGTGCTCAGGCATTCGTTACTTTTCGAACGCCTCAGGCTGTGCCAGATGAGCTCGGACTTGCCTGTGTGGTGGGAGGTCGGTACTCATGACCGGGACCTGCTAATCGGTGCTGCAAAGCACGGCGTCAGTCGGACCGACTACCACATTCTGAGAGACCCTGACCTCAGCTTCATGGCTTCACAACGCAACTACAGCCAAATGAAAGCCACACCGCAGCAACCACGCACAACCGCGCCACTCTTGCACCCTCAGTTCCAGGCTGCCAGCTCGCTGATGACAGGCTCCCCGCTGCCCCCACCCCCTCAGAGGGACGCGGACCCCTGTGGGGTTGTGCCCAAAGTGGAGCCGGCCTCAGAGGACGAAGAAGAGGCCAAAGAGAGGCAAAGAGGGAGTTGGAGCCCCCCTCACCCGCCAGCGACTCCCACAGGTCTGGAAGAAAAGCCTGTTTCCATGGTGAGCGACAGTGAGAGGCAGATGGTGGCAGCACGAACCAAACCGCTCACCCCCAACTCCTCCGAGAGGAAACCCAAGAAGGCCAGCAAGAGAGGCCGCAGGGAGGCCAGGCGAGGCTCCGAGTCCGACTCAGACGGGTCCTCATCAAGCTCTTCATCACGCTCCTCCTCATCTTCATCATCATCCTCTTCTTCATCATCACATTCCGGGTCCAGCTCCTCGTCCTCATCGTCATCTTGTTCTTCCGGCTCCTCATCCTCATCCTCATCCTCCTCATCCTCATCCGATGACAGTGAAAGTGAGGGAGAGGAAGCAAAGAAGAACGGTGAGTAACTCTAAACTCTTTTCACTGTGCAGGACCAAAAAAAAAAACATGTCAGTGTTTGGTTCGATGCTGAGGAAAAACAAACTTAAGCTTTGACTCAGACCTCTGTTTTGATCAGAAAGGTCTTTACACTCTGGAGTGCTTTTGAGGTGTGTGTTTAACGTCTGAATGTGTGACGTTCACAGTGCCTGTAGCAACAAGTGCGAAGGGCTTTGATGAGGACAGTGTGGCCTCTTTAAGCACTACACTAGATGAAACACAAGACACCCATGTGGCTGAGAACGGTGTCTCCAACAGCTCCTCCCATCCTTTCCAGGGAGGAGGGTACATGCTGGCTGCGTCTTACTGGCCAAAGGTAAATTACTCGACACCTGTTTGCAGACCAGGCATTCGCACAGTTTAGAAAATTGCAACATTGCAGAAATCTGGTCAACTGCAGTGCTGTAGTCATTTCAAATAATATGATGTGAATCATAAAAACAGTATGTGCATGTATGTCAGCTGTAAGTTATTTTTCTTCTTTTGTTTGTTTGTCAGGATCGTGTGATTATAAACCGCCTGGACAGCATCTGCCAGGCGGTGCTCAAAGGCAAGTGGCCGGGCCCACGTCGGGTCTATGAGCCCGGAGGCGCAGTGGCCTCCTTCTACACCACCAAGCTGCTCGACAACGCTAACAGCCTGAGCGAGGACCCCTCTGCTTCACCACAGGGGTCAAAGGTGACCAAGCATGTTGCAGAAAACAAGGAGTTCTCAGTAAAACTCAACGATGTATGTTGATTTCTCCCTTCCTCACACTCCCTCCCTCTGCCTCAGCCCTAATCGTAGGACCCTCTCACTTCTGCTGCCATGAGCGGTGTTAGCTGCCGTGTTCAGCATGTTTCTCTGGTCTCTGGCCTCCTTTCCTTTGGGGATGATTAGCGGTTTGGACTGCCTGGCAGGAGGAGAGATTAATTTAATAACAGCTTTCCTCTCTTTTCCCACACACTCAATTTGAATTGGGCTCTCAGGCTGTGATTACACGAACACAAATCATTCAGTCATGAGAATATGATAAGGTTCTGTTTGAAGCCTCTCTAGACTGAAGGGGTCTTGCTAGTAATCTAATTGAAATACAGGCCTCTGCTGTGGGTGTTCTCTAATATGCTTGTTGACAATATGGCTATTAACTCAGCGGGATTCAGATTTGCTTCTATGTATTCTTTGCTTCTGCGGCTTTTTGAGAAAGATCCAGAATTGTTGGGTTTTACGATCAGACCTACACACACCTGCTTCTTACCCCTAAATTGGGACTTTATAATGAATGCTGACAGCAGCTATATTTCTAGCATGGCTTCTAAGCATGGCCTGAGCTTTGAAACCCACTTTAGCGCTACTAAGCACTGCCCACTGTGTGTCCATGTCTCTCAGTTATACTAACAAAAAAACCAGCCTGAACTGTTCTTGTTATTTGATATTTATGGGGGGGATTTGATAGCATTTATTACAAATCAGAATATTTTTAAAAGATAAAGCAAGGGAGAATTAAAGACAGCACATTTGTTCTCTAGTAACAAAATCGAAGGTTAGTAAGATTTAATGTTTTCAAAAAGTGTTTTTTTTTTGTTTGTTTTGTTTTCTTTTGTTCATTCAGTACAAATAAGAAAGTGATCCAGTTGAGCATCAAATTTCATCTCATGAACAGCTTTATGTGTGTATCATTTAATCCGTTTTCTCAGACTGTCTCACACTCTTGTGTCTGTGCATACAGCAGGAGGGAGGTCTAAAGCTGACCTTCCAGAAACAGGGTCTGCCCATGAAGAGGCCCCTGGAGTCTGAAGAAGGCCCCCATGCCCAGCAGCAGTATCTGGCCCGCCTGCATGAGCTGCAGAGCGCCTCGGACACGGGCCTGGCTGACATCACCAAGCCTCAGAGCAGCTTCCAGACTGGTGGGTTGATTTCAAAACAGCATCAAACAAAATGTCTGCTGATCCATGCCTGCCCAAAGTCCTGTGTTTTCTTTGCAACCACTAGATGGCAGCAAAGCATTTTTTTTGGTAGCATAGATGTTTGTTTACATTGGCCTTTTTGATTTGATCACCTGCATATGTAAGGAAAAAAAGGGTTGTTTATAGTTGAGGATTGTAGAAATATGGTTTTAATTTGAGTTTTCTTTTATGCGTGATATGCTAGTTTCTAACTAACAGGCTTCTTCTCCTCCTCCAGTTCCTCCTGCTCTTACTGATCAGATGAGGCTGAACGGAGCACTGGATGGTCAGCCCCTGGTGAAAAAGCGAAGAGGCAGGAGAAAAAATGTGGAAGGGGTGGACCTGCTCTTTATGAACAGGAATCAAGCTCCTACTGCTCCCAATCAGGTTATTATTATTTATTTATGTCACTTTTTTGTTAATTTATTATGATATTCGTCCCAGTTCCTTGAAATCCATAACTTTGCTGACATTAAAAAAGAGTTTCCTGCCAAGCATGCCATTTATGATGAGTTATAACACACTTTCTGTTCTCATGTCTTCTTAGGCGGCCTCAGGATGGGGGGGGATTGGCCAAGTGGGCTTAGCTGGAGCTGCCATGCCAGGATCCAGTCAGAGCTCCGGTCAGGTCTCTGCAGACACAGAGACCAGGGTCCCCGTCATCAACCTCAAAGATGGCACCCGCCTCGCAGGGGACGACGCCCCCATGAGGAAAGACCTGGAACTGTGGCTGAAGGAGCACCCTGGCTTTGTGGCAGACACAGGAGCTTTTATCCCTGTTAGTATTATTGTTCTTTCATCCCTTTAAGAGGCACAGTTTGTCGACGGTGATTGAAACAAATATCTTTTCTTTTTTTTTTCTTTTTTTTTTCCTTCAGGGTGTAAATAAAATGCAAATGCAATTCCACTTCCAGGATGGTCGACCCAAGCAGAAAAGGCACCGCTGCAGGAACCCGAACAAGATCGATGTCAACAGTCTGACCGGAGAGGAGAGGGTCCAGATAATCAACAGGAGAAACGCCCGCAAGGTAGGTTTGAGTCAGGGTTTTTTTTGTCTTATTATTTTTTTCTCTAAACTTTTTTATAACCATCTTTAAACAAATATAAAACTTCTGCCTTAAAGAAAACTTAAAAAGACATAACCATTTTATGATTTACTGTGAACTTGCACTTTTACCTGAATGATTCGTTTGTTTTGCACGTAAGTTTTCATGAGATCTTTTTTTCTCTTCTGTAGGTCGGCGGAGCCTTTGCTCCTCCTCTCAAAGATCTGTGCCGATTCCTTCAGGAAAACCCAGAATATGGAGTCCCGCCTGAATGGGCGGATGTAGTTAAACAATCGGTGAGTCACTACATTTGAAAATCAGAACCTCTTGCTTACAATAATTTATGGGCAGCAGTAAATTTACCCAGTGCTGATGTAGTGTTATCTTTTGGAGAATTACAATTTGAAACTAAAAATAACATCTTGTTTTATTAAGTTGTAATTTTTATGCCACTGAGGCTTTCATAAGTTTCTCATTCAACATTAAATCCATGATATTGATAGGTGCAGGCCTCTTGTATTTGAAAATATCAAATGAAAACAGAGTAATTATCCCAGGGTTAGTTCACGCAATGATGCTCGCAATAAAATCTCTTTA
This sequence comes from Kryptolebias marmoratus, assembly GCF_001649575.2. Taxonomy (NCBI): domain Eukaryota; kingdom Metazoa; phylum Chordata; class Actinopteri; order Cyprinodontiformes; family Rivulidae; genus Kryptolebias; species Kryptolebias marmoratus. Next base: position 16,015,183 of record NC_051444.1, read on the forward strand.
TGCCTGCTCTCTGCTAAACCTGCACGTGTTGCACTTTCTCCAGGGTTACCTCCCAGAGAGCATGTTTGACCGGATCCTAACGGGACCCATCGTTCCTGAGGAGGTGAGTCGGCGAGGTCGTCGACCGAAGAATCCTCTGGCAAAGGCGGCGGCGCCCAGCCCGGCGGCCTCTGCTCTGGGTTTGAACCCTCTCCTGAATAACGGCCTCCTCTCTGGGATGGACCTCAGCAGTCTGCAGGCCTTCCAGCAAAATCTGCAGAGCTTACAGTCCCTGCAGCTCACCGCAAACCTGATGGGACTCCCATCCGACGCCAGCAACCTGGCTGCGAGTAACCTAGCGGCCATGTTTCCCATGATGCTTTCTGGTATGGCGGGACTGCCAAACCTGCTTGGCATGAGCACCTTGATCGGGAAGCCGGCTCAGGAAGGCGCAGGAGGCTCTGAAGAGAGGACAAAGGGAACGGGAGAGCAGTCCAATGCCCCCTCTCACACTTCTGACACCAAAGGAGAAAGGACAGAGGGCTCGAGCATGACTCCTTCCTCCACTTCCAGCTGTGCTTCCTCTGCCACCACCACACAAAGTGCTTCAGCTGCCTCCGCAGCCTCCAGTCACTCACTCTCTCTTAACCCCTTGTTACTCTCCAGTATGCTTTACCCAGGGATGCTTCTCACTCCAGGCCTTAACCTTCCTGTGTCTGCCACACAGCCTCAGAGCTCCAACGGTGAGCCTTCCAGCCTTCCCCCCGCTGCTGCTCCTCCTCCTCCACCTGCAACCTCCCTGTCATCACCAAAGGAGACGGAGCTGCCTCAGGCACAAAGGGACGGAGAGGAGGACGACGACGAGACGCCAGAGGAAGCTTTGGACGAAGACGAAGAAGAAGAGGAGGAGGAGGAAACTGCTGATCAAAAAGAAAACAGTGGTCCTGAAAGTTCAGTGAAAGCGGAGTCGTCTTCATCAGAATCTGGGAGCTCTTCCTCATCCTCTGATGATTCCGACTCCAGCGACGAGGACTAAACTTTTTGAATATAAAGTTATAAATTTATTTATGTATCACCTAGAAATGTAAACATTTATTCACATATATATATGGAATTTCCAGCACTTGTGTTGCGATTTCTTTACATGTAAATAAAAGAACTAACGACAACATTGTGTAATAAGGACTTTAATATTAAAAACTCAAAAAAAAAAACAAAGAAAAAAATAGAAAAAAAGCAAAGAGAACTGACTTAAAAAAAGACAATGTGTCTGTGTTTGTTCACAAGGTACAGTCTTGTTTTGACACATTCTGCATGTCATACTTTAGTAGAATTTCTGAACTTTGTGAACTTGTACCTCCTGATTATGTACAATTGCAAAGAAAAAAGGCATTCTGTTAGGATTTAATTTTATTAAAAAAAAAGTGAAACTACATAAATGCGCTCGTTGAGCAGTACATTTAATATATTTTGATTGTTTGGGGGGGGAGGGAGTTTTATTTGTAAATAGCCAGAAATTTTTTCAGGTTTGTTGACACTTTTGCTTTGCAGATGTTCTGTTGGAAATGTCAGCAATAACCTGGGCAGCTAATGAATGTCACTGAAACTGTAGATTCTCCCCGTCTGCCATGTTTCCACTCCCGTGCACAGCACTTACAGGCTCACAAAGCTGTCACCCTCATTGGATCGTGTTCTCCTCCTTTTCTTTTTTTGTTTTTGTTTTAAAAACTCATTAGTTCTTGTCCAGTTTGGAGACAGAATTACCCTATGTTCTCTACTAAAGCAGAGTTCGGAACAAGTTTGTTTTGTTTTAAACTGAAAGAAGAGTAAATGTTGACTTCAGAACGTCATTATTTCATCATTTTTACAGCAAACGTGCATCTCGGCTCCTCAAAGAAAGCATAAATGTTCACTTGTGTATCTGTTGATTCTGATCTAAAAGCTAGTGACAGAAAACTTCTACTGTGTGCCAAAAAACAAAAAAACAAACAACTGCCCTTTGACCCTTGGAGGTCCTGACAGTGTTGTAAAAACTGTTTCAGCCCAGTCGTATTTATCTGCATTTTTACCTCAATTTTTGCTGAATGGATTTGCTTGACTGTGCAGATGTACATGTGAATGGGTGTATTTTCCTGCTGTCTGCATTTACAACACACTCGTTTCTGGATTGTGTGTGCGTGTGTGAGAGGCCAACTTTTCTATCTCTCCAGCGGGGGGTTCCACCATATTGTTCCTCCTCTCTGGGCTGGTATCCACTGCTTCCACAACTTTCCAGTCTGAATGTTGTCAGAGGCTTTACGGGCCACATTGCAAGTGTTCTTTGTCTTCAGTCATGCCTCATCAAAGCTTTGGAGAACATTGAAGTCATTGAGATTGTGTGCTGCATGACATTTTGTGTTCAAATATATACATGTGCCACAAGCCCCCTCGAGGAAAAAACAAACAAAAAAAGGATCAAATCCTGGTTAGGATTGTGTTGATTGTTCATGGTAGTTGAGTATTAAAGCTGAGAAAAGGGCTTGATCATTTCAGCTGGTATCGCTGGGAGTCTGAGGCTTTTTTTTTTTTCTCATTTCGCTCCACTCCGATCTCGACCCCGCTCTGCTGCCAGACGGAGCTTCAGCTAGATGTAGAAGTGCCCTTATCCCACACCTCGTCCTCTCATCCTGCCGCTCACACGCTGTGCTCGCTGGCCTCGCCTGTGCGTCTCGTTCAGCATCGCTGCACATGTCCATTTCAGAGCTGTAATCAGAATACACACAAACACACACACACACACTGGATTACACTCAAGCCGAAGTACCTTTTTGTAATTCTGTCTGGCACAACTGTGCTCGTTCCAGGACTGCTGTTACACAGTGGACTGTTAGGTCTTTCTGAGAAGACGTTCTTGAATAAACTGTTAAATATCTGTAGCATCTCTCTCTCTCTCTGGTGGGTTCAGTGATGAAAAACTGCGACGTCTGAAGACACGTCTGTTTTCTGATGTTGCTTTAAAGTGTTTTCTCTGTATGCCTGTTCTATATAGACCTCATTATGGGTTTGCTTACAATGCAACTGCGGTTTTTTTTAAATTATTATTATTATTACTACTAACAGTACGGTATTTTTGTATGTCACAGCAATGGACTTAAACATGCCACTGTCGTTTTCTTTTTGTATATCTGCGCCTCGGCTCTCTTCGAACTTGCAGTGCCCTTATTCAAACACCGCCGCTTCGTCTGCTGTAAGTGACTTTGACTGACTTGTCGGCCCTCAGCGGTGCATCGATCTCTGTGCTCGCTCCCCAGGACACGAGGGAGGGGCGGGGAAGAAAAAAAGATGGAAATGTTTTACTGTACAAAAACTCCTGAAGCGCTCTCGCAGTGCTGACATGGGTTTGAAACGAGCAAACGGAGACCAAGGTGCAAGAGGAAGGACAAAAAGCGCACTACTGCTGTACAGAGGGGAGGGGGTCAGTTTCCACATGTAAATCACTGAGAGGACACGACTCCAAACATGGGTTTTGTCATTTTAGTTTGAGCTTGATATAAATGTCACCATGGTAAGTTTTGTCTTTTTTTTTTTTTCTTTTTTTTTTCTTTTCTTTTATTTTTTTCCTCCATTGGACAGTTCTTGCAAAAATGTGGTCTGTGTAGTCAAAATAATTAATGTAGTGCAGGAAAATATGTCTTAAAGTTATTTGTAATTTATTGGATTCATTTCTATGAAGTTCTATAGAGGAAATTGAGGTTTAATTATTTTTATTAAACATATTCTGACTATTCAGCACACGTGCCCTCCTCTTTTACTTGTCAAGATACCATAACAGAAACTAGGGAATTTTTAAGTTGCATTTAAGCTGAACAATCTTTTTATTTTATTTTTTATTTTTTTGGTAGATATGTTTTAGTAGCAGAATTTGATGATTTGGTTTCACATGCAGCTTTAAAGCAAAGATGAACAAGCATTTAATTAAGTTTTCTGTTTTAAGGAAGCTTTATGAAATGTGTCGTGGGCAAAAACATAGTATAGTTTAGTAAAAAGGTGGAGGCATCCACCCACAGTTTACAGACATGAAAACGAGATGTCCACCTGCCTCACTCTGAAGGCTCTAAATGTTTCTCTGGTTTTGACTTTAAAGGTGATTAGGTGAAGATATAATGTTATTCTGGGTTTTTAGTCTTACACTGCTGCTTGTGGGCCTTGGTTTGGCCCATTTTGTCAAATATGAAGACAACTCTTTGTCATTAAGTTTTCATTTTGAATGGTCCTATTTCTCATTTGGAATATTTTTTACTTATTTAGTTTCATTTAGCAGTCCTGCAGAGTGACTCAGACAATATGATAACCAAAACTTTTTTTTTTAAATTAATATATACACATTTCCTTTATTTTATATACAGTCATTAGAGTTGGAAGAAACCTGATCATCAGGGTCTCCATCACTTTTCAGTGAGTGTGCTGCCCTCTTGTGGCCACAGCAGGAACTTGTCGGTAACGGGATTCCTGTAGGGGGAGTGTGTGAGCCGTGAGAGAAGCCACAGAGGAGATGCACTCCACACTCGCAGAAATTGAGTTTTTTAATTAGTGTTTTTCACTCTTTTGCTGTAATGTAAAGTGTTTGTCATACAGAATGACTTTTGGAAGTCAGGACAACCATGCTGACAACTGATTCAAGATAAAAATCTCACAACAAACATTGATTCGGAGCAATAATAGATCATCTCCAAGTGTCATGACAGCTATACTAAAAGATCAGTGTGAAGAACATTTAGTAAACCCAAAGTATTTACAGCACCAGATTATACGGCTAGTATGAGATTATTCTACGGAAAAGGTGCCTTTGGTTTGTAAAAACACATGCTTTTGTGTTTTTACAAACTAGTTTTCCCTGACATCGCACCAATTCTTGGGAGCCTGATCCAGTTTGTGGACACAATGACACCACAGCAGTCACAGACGTTACCTGCACAACCTGTGGTGACATTTGGAAGTACTTTGAGACGTCTTTTTTTCATTACACTGTCTGCTCTTTGTTGCTCTAATAATTAGCTCCTATTTTGCTACCCGCCGCTGAAAAGTGAAAGGGCGGAGAATTTGTGTTCATAGTGATATTTTTTTGATATAAGATCAGTGTGGCTTTTTGTTCCAGGGTTTTTATTTCCACACAGGCAAAATCTGGTCCATCCTGACCGAAACACTTATGAATGAATGCACTCTGAACATATAAAATACATTCCTCCCACTGTGGGAAAGTTAAAAACCGAAACTGTTACTCAGTGTTTATTAGTAACCATGCTTTGGCGCACTTCAGAGTTAATTCTCAACCTGTGTTGCTCGGGAAGTTGTTTTTTTGTTTTGTTTTGTTTTGTGAAAAGGCAGTATAATCCCGCAGACAAAGGCCAGTAAAATAAAACCAGGTCAGCAAACACAACGAGGCTGCGTTCTCAAGGCTGCCATACAGAGAGAACAAAGCCAGTCGAGCTCACAGCACTGGTGGAGATTCAAAGGCGATAACTTCACACATCTTAGGGCTCCATCAGTTAAACACCTCTCTGTGCAACACTGGGAGTTAGGCAAATGGGTTGCAGCACGAGCATAGGGACACTGCTGAGGTGGAGTCAATAGGAGAGGTCAAAGGAGACATCTGCAGAAGAAAAGCAACTGATGTGGGGGGAAAAAAAGAGTGCTGAGTGCCATGGAAATAAACTCATCTCCAGGTTAGAGACCGTACTGAAAAAGGCTTTCTTAAACTTGATTTGAATGAAGTGTTTGACTTATTAGCTCACGTCCTTTAATTCTCCTTGCAATTTCTCCAGGGAGCGAGGACAGAGTCCTCCCCGTGTTGCAAGCAATTTATGACCATTGCATAGGGGTCACTTTGATACAGTCACCTCTGTAACTTGACTGCCACGTCTCCCTGAGGCCGTTTGACATGACAAATGGGTTGTGTGTGGCGACTGAGATGGGCTGCGCGGTGTCTGCAACGCCGTGTACACAGATTGGCCTGTCTGAGGGTGAAGGAGGGCCTGTCAGCACGAGGATGCCACGCTGCACTACTGTCCATCAAGGCTCGGGTCCCCGCACGTCTGAAGACATCCAACTCCGAAGTCCGTTATCCAGACGTGACTTTGTGATAAATGCGTGCGTTGCCGCGCTCCTGTCCCGGCCGGCCTAATGCTTTTTGTTTTGTAAGCTTTTGTTCGGCTCTCTCATGCTTTTCTCCTCTTTGCTTGTTGCTCGCACAACTTTAGGGCCCGTTAAGAAGACCGAATGCTCGTCGTGTCAGAAGACTGCTGGCATTTTTTTTTTCTGTCAAAGACAGCGAGCATTTACACAGGAGACGAATCGCTCCAACAGAATAGATGGGGGGGAGGGGTTGCATTTGGTGGCGCTCGCCACCAGGGAGCGTGGACAGCCGGACCGTCAGTTCCCACGGACGCCACCAGGGAGCAGAAGCAATCTTCCCACCGCGCTGCGAGACATCTGAGACTGGCTCCATTTGCTGAAGACATTTAATCTGAAATATAGGTTGTAAGTTTATTACCAGCCATTGAATGGAGCTGGAATGGAATAGCCATTTTTACAAAGGCATATCAAAAATACCCATCTCTGAGGCAGTGGGGAAAAAAATGACATGAAAATATTACCATTACACAAATGGAAAGCGTGATTGAATAATGTGCTGGGGAAGATAAATGAAAAGCACTTTGTTGGAAAACGTGGTGCTAAATAGGTTTTTAATTTCAGTAGTGGGATAAAAGAAGCATGCTTTTACCCCCATTTCACTGCCAATTGATTAGTGGTTCCACATCTGCAGGTAGAGAGGAAGGCCTTATCGTCTCATTATCAGTTAATTAATATGCGCGCGCACATGCCAATTATCTTTCCTCTGCCATTTAGCAGAAATAAGACATTGATGTTTTAATGGTGCCAGAATGGATAACTCCTCTGTTGCTTTAAAGACAAGGAAGGCACATTGATTGACATAGCTGAGAAATGTTAAGAGAGACAATTGAATTAAGAGCAACCTGAAACGCCTGATTAATAAATTAATACTTCTCAGCAGCTGAGCTGTTTTATGTTGCTTTCCAGGTGCTGTAATCCCGCGATCTGGCAAAGTTTTTCATTAACTTGCTTCGGAAAGATATAAGAAGGGCAAAGCTTTTTGGTGTGGCGTATGTATAAATATATCTCCAAATGAGAATCCATTATGGAAACATTTTATTTGAAGGACATGCAGAATTACATTTTTCCACTGTTCCATGACTATTAAAGGACCCAAGGCCACAGCAAGTGAAGCAAAGCCCAGATGAAAGTTATATTAATCATTACTCAGTTTTGCTGTACTGTGTGCTCTGAATTTATGTCCACGAGTCAAAGGACAGTGTCATGTGCCAGTGAAACAGGCAATATTATGGAAGGAAGCTCTATTGACATTTTTCATTTCTGCATAAATGCACCTGGTTGCACATTGAGCCCAAGGCTATTAGGTTTTACACACACACACACTTAATAAGTGGTAGCTCTGGACTGTTGTGCAACCAATAGAATTCTAGGGTTTCTTAGGGTCTTTTTAAAGTTTACTTTGGTTCTTTTTTTTTCTTTTACTGTTTTCACTCCACAGTATTTTCAAAGCAGTGGGTTTCAACTGAACCACTTATTACTGACCCAGGAATCATTCAAACATAAAGAAGATGAACCAGTTATGTGTGTACACATAATAAACAACTGGGCAAAAAAATAAAAAAGGAAAGTGTTGTTACTACCAGCGTAATGAAATGACACGATTCAATTCTTTATTTCTTTAGCAGCATCAGGGGAAAAAACAAAACCCAGACATCACAAAAATAAAAAAAGTTTGATAAGGATAAAAGTATATTTAGCAACAAGTTGATTCCCAAAGAGCTATTAGCTGAAAACTCATTAAATGAAGAGTAATGCATCTCTAAGGACCTCGGATCATTTTTTGTTTTGTTTCTTAAAGACATGCGTTTTAGACATTGTTTATTCATTGTAGATATTTTTACAAGCTTTTTGTCTTGCAAAGGAAGGGGTTGCAAAAGCTATTCGCCCTCTTTGGCACGCTCAGTTTAACTAACTTATAACCAGGAGCTTAAAAAGAGTTTTAATTTAACAAACATAACGGCCACGTTTAGCATGCATCCCACTTTCAAGTGTCTATAAGACTCCAAAAAAAAAAAATTTGCTATGTTTTGCATCAGACATCTGTCCTTTAAATCTCACCGGTTTGTCAGTGCCTGCTGACAAATGACATCCCCACAACATGATGCTGCCACCACCATGTTTCGCTATGGGGATGGCGTTCCCAACATGATGAGAGATGTCAGGTCTGTGCCAGGCATGGTGTTGGATCCTGATGACCAAAGTGTTCTATCATAGTATCATCTGACCACAGCGCAGCCTTATTTGACTCTTTAAGCACCAGCTTTTTCCTAGTCACTCTTCCATGAAGCTCAGCTCTGAGTAGCTCTGGACAGATTCTCCCATCTCTGCAGAAGAGCTTCCCATCCATCAGGGTTCTCTGCGGCCTCCCTGACTGATGCCCTCTTTAACCGGTCTGTGAGTTTTGGTGGACGACCTTCTCTTGGCAGGTTTGCCGTGGTGGCATCATCTTTCCATTTTTAATATTGAATTTAATGGTAGACTGAGGGATGTTCATGGTTCTGATTTCTTTTTTTTGTTTGTTTGTTTTAATGAACCAACCATGATCTGTTCCTTTCCACAACTTAGTCTCTGACATTTTTGGAGTGTTCCTTGGTTCTCATGCTGTTTCTTGCTCAGTGGTAGACCTTACAACTTAGAGGTGTTGAACTGGTGTTAATTCTGAGGGCTGTAAGAACAGGTGCATATATACTGACATTATTTGACACTTTGATTGCTTGCAGGTGGATTTATTGAACTAATTCAGTGGTTTCTGAAGGCAATGGTTGGGGTTTCAAAGCAAAAGGGGGAAATATGGACATAGGCATGTACCACTTTTCAGTTTTATGTGTTTTAGAGTTATTTAATGTGAGCCTTTTTGAAAAAAACCTTTAGTTTAGTTTGGGGCAACGTATTCAATTCAGTTCAGTTTATTTATATAGCACCTATAGTCACAACAAAATTCATCTCAAGACACAGTACAAAAACATTCACCTACATTATAAAATGCCAATTAGTAAAAGTTAAAGAGCCTGATAACTGACAGATCTGCCTCCCATTCTATTTTTGGAAACTCTAGGAACCCAAGTAAACCTGCAGTCTGAGACTGAGAGCGAAGTGCTCTGTTAGGAAAATATGGAACAAGATGATCTTTAATATAAGATGCCGCTTGATTGTTGGGAGCTTTGCATGTTAGAAGTAAGAATTTAAATAAATAAATAAGTTATAATAGGAATGAGTTCTGGTGTGAACAAACCAGTCACTTTTCTCTGCTAAATTACAACCCAATATCCTGTCCCCACACATTACCATCACAGAGGACAAAATGGTGACACTAGATGCAGTTGCTCATAGTACTATACCAATAAAAGAGAGCTAATAAAAAATGAAGGGGGAAAAAAAAGCACTTCTGGTGCTTAATCTTCTTACTCAGTAATGGAACATTTATATGGTACGTGTAATGAGCTGCCACAAATATTCACAAGTAGTGGTCCTATTTTCCACTAGTCTTTTATTTAAAAAAAAATGCTTTCTTCATGGAGTATCTTTTGTGAATATATGATCAGAGGCACAACAGCTCTGCTCTTTAATCTTACACTGGCCTTGAAGAATGTCACAGATTCCAACAAACCACCCTCCTCCTCCTCCTCCTCCTCCTCATCCTCCCCCCCCCCAGCTGCAGGCTACAGAAACCGTCCCGTTCACATTGTGGTGCGCCAACATTTCTCTGGATCAGAAAACATGTAAGGGCTTCTTTATTCTATAGTTTAGAAAAAATGATTATTATACAAGCTTCCATCTGATCTCAAAGTGCCACTAAGCCTTTTGGAGAGCTGGTTTGTAATCAGCTGACAGAGCAAAAATAGCAGCAGCTCCATCAATGGGCTGCCTGCTTTGAATTTTGTTTTGTTCACCCCCCCAAAGACATTTTTTTTATCTCTGTTGTGACTCTGATGGTTTTCAGTCTGGTCACTTTAAAGGCAAACATTTGTAGTCTGATTTATGTCTAGAACAGAAAAACTTAATAGGGCAGGATTAATTAACTTCAGCCAGCACACAGAAAAAAAAAAAAAATCAAAAAAACAAAAAAAGAAAGTGGAGCTCTGTGTAAAACTCATTTATGCAGCTCTGCATCTGAGCCTGATGTTAAAGAACAAAAGTCTGTAAAAGTAAGAATTGAAAAAAAGTAAACCATCCACCATTTTCCATACAGAACAGCTGCAAAGCTTTAAATTAGAATATTCTAACAAATTTAGAGGGAACTGAAAAAAAATAAATAAATACTTGGATCGACACCCCTGATCAGTTCAATCAGACACTTTTTTTATTGCTCCTAATCAGAGTTTTTCTTGAGTTTAAGCTTTTGTATTGTTGGTGATTATCATCTTGACTGAGATTAAGCCATTTTGAAAAGGTCCAGTGTTTTAGTATTCATCGGATTTTGGAGGTCAACTTAAAGTTCTGCAGATTAAAGTTTCTTTCAACTGAAATATCATTTTAAGTTGACACTGGATCCTTAAATATGCACATTATAAGTGTTTTTTTTATTTTTGTCTGTGATCCACACAATAATCATGTGCATTGCAGTGTCTACCCAGGTAAAAATAATACAACAATCCTGAAAGTAGCATTTCTTGAAGTAATACATCGCCCACTGCCCTGCATGTCAAAGTTTTAAACAACCAATACTGTATAAATAACTCTATTTGCAGCTGTCATGATCAAGCTGTTTTTTTAAAATGCTTGTGTAGTCCTTACCCTATTTTCTTTTATCTCCTGTTTCCCCCCCCTCTCGTCTTTGTTCTCTGAGCTGCAGTGAATGATAACAAACAGCTCAATAAGTACTTTTCTCCATTCAAATAGCCTGAATGACTCATAAGACGGAAGACCTATGTGCTGCTGATGGGAGATAACAGTGCACATGAATACATAACCACAATTTACTTGTCGATTTTGAATTTCTCCAAATTAGTTCCCCTCATCTGAGGTAAAAAACACATCTGAGAAAACACTGGTGACAACTCATCCCGTTGTTCTGTAGACCTTAGCTTGCAATTGTTATCCTGCAAAGTTTTTATTAATCTTGCATGATTTCTTTTTTTCAGTTTTATTCACAGTTTTTGTCTCTGCTTTAATGAAGCAGACGTATAAGATGCAACCTCTACGACATACAAATGTCCCTGAAGCAGAGTGCCTCACAATCCATCTGCTTCCAGAGAGGTTCACTAAAACTCTACCTCAAACAAACATGGGGACTGAAATATCTTCCTATAAAGTTTTCTTGTCAAATGTCATGGCAATGAAAAGTCTGCAGGACCCTGCAAATAGATTATGAACGAGTGGAAAACTCTATAAAGTCCTGAAGGCAAATAAGATTTAACAGAAGATAAAGGTCAGGGTGCTGGAAGAGAGATACAGGGAGGCACGAGGACAAGGATGACTTGATTATCCTGGACGGGAGCACAAGGAGACATGTCCTTTTGCAGCAGGGTTATAACATAAATACCATCTTCTCATAACAGAAACAAAAGTGCCAGATATTCATTTTTTTTTAAAATATATATATATATAGACAGGAATTGTGTAGTCTTAATCCTAACTGGCAATATAAACCAGTCACATGAAACAAACTTCTCCGTAGATTATCATTAATTTTACCAGCCGGTGTTGAAACTTTGGTCCACTTTGTGTCGCCAGGATTTGGCATGCCCAGGACCTCGCCCTCGCCTGCCACCCAGCTTACAAAGCACCCGACCTTAGTGGCTCTCACTGCAGGAGATGGCTCCATGGGGAGATGGCTTCCTGACTACTATTTCTTTTCAGCTTGGCCTGATCCAGCTCTTGCAGCCCAGGCTTGACCACAAGGCTATCACCAATGGGCAAAGTTGCCTGTTGCGTGTGGTCATCCTCCATCGCTAAAGTCTTTGGATCTTTCTTAGTCTGACTCCTTGCAGGCCAGATTTGGGGAGACCCTAATGCCCCAAACTCCTCCACCGTGCCTCTCTGTGGAAGTTTTTTGCCCATGTCTCGCTGGGAAGAGACCCCAGAACTGGTGCGGTGGATTATGAATCCTCTCTGGTCAGGGAATTCCTTGGAATCCCCTAAGAGTGGCTGGAGAGTGTCAATGAGAAGAGGGGTGTCTGGGTTTCCCTCATGGACCTGCTGCCTCAGTAACCCGACCATGGATGAAAAGGAATGAACCGATAAATGGATGTTGAAGCTTTTCAATTATTATTATTTTGAGATACTAATTATGGATCATTGTGTTGATGACTGACTGATTATTCAGATTATTCATCATCTTATGTCACTGAACAGGTGTTTAGGGGCAGCTGTAGCTCTTTGAGAGTGTTGGAATATGTATTGGGGATGTGTGCATGTCCTGTCATGTAGTGTAACAGCTTTTAAAGGAAATGGTGAAAATAAAAAATTGTGCTCTAAATGTCATTCATTCAGCTTGGATGTCGGGGTGACCTTCAGCAGAATCAGCTCCTCTATTGTAAATGTGAGCGAGTGCTCTGAAAAATCAAGTTTGATAAGAAAAAAAAGAAGAAAGAAAAAACCTGTGTGAAAGCAAATATGTGATGGTAGCAACTATATGATCAGTGTGTCAGATGTGGCTGTTATCTTCACAGATTGGCTACTATTGTCTATGTTGTTGCTTTGTTTTGGTCGTCAGATAACCTCTGTGAATGTAAGATAAAGCGCACGGAACATTGATTTAACTTCATTTCTCTGAGCTGGACATTTTAGCTCTGGGTAAAAGAAGGATCATGTCCCTCCAAATCAAAACACTAAAAAAGTGTAATGAAGGATAAGAATTAAAATACAAAGAATTTACCTTTATTAAAGGAACTGAAAGAGGCACACAACTTTAACTGGCTGCTAGAAATGCCAACTTTTGAAGTGCTTCTCCCTACTGATTTCCTCTTTTTAGTAAACTGGTGTGTTTTAGATTTCCACCTGGGCTTGTCTGATCTTATTTTGTTTGACCTTCTGGATAGGAGCAAACGGCCTGAGAGTCAGTCTTTTGTGGAGGATGTGTCAATTTACTAACAGCAACATCTGCAGTCATGCTTTAATCAGCGATTTTCAAGTGCAGTGTGGTGATAAGGAAACCTATTTAATCCAAAACAAATAGTTTGGAAAAAAAAGGCCCAGTTTAGCACATGTGCATACATGACATGTGATCCATATAAACCTGGTTAAATACCCCCTGCTTGGCATACATAGTAATTAACAAAATGGTTACTATTATTTCTTAAACTTATAGTTTTTCCTCCAGGGGTTTTCAGATGTAACCGGTAGTTTCCACATAAGTTTGTTTTCTGTAAGATTTTGACACAGGGGCTTTGTTGAACCTCATAATGAGCACTTTTTGATTTGCACAACATCCAGCAATGGTGAGCAGTTGCTGCCAGCAGTCTGGTAATAAACGCCCCACCTTGAGATCATGAGGGGATGATAGGTTTGAGATGGCAAACAAAGGAACAAACTTTAACAAGATTTGCCCCACAATCGGCCAATCACATAAAATAAAAAATTAGTCACGCCTGAATTTTTTTCACATGAAGTGAAGTTACTCCAGTTTTGGCACTTTTACACAACTGTCTGTTGAGCAGGAGAGATAATTATAAAAAAACAAAAAACAGATTCAAGGCTTCTCTCTTTTAGCAAATTCCACAATGATCTAACTTCTGCTTGTTTTCTCTTTCACTCTGAAGTACAATGACTCCTGTATAGAGTTTTTTTTTTAAAGGCTGGGAGAATGTACCATAGTCTACAGGACAGAGAACTGAAAACAAAATAATAATAACAATAATAATAATAAAAGTCAGCCACAACATTAACACATTAACACCACAAACTAAGATAAAATAAAAAAAAACTAAAGACCTAACAATGTGCATACATCTAAATGAATGAGTGTGTCTTCTTTGTTCCTCTAATTTTCTTTGGTGTTCAATTTGTATCATTACTGGAAATAAATCCATCAGGACTAGAAAGCCTTATTATCACAATACTTTTCCCCAACAGTTTGCAGGAGCCTTTGTGTTCACCATGACAACAAGCCTAATATCCTGAACATCACTAAACCATCTGCTGAAGGGTTTCTTTACGCACATCAAATAACACTAATAGTCTGCTAATAGCATTATTGCCTGCTGTGTCATCGTGACACAGTTCTGTATGCCTCAAGGGAAGAGGGAGAACAGAATCTGCTCTGTTGTTTCAAAGTACAATCTTTTGTTTGTTCTACTCGCTGGGATTCTACATTTGTTTGTCTGAGTTTTATTGCTTAGACAAAATATGCTGAATGGATTATCTTTCAGCCATCATGTTTGTTTGCCTTCAGATTGTTAATAACAAGCTATTCTCTCCTCATGATTAGGCCATGAGGAATGTGACCTCATCTCTGGGAAAAATAATGAGGACAAGAATTCAGAGTACACTGAAAGCAGGATTTCTTTTTTTCTTTTTTTTTTCTCCACCAGATAGGTTCCAGTGATAGAGCAGAGCTGGTGCTACAGCCGGCTGACAGGCTCTATGAAGAACATTTAAGAGCCGGTTTGGTTTTCCACAGTCTGAGAGCCAACTCGGAGCAGCAGCATTTTAAGTCGCATTAAACTTCCAGGGAATGTTTGGTCCTCCTTCTGGTGCAATCTGAGGCTCCATCTACAGATAGATTGAATCATGCAGACAGAGAATTTTTTGTTTTCCAAAATGAAAATTTTGTTCTCATTTTATGTAAAGATTTAAAAAAAATCCCTCCGGCTCCGTCTACAAGATTCTAGGAAAAACACCGAAATACCCCTACTGTTCCACTCTTTGACATTAACAACGTATCAAAATACAGAGAAAGAGCATTCTTAGCTTGGTCAAATGTTCACCAAAACATTTTTTAAAATTTGTTCAAATGTTTACAGTTTCCTCTCAGTTAATAATAATTTCCGCACATTATCAAAGTTTGACAGCAACAAGATCAGGATAAAGCAAGACGGACGCAGAAAAAATGGTAAAAACTGCTCTGTTATTGTTGTTGTTGTGATTTCTTTGGCACAACGTGATAATTAGCTTGTATGAATTAAGCTGCTGAGTCATTGTTTCTGAAAAGCTTCACACAGATAAAGAGCGACAGATTATATATAGATCACAGGGTTTTGTCTTGTTATATCCCTACAGATGCCATAACATCTGTAGGGATACCATCAGGATTCATAAACACCAGCTGCCGATATGTAAATGTGATTTTTTTTTTGTCTAAAATAAATTACGGCATTAAAAAATGTTGACAGTTTCTTTTTGCTCTTTTTGGCCAGTCCAGAGGCCATGTAAAGGAGGAGGGTTTAATTGTTACATTAAATATAATGTCAATTAATAAAGAAAAGTTTACTTGTTGTCTCCCCAGTGATGTTATTCCTCTCTCCTACAGTGTCCATCACAGTAATAATACATCATGTAGTGACTCCTGAAACGTTTTAGGACAGCCAGTAGCTACTTTCCTTACTGAGAAGCTGTTAAAGCAGCTCTATAAGTGCTCAGACCTACTTTCACTACACAACTGAAGATTAAAAGAAAACACACACACACACACACAGACTGAAACTGCAGGTTTTAGTCTGTGTCAACAACTAAAGATGTTATTCCCTGCTAATATGGCTTTTTATTAATCCCGAAGCAGTGCAGTTTTAAATGGTAAATGGACCTCAGTTACAGTATATAGAGCTTTTTTAGTTTTTTCTGTCCACACACCAATGTGTAGATTGGAGGGGGACTTGGGTTTCAGTGTCTTGCCCAAGGACACGTTGGCATGTGGCTGGGAAGCCAGGATCAAACTGCCAATTCTCAGACGGACAGCCATCCACTCTTCTTTTCCGAGCCACAGGCACCTGTTCTGTTCTTTTTTTTGCTCTGTCCTAAATTAATGAAAAGCAAAATGAGTCACTGTGCTGTCTTCCATTTTGCCTTGAAAGTTGAAGCCCAGATCTGGGAATGATGTCAGACCCAACTGAACCTTGTTCCAGTTGCAAGTTAGAAACCAGCAGGATGAGCTAATTGTTGTGCTCAGTCACCAGGCTAACTACTGTTAGCAATATGAGACAATAACAATGTATTTCTCTGTGCTGTAGCAACATGCTTTTTAACAGAGGTGATACAGTACTATGTGTCGGAAAGATATAATGAGAGACAAATTACAAATACTACTGCAGCAATCACCACTTTTTATGTGTGAGGCAATACTGGATTTTGAGGATGTTGTTGCCCAAAAATCTCCAAGTTGGAATTCTGACCTTAAGAAGGTGGGAGAGAGGAATGGGGTGTTTGGGTCCAGTTAAATTTTCCAACTCAAAACTGTGAAATTCCAACTTCTGAGTACAAATTGAACACAACATTAAACGTGATGCTCCCCATTTTCATTGGTTGTTGGTTTCTGTGAGCCTACTTTCAGCTCCTGATGAAATCTTTGTTTTTGTTTTTTGTTTCACCCTGCTGAGATGGCACAGGTTTGTTTTCAGTACTACAGCCAGAGCTTTCAGCTGTGGACACAGAAAGATATGGAGCTAAACATGCACTAACTCTGCCACAGCTTGCAAAAACCCTCACAGCAACTCTGCACAAACACAGTCTTGCTTTTTTACACTTGCCGCCAACTTTAAAAACCAGACTCAAGCAACATAAACAAAGTTTATGTCCTGTAAAAGGGACGATTAGACAGAAGGGCATTTTTAGGTCAAGGCTGATGAGATTTGTCACAGAAATAACCCAAGTCAGAAAGCTACGTGTTTCCATTTTGCCATGCAATACAATAAGCTTTTGCATAGGACTGGTATTGCCTGTTTAGCACTGCTTTAAATCAGAAAAAAAGCCCACTTGAAAACTGATTATTACTGGCACAGCGAGTCTTGTTCCATATATTGCTTGTGCAGGTGAACAATTCGCTTAGCATGCAAACACAGGCACAGGCTGGTGTTCTAATAAATGATGAGCACACAAAAATAGACTAACTCTGATGTCTGATGCTTTGATCTTGACCATTCTTTCATCATGGGAAGTACGTCTCTGCCTATTGTTGCATGCATAATGGTCATTTGGAAGCTTCAGTGTGTTAGTTTTTTAATTAGCTGGAAAGTCTTCAGCTAAACAGCTCTCTTCATTTACCACCCTTCAGCCTCCGAATAAATGGTGTAATTGCCAAGGTTGGCAAAGCTTTCCTCTGTGAGGTGGCTGCATTGATAGGTGGTCTAATGTGTATTTGTGATTTGTGCGCTTTACATTGCAGAACGTGGTTATTGCTTTTATCACAGCTTTATCAATGAAATTGTCCCTTTGATGGGTTTGCTGGGCGTTTGCATCTTTGTTCTCTCTACCCACTGGGGTCAACAGTTTTTGTGACTGTGAAATGTTTATATTGCAGCCATAGATGTACGTGTGCGCATGCGCGTGCAGGAAGCATCGCTTGTGCACGCGTGTGTCTATGTGGCATCTGTTCGTTCTTGGTTGAGTGGCGCAGTGTGTGTCGGCTCTCAGGTGCAGCTGCTCTCGTCTCCTGTTGCTGTGATCTCTGAGCTGAGAGGCATTATTAGCAGCCCGCAGCTCTCGTAGCCTTTTCCACCCTAATTACATACCCATCATTAAAATGCTAATTCGGAGTGTTAAAGGGGCAATTAAAAGGGTAATTAAAAAGGCTTTGTTCCACCAGTCTACCTGCTTGAACAGTCCAACCATTGCTGGTTCTCTTTTGATCTTTACTCTTCCCATAATGCCTGAGGCCTAATCCCTTTATACAGGTTCAACTGGGTGTCAGCGGGCTACTGGTGAGGCCACTTCGGAAGCTAAAAGATTACAGTGTGGAACATGTCAAATATTGAACATAGTTACTGAATTGAAAAAATTGTATACATGTGAATTTTAAATATTCTGACATTCAGGTGGAAAAAAGGTGATTCAAAGCAAATACTGTAGTTTATGTCCAACACCAGATTATTGTATCACCTGGTTATATTGTGTCCATTTAGTTACAATATCTTTGGTTTTCTGCTGTTTGTGAAAAGGTTTTAGACACCTGTCCTACTGTATCCCAAAAGCAGAATATAAACAGAAACGAACATCATGAAGCTGAGGTTCATTTCAACACATACTAACACTTAAACGCCTCTCAATAAAAGCAGAAACTATAAGAGGCATTGAGTGGACAAACACACAGGGATGTCGTAATCTATGGAAAGACTGAGGGAATAACCCAGTTCTGAGAAATGCCTGACTGTCACCCAACGATTGTGCCATTTCTGAAGTGATTTCATTGTAAAACACAAATAAGAAGTGAATTGCCTCTCAGGTGCATAGAGAAGCTTTTACAAAGCATCAAAATGAGTCTCATCAACAAAATGAGAGCAATTTGAGTTTGTATTTGATTTATTTTTGTTACTCACAAGAATAAAACACAAAAAAAAAGCAATCACACTGGTGAAACAGTGTTGTTTTAAGTTGTATGTTGTAAAATGCTTTCTTGGAAAAAGAAAAACACTTGGAGGTGTAGGATTAAAACCCTGGGTAAGACTTGGATGAAGCCAATGAGAGACCACTCACTGATTTGTGAATTGTCACAATCAGCAGTCTTGGGAACTGGGAATCGTCTCTCCTTGAGAATCAGATTCTGACAGTTATACTGGAAATCATTGTGTTGATATAATATTTATTTATTTGACTGTTTATATTAGTCATTATATTCTACGTGTTTAAAAATATTGCCACATGACCATCAGTGTAACTTCACTTAAAAGTGCATATTTCTTTGTCTCAGGATTAGTGGCTGCTTTAAAAGATTAAATAAAAGCTCCCATGTAATGTCAACTTATTTTTTCATAGGATGTCTGACATCTAGATGAAATATCTGTGTCATAATTTGGTTAAAATATAGGCTGCTCTGTTATTGTTCCTGGAAAGCTCCATTTCTCGTCTACACAGATACATCACAACAGTGGCTTTTTGTTGTTGTTGTTCTTTTATTTTGTAATTATCCATTTTTCTCACCAAAGACTCAGTTTGTGTATGAACAAGAGGTGCAAACGCATCAGAAAAATACCCATATTCAGTATCCAGAGTAGTGATAATGAGGCTTGGTATCACGTAAACTGATTGTGTTAATAGAAAACCAAATCTAACAAACTGTTTTGAGTAGTAGAATTAAAAATAAATTTAGAAAATTGTCTCTTCTATTCTTTCAGTTCAAGCTGTGAAATAATTCAAATGCTATTTTTTACATTGTTCTTTTTTTTTTGGTAAGGCAGAATCTAGTGTATTATAACACATACCAGTGTAAGTAATACCTGCTGATTTATGCTTAATGAAATGAGATCATGTGCTAAGTTTTAAACTACTTACATGTCCCCTAACTAAACCATGATCGTTTCCATGTGGTATGAAACACAACTGGACTTGATCAATTATTAATGCTGTTTTTTTCTTTCCTATATAAACAGACTGAGTGCCACTACAGCCAGTGTTAATAGAAGTTAGCCCAGATGGAATCTTCAAAAAATGAGAAATGATGGATTTGCACCAGCTTGCCAATTCTGCAGGCCCTATTTGGTTTCAGGCCCAGTGAAGTGTTGGTGGTTTAATTTTATAGTGCGTAGTTTTCCCTGATTTCCCCCCGGAACGCGGTGCTGCAGGAGAATCGGAACATCTGCCGCCACTCAAAGAGATACATATAAAAAACATCTTTTCTATCAGAGCCGGTTGCAGCCAAGTTGAGAAACACGAGCCATGCAGACATTAGAATAACTGCCTTTTTTTTTTCATGGTCTCCTCCTGACTCCTGGGGATTGGCAGACAGAAACCTATTAAATTATCCTCTTTTGTTACAGCTATTGTGGCATTTCAAAAATGAGCCCTAAAGCAATCCTGGCTAAAGGTATCAATCTGGAATCTAAGCTAAGCAGCACTATAATCCCTCATTAATGTTGTTTTTGTGACAAATAATCATTGTTGGAGCCTAAAATCTTACAACACATCAAGCAATGATATGAATAAATCACTGCATAATGTGCAGTCTGAACATGAATAAACATAAAAAAAGAACTTAATAACTTTGAATACCGAGATGGTTAAAGGGTGAAAAACAAAACATTATATTACTGTTTTCATTCTGTCTGGTTCAGATTCGCAGTAGCCCCTTTTGCAGAAATCACATTTCAGGAGATAATAAATTTAATTTCAAACACCGGTACGTTCAGTAGGAAGGTTTATCAGACACAACAAAACAAATCTGCGTGGCCTCTCTTAAATGCAACTGACCGAGACAAAATAAGAGTTATAAACGGACATTGCTTTTCTAATCATAGAGTCCTTGACATAAAAACAATTTTGCATTAAAAAAAAACAACCTAACTATTCAGTTTAAGGTGAAAACAACGGCTTCTTTTTATTGCATTGGCAACTTTAATCATGTTGTTTCTGTTGCTGTTCAGCTTTATTGCATCATGATTGCCTCTCCTGATAGTACTGCCTGCTCCTCTGGTTTGTTATTTATCTGCTGTGTGTGTTTTTTTGTTTTTTTTCACACAGAGGTTTTTCTCCTACTCCCGAGCTGAATTGGAAGTCATTTGCTCTGTCAGGTCTCCTTACATTTTTGGCAAATCAGGCGGCGGATCCTGTAAGTCATTAGATGAGAATGAAGCAACAAACTGTGAAATGTAATGTATACTGAGAGGGAGCAGCAAACAATGACCTTCACCGGGAAGACAGCATGGAAATGAATGTTAGGCTGTGAGGATGATCGTTTTCAGGAGTGATGAATAACTTATCTNGGGTGGGGGGTGGGGGGAAAGCATTCGAAACACAAGTGGTGTTTCTGTTATTTTCTTGTGTTTTCACTCAAGCAACTTATTTTTGAAACGTACTTGCACTAGTAAGAATCTCTATATCAAAAATGATAAGAATTCTGTTTTAAAAAACTCTCTATATTTTGAGTACGCCCGCAAATTATTTAGCAGAGGTTTCTGAACGCACCAGATGCTTTCTTTTATTGCTCTTTTCTAATTTTCAGACTTTAATTACCTCAAAAGGTGAGTTTAACACCTCAACCTTTGTAGAACAATGAAACTGGTAGGTGCGAGGCTTCGTGTGGCAATTTTTAAACCAACAAAGACTTAATTATGGTGTTTATTGTTGGTTGTATTAAAAAAAAATATTACTTGTCAATTCTGGTTATTTTGAAGGTTCATACAAAATAGCTTTTTATTTATCAGTGTGTTTATTTTTGTGTTTGTGTGGGCCAGGAAAATTGCAAATGAAACTGAAGTGTTATTGGGTTTGAATAACAACCATTGTTATGGTTAGTTCAGTGCCACAGTGTTCCAGAGAGACCTTGCTTGGAGTAATAAAGCCTACCAATGTGAGGAAAACAGGCGTATTTGGAAAGACGATATCTGTTTGAGTGCATAATGTTGTGTCATATTACGACCGTAGAGATAACGAGCAAAATATAAGTAATATTGGTGGGCTGGTCCGCATGGAATTGCAGTGTTCCCAAAATAATCTTTTTATTTGTTGCTTCTAAAAATATCAGTTTCTAGAAATGTCTTCATCCACATGAAGCATCAAAATCAAAAATGATGTAGTAATTATGCCAGGCCAACGTGTGGCGCTGTAATGCTGCCACAAAAAATACACCAAAAACAGGAAACAAGGCGTGGAGCGTGCACATAAGGTTTATTCTCCAGGAGTGAAACATAAACACAATAATAAGAAGAGGAAGCCCTCGGGTGGTAGGTTAGATTAGAGGTGGGGTTATGATGTTGTTTTCAAACAGGTTGTATTTTGTCTGTCTACAAAATAACAAAAAAATTCAAGATTCACATTTTTAAGATGTTTTTCAATCTGAAATCCATTTTCAAGAAATACAGTTTTGGGGCTTTTAAAACATTGTTTCTGTGAGGATGAAAGGCTGAAACAGAAAAACTTGTAAGTATTCCAGATTGTAGGGACGGTATTATGATTGTCCAACTAAATCTCTCAGCTGTCTATGTTTGAGTCCTTAGTTTAATTATGAAGTTAAACAAAGGTCTCACTTTGGGGAAATGTTGCATAAATTCTCCTCCAGCTTATTTCCTCCTCGTTTTCTGCTTTTCCGTCAGTTTGACCTTTCTATCACCATTTAAACACATCCATGTGTTTGTCGGTTTGATCAAGCTCATGTACAGTATTTTCAGTCACTTCTGTTCCCGAGCTCATAACACAGCTGGACCTCTTGTTTCACTGCTCGGCTAAACATTACATTCCACAGAATCATGGGATTTATGAGACAAGGTTTCCACACTTGATGGTGCTCCCTGTTGTCGGTGGCTCGTGGCTGCAGATGAATGTAATGCGGACCCGAACGTGGCCCCTCTCGTCAAAAAAAAACATAAGCTCCGTTTGAGGTCCTGAGATGCTTTTGCAAATGTCAGATTGGTCACAGTGCGGACCGGGAGAGAAGAAGACAAAGCAAATAGACAGCTGGTTCCAATTATGGTTTTACCAGGCGCTGAAAAGCCAGTAATTACAGGATTAGAGATGTATAACTGCACACAGCTTTGGGTGCTGATCCTCAAGTTTGGAGCAGCAGAGGAACGAGCACAGGCTGAAGGCAGTTAAGCTCAAACAGGAACGTTTGCACATTACAGCAGACTGTAGGTCCTGTACGCCACACATTGTGTCCACTGGCTGGAAACTTGTTGAGGTGGTGGCTCAGACGTATTTAAGGAGCTCCTATTAGAGTCTTTTTCCACATAAAACAAGATCATTGCAAGCTTTAATATCTTAACATCTACATATGTTGTAAGTAGTGTTTTTCTTTTTATTATTTAGCATTTTTGTAGTTTTTGAGCACTTTATCATTATTATTAACATCTTCCCTGAAGAGAATATCTAAAGTGTTTTAATATTTAGAGTCACATTTACTCCAAATGATTCAGTTTAATTCAGCATTCATCACAAAGCCATTTTTCAGGTGTTGTTTTTTACCCAGAGTGGTTATGATATCCAATTAGCTGAATCATTATTGTTGCAAAAGCATAAATTGCTTGCAGGTTTCAGCTTTTAAAAGTCAGAGAAATTAATGGCTCTGTTTGTTCTATGTAATTATAAACTATAGACACATAATTAGTTTATGAGCTGTAGATGAGACACAACAAGCAATCCAACTATGTCACAGCTTGTGTTCGTTCTCAGTAATGCATTTATTTTAGTGGATCTAAATGCAATTACTGTGTGTCCATATCTCTGATTCGGCTCTGCAGCACTGGGCCGTCTTGATTTCTCACAAACACAACCAGTGAGCGGATGAGACGAGGCGGTTGCAAACACAAACAGATCTCCAACCTTCTCTTGGCCTCAGGATGATCCCTTCGGCCCCAGTAACCGTGGCCCACATTGTCCTCCCGGATCATCTCGTACGGAGTCTTGTCGTGCTTCGCAGCTCAGCATCCCTCCTAAGGCAGAGCTTCTGGGAAACATATGTTAGATGTGACACATGGTTGCACTGACATACCTGTGTGTGGCATGCATTTATATGAACTGCAACCCCCATCCCTTTCACTACACACAGAAACATAAACACACGCTCACTTTCTGTAGGCCAACTAAAAATAACCCCGATGCACAATATTCAAGCGCAGTTACCCTACAGTATGCACTCGTTCTCACGTTGACCACAGATCTTCAAGCGTGCATCTGGATCTCCAGTTAAACAAATCTGTTTCCTCAGCAGCACACATCATCCCCGCCCCCACTCCCCGAAGGAGCAACGATACCATAGCAACCAGCTGGATTACATCCAACTTAATATGTATTAGATTTGATGGAGTCAAAGCGCTGGTCACAATCTAATTAAACCTAATGTGTTTATATTTGTGTTGTGTTCTGCTGATTACACTGCCAGTGAACAGCAGTAACGTGAAGCGGTCTGCGATTTGGGCTGCTCAGATGTTTTCTGTAGCTCCGGCTGCAGAGTAAGATTGCTCTGACTGGTTGGAGCTCAGCTCTTCGTATAAAACTGACAGGAATATGTAAAGGCCCGTGTCCACCAGAGACATTTCGATCCACTATTTGACGTGCATATGTTGGAGCTGACGTGGAGTCATTTCCTTCAGTGGTGCTGGGTGCAGCAGCCATAAATGTGGCATGACAGCCAGACTGCAGCCTCATGGCCATTTCGGCTTTGTCCATACCGGTTTAGTTTTCCCTGTGCCTAATGTTGCAATGAACTGTTTAGATTTGTGTTTCTGCTCTGCATTCCACCAAAAAGCTAAAACTGTACAGCAAATTGTTACTGTAATAAGCACAATTTCAGCTTGATAAAAAACAAAAAAACAAAATGCCTTTACATTGGAAAAATCAACAAATTGTTTCAACTGCTTTAAAATTTTAAAGTAAGTGAAAAAAAATCCAACATGTTCTTCTTCTAACATTATGCTGTCTTAATAAAAATTCCCTTTTAGAAATTAGTTTGTTTGATTTTGATTTGACCGTTGATTAAATTCCTGTGCGTAGTTGTTTGAACTTGTAAATCTATTTCAACCTAATTAAAATGATAAGTTGTTTTCAGTTGAATTGCTTTGTATTAGTGATTTGAACTGCTCGGTACAATTAAATCTGCAAATCTGTTTCGGCTTTATTAGAAGTGTCTGCTCTTCACTAAAATGTATTAATTGAAATAAAACAACTCTCGTCTGTTGAATTAGGCTTGCCTCGTCACAAAAGATATTTGTACAATATTTAACTTATCTTTAAAAACTTACCAACAAACAAACACACAAAAAATGGTGTTTAAAATGGAAATCTCAGTGTTAGATGGGAGAAAAAGAGCACAGAAAGTGATGACACAGACATTTAAAATCCACTCACCAGCCAAAAATGACAAATTGTGTTTGGTATGAAACTTTAAATTTTCCTCTTTCTTTTAAGAAGTTTTAAATAATTTTGTTTTATCACGACTTCACAAGCAACACCTTCACTCCTAGCTTTTCAGCTAGGTGAACGCCATTTCTCTGGATATCAGGGTTATAAAAAAAATAATAAATGCAAATACCTTGCCATAGTATGTTTCAAAGCATGCATTTTATAACTTACTTGCTTGCCATACATGCACGTCTTGTCTCTCTCCACTGATGCTGTGGATCAGGAAACGTTTCCACACTGCTAGTTTTAAAACAAACAGGTAGATGTTCAAACTTCTGCATGTTATTCTGAAGCAGCCATTTTTGCTTTGTTTGATGCAGAAAGCTTTAAATAATATCTTCCACTGCTTATTTTCTGTTGTGGCTTTTGCATAATGCAGGTAAACATAACTCCCTCTTGATGATATATATATATATATATATATATATATATATATATATACATATATATGTATATGTGCCCATCCAAAACATTTGTACCATGATGGTTTGCTACGAATACATGCACTGTTTACACCCAAGTTTTCAGTATATAGCTAATTGTCATGTGTACACATCTGATGGAACTTTGAAATTAAAATTCTGATTAAACAATTTAGTTTCTTTTGGAAGTGTCTTTCTTTCTAGTTCATCTTTTATAAAAAGTAAACAACTGAGGACACACGTCATCTCTAAAGTATGAACATAATAATTCAAGCTCCGACACCAAGATTCTGGCGTCACGACGAAGCAGAGTCAAGACGCAGCCAGGCTCAGCGTTGCACAGATTCACACACCCTCCTTTTACTCTTGTAAAGTACAAAGTGCCCGACTCTCGCAAGGTAACCATCTTTCTTGTCCGTCCGTCCAATTCACTTGTAAAACATAGCTATACTTTATAGGCTTGTTACTGTCAGTGTTACTCTTTTATTTATTAGGCTGTCCACAGTGAATGGATGTGTTTCTGTCTGTGAGCCTCTTGAAGTGAGTCTGATTCCTGTGTTGCTACTATCAGGCTTTGACAGGAATGCTAATGCTATCAGACAATCAGGCCTCTGCCTCTGGGTGGATAAGGCATATATGTGTGTTTGTACCCACATAGAAGAAATGTGATTTAGAAACTCTGGCAGGTAAATTGTTCCCCTCGCACATATTCGACTGTAGCTGTTTTAAAAAGAAAATAGCTCAGGTAGTTTTTTTAAGACCTTCTCCGTCTTTACGTGCCTGCTCAAACTGTTTGAGATGTCTGAACTTTAAATTTAGCTCTGTTCATTCTGCAGACTTTTAGAGGAGCTTGCCTGTCACACACAGAGGCTCGATGCATCTTGGACCACTGAGCTTCTGTGCACTGAACTCTAAGATAAATGATGAAAGGAAGTTAATCTTCAATGGCATGTTATCGAAGCTCATTTCCATAGCAGGCTTTCTCATTGTACGGGGATCAAATCTGAGCTGGCACAGAGCAGTTGTTTCCATTTGATATGCCCCTCTGCCCAACACACCACAACCGCTGGCCTGCAATAAGAACATACTTTCTGATGGCTGGTGAATATCCTGCAGCGATTCAACGCCCCCCCCCCCCCCCTCTGACGGTGTGTGTGGAACCCATTCTGTTTCCTCAGCTGAGTTCATCTCGATTTGGACAGGGAGCCAGAGGATGAAGGGGAGAAGAAAAGAGAAGAGATTTTTAGTGCACTCTCTGTTCTCTGCGATAATGAATGCTTTGTCAGGGAGAATCCATCAACGGTCACTGTGGGGGGAGGAAATGTCAGAGAAAGTTATGGTTTGTTGGCTTTTAACCCACGTGGCCCAGCCTTGCAAAGTAATTGAAGTACAGAAAATGTCATGTTGTTGCACTTCATCTATTTGTATTGCTGTCTCACAGGATAAATAGAAATATGGCTGAAGCAACACAACTAACAACAAGCGCAGTGTCTGTTCAGATCAGCAGAGAGTGGGTGGGAGGTTGATGCACCGAACAATACACCACATTGCACATACCCAATGTTGCAAAAAGAGGATCTCAATCGATTCTGTTTTTTTTTTTTTTTTCTTTTTTTTAGACTTTTTATGCTGTTGTGCCTTTATCAGAAATAGCTTCTCCTCCTTCTGTCAATTTGATACTGTGGAAACCTGAGTGAAAAATCAGGTGTTGGTGATTGCAGCCCTGTTGAAAGCAATCGGGTGTCTGTGTGATATGAACAGGAACAGGATGAGTAGTTCACAAAGCATGAAAGGCAGAAATCTGTGTATGCCATGTGCACACCCTCTCCCAGCTGTTCCTCTTTGACAAAAAATAAATAAAAATGGTGCTAAAACAGATAATCTTTCTGGCAGGGATTTGGAAATGACACTTCTTACTCTATTTCAGAAAACATTTCACTATAGACTTTCAATCCAGAAAGGTGTTGACAGTAAAAAGCAAAATTAAGAGACCAAACCCTTCTGCAAACATTTATTATGCTATATTCACATCTACGGTATTTAAAGTATATGAAATGGTTTTAAAAACTGAAATGGCCAGACATGGGCAAAATGAGGCCTCTATGCCAGAAGTGGCCCTTGAGTCACCTTAATGTGGCCTCTTAATCTGACATATTTACACAAAAATAAAACAGCTTGTAATAAATCAGTGAACACCAGGATTTTAGTAATGACTTCTGAGGAAAGTTAAAACAAAGTCTGCAGAGCCTTTTCAACAGAGTACTGTTTGACAAAAACAAGCCAATTAATAAACCAACTTTTCTTCGCCAAGGTTTTAAGGTCAAATGTTGTGCTAACAAACACTGATGAAGGATCAATGATTAAAGAGAAAGACTAAATTTTCCATGTTTTTAACCAAGATCCGATGTCTAATTTAACTGTCACAAATGTTAGTTCATCAGAACTATGTTTAGTAAGCTGAAAAAGTAGTTTTGCAATTTGACCAAGCATGGCAAATATGCTAACCTTGTAATTAATGAAAAGCAAAACAGAACAGCTTTGAAAAGGGCTCCAACACATCTGCCTGAATGAATAGTCTTCCAAAGCATTCAGCAGTCCAGAAACATGCAACAAATATTAGTTTTATGTTGTCGTGCGAAAGAGAGCAATCCTTTCTTCGTGTAATTTGTTGAAAATGTGATGTTTTGTATGATAAATGCAGGGAGCGCTCTGTGCTCATGCTTCAGTTTAATGTGTAGCTCGTCAATCTCATGAACTACTCTAAGTCAAAATGGTCCTCTGGGAAAAATGTTACCCTGTGGTTTACATTTCATACCTTGACAAAAAGTGTTATACATTGTGTTGTGTGACAGTAAACCAACCCAAATGCAGGCACACAAGATGCAAACTCTAAGTGAAGCAAGATTTTAATGACTTAAAGGCAACATAAATGGAGCAAATGCTGCAGAGAAAAACAACAAGATACAAGGACAATATCAGGATGATCTGAAAAAAGACTCAAACAAACAAGGGATATACACAGCGATTAGTGAGTGATTATGAGTGAACACAGGTGTTCTAATTACAAACGAGAAACAGGTGAGCATGGAAATGAAAGCAGGGACAACTGAAGGCATTTAGAGCCTAAACTACTACAAAAACAATATAACCAAAACTACTGTTAATGTGATGAAACTTAAGAAAATCAAAAAGGAAAACTTTAAATAAAAAAATTGAAACAAAGACCCAAAATTATGCCAAATGTCTCTCACCCCCATCTATCAAAATCACTAACCTAAAAGATTTCTTGACCAGGGATAATCAGGCAGGAGACAGAATTGCATCATATTGCAAAAGGGTTAAAAAAAAAAGAAAGTCACTAAAAATATGGTGCTCAACAAGGCAAGGTGAAAGCCATTATCTATAAATCTAAATAATCTGGTACAATACAAACCCTAGATGTGAACAACTTTTTTAAAATTCAACCAAAAGCATGTTGATAACTCATCCAGGAAGATGCATTATGAAAGTCAAGTTCACTCCAGGCCTTCTTCAAATTCCTCTATATAATCTGTCAAGTTTTTTTTTCACAATTTTAGTATACATAGGGTAAAATAAATGGCTTCCATGGTTGAGCGATAACCTAGAAAACACACGTTTGAGTTTGTTCATAACACACTGTTGTGATCTACAAATGTTTTAGAAGCATGTTTTCGGATGGCTTGATCTGAGGAAAGTTCATTTTAAATTTGCCACAATTCTCAAAATCATACTTTTTGCTGAGCATGGAGGTGGCAGTGTAATGTTGTGGGGACATGTTGCTGCTTTAGGACAATGTGACATAATGACTAACTAATGGAAATGTGTTTTCAGTTCTGACAGAGCACAGCATAGAGCCAGAATTCTGTGAGCTGAGTCATGAGAGCAAATTAGGATGTGCAGAAAAACAATGGCTCAAAGGAAAAAATGAAATAAATGAATAAAAGAAAAAGAAGAAAACAAAGTGGAATAGACTGGGATACAAATTAGAGTGGTTTGTGATCACAATCCCTCTAATGTAGCTGCAACTAATAGTCCTGGTAAAGATTAATGAATTTAATTTAACAAGTGATTCCTTCATCACACTGGTTATTTAGACACTATAAAATACTAATGCTTCACTGAAGCTTTGTATGTTAATTACTTCTGAAATACAAAGTTATCAACAGCCAAGCTTCATCTTATATTAAAGCTCTTATTGTTCCATATTTTCCTAACAGAACACTTTACTCTCAGACTGCAGGTTTACTTGTGGTTCCTGGAGTTTCTAAAATGGAAGGCAGAGACTTCATTTCTCAGGCTCCTCTCTTGTGGAACTAACTTCCAGTTTCTGTCTGTGAGGCTGACACCTTGCATTCTTTTAAGATTAGGCTTAAGACTTTCCTTTTTGATAAATTATGTAGTTAGGATTGGCTTGGGTTTCTTGAGCTATCCCTTAGTTATGCTGCCATAGGCCTTGACTGCTGGAGGACAAATTGACCACATTTCCTCACTGTGCTGCTGTCTTTAGTTGCTCTACTCTCCATGTTTGTAATTTGTAATTATTAAAATACACCTGGACCAGTCATTCTGTTTGTTTGTGTCCCCTTCCTGTTCTCTCTAACCACAGGTAAAGCAGATGGCCGCCCGTCCTAAGTCTGGCTCTGCTGGAGGTTTCTTCCTGTTTAAAGGGAGTTTTTCCTTCCCACTGTCTCCAATGTGCTGCTCAAGATGGGAGATTACGACAAAACAAAGATTCAACTGAATCTGCTAGCTTTATTAGACATAACTTTTACTAATTGCATTTTATAGTGTGTGAATGTTTTTTGTGCAGTGCCCTGAGATGAATTGTTATGAATTGGCATTATATAAACTGAATTGAATTGAATTAAACCTTTTACTTATGCAGGCTGCTTTGTTGAAAATCCAAGAGCTTAACTCAAACATTTAACATGACATTCAGCCACTGATGTGAACCGAAAAACACTGTTCCTTTAAGTTCCCTCTTTAATGATTAACTTAACAGGAAGAAATTTAAAGTACTGACTTTCAAATCTTCTTCCTCCTTAGAGTATTGTCAGTTTTAACACATTCATCTTGATCCTAAACCTTTTTCACTTTATCCATGTATGTCTAGGTGTGAGCTGGAGGTGGATATATTGCAGTTGGTTCTAAATGAAGACGGCCTGTCTGTGTTGCTCACTGATCCATGGATCGACCCTTTCCTCCAGTTAGAGGTAGCTGAGTTTGAATGACTGCTTCCATGTTAGTGAGAGCTGCACAGCCTCAGACTGATGAGCCTCTTAAACTGTTGAAGCATGGCTTCTTGTGAAAGCTGCCCTTCACCCTGCTTGCCTCATTTCAATTCTAAAGCCAGAAATAACAGGCAGTGTGGGTCCAGCTCAGCCTCTGGAATCCAGGTTCTCCGTCCACCGCTAAGGCCGACATTCTTTATGTGAGTAACGGGAGAGTGTTGTTGGGTTTTATCTGCTATCTGTTCCGTGTATTGTTTGACCAGCCTGTTCCAACAATGTAAACGCTCTGAGTCAGAGATCACCAAGGTCAGGACTGGTATTTATTGACCTAAAGTGAAGAGAAGAGGAAAAAAAAAGATACACGTTGCTGTGGCTTTAAATTTAGGGAAACTAAAACAAACACTGCAGTTTGAAGAAAAAAGAAAAACAACCTGAGATGACTTGTCACAGACATCACATGATCACGACGCAGAGCAGCTGATGTGTTTTGATTGTGGGACTATGTTGAGGAGAGCACAAAGATTTCATTCAAATGTTATGATTGGAAGGAAGAAAAAAAACAAACAAACTGCAATCTTCGGTAATTGTTCCCCGGAATGAAATTGATTCACACCCAACCGAGCATGAAATAACATTGGCAGATGACACTGCTGTTATTCTGCCTGAAACACTATACAAATCTAATAGGAATAATCAGCACTTTGTTACACAGAGGACATACACACATGCACAGACACACACACACAGACACCTATAGTTTTAAGTGATTACTAAGAATAGTTATTAATATTACCAAATTAATCCTGACTTATTGGGAAATGAATTACTGTGAACCTTCTTGATGGAATCCCTTCCTAACAGACAGAAGGAGCAGATTTTTTAAACAAAACTAAATACTATGACATCTAAAATCACTTTAGCTAATTTGAAGTTGATGTTTAAAACATATATTTATATGAATGATGCTTATTGATTCAAAGAAATGGCGTACATTTTACATCTTGCATCTTTTAAAAGGTTATGAACAAACACTATGTTGCCTGTTGTATATAGTGTTTCCAATCTTACCTTAGTTTGGAACAATAAAGTTTATTCTGACTGTACTGATGAGCTCATGGCTAGACTGAATGCAGCCAAGACCAAAGTGAGCTGCTGCCACGTTAAAGCAAATCTAATCTCAACATTTTCATACAAACTCTATTTTCTAAACAGTTTCACATTATATGGTTATTTTAACAAAATACACGCTAAAAATGTCCCTAGGTTGTTACTGGCTGTAATTTGCACTTGCTAACAACCATAAAATTTCATGCAAATAATCGTGTAATGCAAAACTGATGGTGAAGTGACAGTTTGTAAAATAGTGTTCACATGAAATGCTATAAGATCTTTGAGACTGGATTGGTTTTGAAAACAGCAGCACTCCACTTTAGCCGCAGCTGTGTTCTGGCTAGCCGTTAGCTCATGAATTCTGTCAAAATTAAAATTTGTTTCTTCAAAGTGAGAGCAATCAAAGAGCTATCTACAACTGTTCCTATTAATAATTGTTTGTAAACCTTTCACAAAATATCATCCCATAATGTTCAATGTTGTTAATCTAAGTGTTTTAGAGTTTAAATAATTGTTTGTAGTGATACCCCTATATTCATATTTACGTTTTTTTTTTTTTTTTACATCCACTGACATTGGATTGTTTGCTTAAACCAGTCCAGTTTTTCTGTTAAAAACAGAAAGAAGGAGCCCTCTGTAGAATATAGAAATATTGGGTAGCCCCCACTGCATAAAAGACCTAAGTGAAAAGACATTTGGTGCAGTATATTTAGAGAAAAGAATGCTTTCACTGTAAAAACCAGGCAGGTCTGCCATATTGAACTGAACTTAGTGTTACATTTTGTCACCTGTCTCTCCTGTTTTTAAAAACATTTTGGCTGCAGCTCATTTATTCAGAGTGGTTGCCCACAGTTTGGTTTCAGATTGAAATGTCTAAAAGTTTCTTAGCACAAGCTTTGACATCTGCAGTTTATCACAAAATGCAACATAATGTTGTTACATTCTTCCTCTGATGTACTTTGTCTATTTTTATTGTATTAGGCTAACCCAGCTACACAACAATGATACAGTAAATTGTTTAAAGCTATATAACTAGTTGAGAAAATGGATGGATCCAGAGCAGCCTAAATTACAGTGAAGTTCCTATAATGGAATTGCATTTATAAATGATGTTGGTGAGTTTGGCCTGGGGCAGTGGTACCTACACTGGGTCTGAAAACACTCCCCACACTCCTGCACAGCCCTGTGAACCCACTGGCTTTGTGAAGGCTCTGGGCTGATCAGTAAACAGGCTGACCTGATTCTGATGCCCTGCCTCCAGCTATTCAGCACAGACTCCTCCAGCACAGAGCTCATCCTGTAAGCTGACATTGTCTTGGTATTTAGATGGCCAATCCCAAAACAGAAAAAAATGAGGTACTCCCAATAGGTGTATATTAAGCAAACAAAGATTATTAAACTACTTCAGCGGTAACAATCAGTAGCTGTTACTCAATCAGTGTAAAAATGAACACAAAAGTCAAGGCTTAAAACATTTATGATGTTATTCAACTTTGCACTGAAGAGTAAAAGAGAAGAGGTAGAGGATGACCCAGTGTAACACAGATTTCATGCTGTCTAAGTCAATAAACCAGTGAATCTGTAACTCCCAAAGTGATTGTTTTTTTAACAATGAAAAGGCTCAGTAGCAAAAATCAGACAGGATCCAGTTCACTATAATAATATTGTGCATAAAAAATAAAGCCACTACACAGTTTTGCCTAATTTACCCCCAGTGGTAATACACAATCCAGTTTCCATAAAAATAGATTGCATTTTTACACTTTAAGAAACCTGAAATATGGAGTGTTTTACATGTTTAAATTTATTCTGCACATAGTCAACAACAAAACTCTGTAAATACAACCTGAATGAAATGTACTTTTGCTTATCCTTGGTTGTAGAACTTTTGTATCTATATGTTAGAAAAGCTTCACTGTAAGTTCTGTACTGTAAGCTACTATACTATACCATACAATACACATTGTTGAAAACCTAGACCATACAGAACCAGAACTTAAACTGCACAGAAATATAACTCTTGTTGCCTATGTGGTTTCTTTCATCATGTCCTACAACCTATGAACCCTAAGAAATCATTTTCTTTCCTCCCAGTGTGTCATGAATTCAAGTGTTTTTGTTTTGGCTTTGAGTCTTGGCGCTTTGTTTTTTCTGTTTTCAGGGGTTATGGTTAAAATATTTATCTTTAATGATTGATTTAATAGCACTATTCACTAATCCCTCTCTATTGTCCAAATATGGTTTCTTTTGGTTCTAATAAACATTCAACATAATGACGAAGTAACATTCATTGTCACTGTCCATCCATCCATCCATCCATCCATCCATCCATCCATCCATCCATCCATCCATCCATCCATCCATCCATCCATCCATCCATCCATCCATCCATCCTATACAGCAGTTTTGTAGTACAATACCACTGCCTCTTATGTCACTGTCAAAAACAACTAAAAGCTGTTTTACTTGTTAACGCAGACACCAGTACTATAAACACACTTGAGAACAACATATTCTTACCACTACCTACCCACTGAACTATGCTCAACCCTCCAAAAAATACACTCACTTTCAGTAAGAACAATGATTTCCGATTATCTTCTCTGCCTATCTCACATTGGCTTGGTTAACGTGAGATATGTCATATCTCTGCCTGCCTTCAGAATCAGCTCGCTCCCACGAGCAGCTGGTGAAACGTCTCCATTGTCTGTTCTGGAAATTAGTGGGCAAAGGAATTAAACTACAAGGTTAATTAAAAACGAGCTTAAATCACAGCTGCTAATCACTGTGACTTAAACACAGTGAAGAGTATCTGCAGTCATTTTTGTTGAGTGACGAATAATGATGCAATTCGAGATTAAAGCAGTAGGTGAGAGCCTCATTAAACTGCTAAGAGTCCTAATTTTTCCTTCGGTATAGTCACAAAAAAGGAAAATATATTTCTTTCCCTTCAAACAGTGTAATTAAAGGTCACTTTGTACTATAATTATACATTTGAAATTATGTTTAGGGGTGGGGGAGTGTGTAGGAGGTTGACAACAGTACTTGACCACCATGGGCAGATCTATATGTGTGTAATGACTTTATCTATTATAAAAGTTCATTGATTTGTGAAATACTGTCAGCACTATCTGAGCTTTTATTTAAGGCAAAATATGTTAATTTAATGGCATGTACACAACAAGACAAGATGACCTTTACAGTAAAAAGCTCAAAATATGACCCTGAACTACGTATATCTATTGGCTTAAAGATGTCCTTTGAAGAAATAAACAGTAGTAACTGTCTTAATATTGTTTGCTGCCAAAGGCAAACAGGTAATGTACTTTCCTGTGTCTAAGTGCAGCTAAGTTACATTAGCAGACACATACACAACCATATCTTAGTCATTTTTACAAATATTTAGAACAAATTTGGTGTGGTAGTTGAGTCATTTACCAACAGACACTCTCAGAGTTAACACATCTCCCAAGATTTTGCATGAGACTGCACATACTATCATTGACAAGGTTTGACCAAGATGGCTATAACACCATCCTTTTTCATCATAAAACGATCTTTGTTCAAGACGCTGGCATGAAAGGCAGCGAGCAATCTGCTTTCCTTTAAGGAATGCTCAGCTTTTTTATTATAAATGACTCACACATGAACCCAACTCCACTCTTAGAAGCAACTTTATGTCAGGCTTTTCAATTCTGCTAGTGCTGCTGGTTCAGTATATGTTTGTGGACATGATTTCTTTTTTTTTGTTTTTTCTTTGTTTTGTCCCTGAGCTGAGCAAAACGCTCATCAAGTCATCTGTATTTTATTGCTGCCATCCTGCAGAAAAGTCGTCTTGCAGGTGGGGAAACAAGAAATGTTTTGGAACAAAACCCAGAGCTTCACTCACGTCCGCTCTCAAGATCATCAGGATTGTGCTGCACCAGCTGCTCGAGAACCCCTCCCTCCCTCCCACCCCCAGTGTGGGAAAGTCTTTCCCCCACCTAATGGAAGACAAACACCTCGGAGAGCAGTAGAGATGGCATGAAAATGATTAAGGCGTGACTCAGATTCTGTTGTGTCTCTGGCCTTTCACTGTGGTTGACAAATACAGGAGGGGACCTTGCTAATGAAAACACTGAAGAAACACTGGATGCTAATGAAGACAAACAGCCTCATCCCAAGATGCAGCTGGCACAGGCTTTGACATGGGCGAGGATGGAGCTCGTCAAAAGACTATATGAAAGCTGAGAGGCATCCTTTGCCAAGAGAGAGAGAGAGAGAGAAAAATCAAATAATAAAAGATGTTTTTTTTCTGTGTTATAAATGTTATGGCAAAGCATCAGTGAAGGAAAAAAAATATATATTCCATTGGAAGGCCATCATGGACATTTTTTGACATTTCTGGGTGCATTTGCTTTGCACAAAAGAAGCCCTAAATCATCCTGCACTCTTACTAATAATAGAATTGCTCTAAAAGGTTTTTGTGGCATTTTTTGTGTATTCATTAGTATCAAGCCCTAAAAAGTGACTCAGCTTTTAACAACATCGAGTCAATAAAAGACTATTATGTGGCCTATCCTTCTTTGCAACGCTGTTATGTTGGCTGCATTTGACCCTGAATTTGTCTGCCGCTAATTACAGCACAGTTCAGCGCAAGCAGAACTTCCTAATGCACGACTTCTGTCGCTGTCAGTATCTGTTTGTCTTTAGAGAGACGGAAGAAAAACAAAATAAAAAGATTATTTCTTTTTTTTTTTATCTCTTTGCTTTAATCTCCCAGCCTTTGCTCCAGCTGAGCACTCTGCAGTTCAACGCTCCTAATTGACTTCTATTTGAGCGTTAATAGACCAGTTTTGTTGGTTGTTTGTTATATTCGGTGTGACTACCTTTTTTAACTTCTAGGAGAGAAGAAATGAGAGGAAAAAAAAAAAAAAAAAAAAAAAAAAAAAAATATATATATATATATATATATATATAAAAGAGCAAAAGCCCCTTGATGTTTGCTAGTGTTGTAGCGCTGTGTGATGGGACTCTGGGGAGAAACGCTCACATCCCAGCAGGAAAGTCAACCCACACCTTTTAGTTGTAGTTCTGTCTTTGTACTCTGGTGGGCTAACATCAGTGAAGGGCAAGAATGATCCACAGCTGATCCTGCTTTTGCTCTATAGATGCTTCAGCCCTAAGACCTGCTGTGTGTTTAGGATGTAGCATTTAGCACAATCACAGATAAGGAATACTCATTCCTCTATCGTGATCCTTATTCAATCCCTCCCCTGGAGTATATTCCTCTGGGAACCTTCCTTCTTTAAATACTCATCACTTTAAAGCCCCTCCCCTTTGATTAATACCTCATCCATATCTTTATTTTTAATCTGGTCTCATGGGCACTAATAAAGCCCTTTAGTTTTGGGGAGAAAAAGCTCAAAAAAATCCCATGTTGTCACTGATTTATGTATTTATTTTTGATTATTGTCTTTAAGTTTTGCTTAAAAAAAGTTCTGTTATCTAAATGTTTAAATGATAGCTATAAAGTGTATCCGTTTTTGTGGTCCACATGCAATAAAGCCCCAGCCATTAAGGATTCTTTCAGTAAATATTCCAGCAGCCCAGCAAAACATGGAGGAGCTCATTCCACTGTGTTTCTACCAACCCATAATGCAATACGTGCCTGGAATAAACAATAGTTTATAACCAAAGTAGCCACCAGGGGGCACTGACATAATACAGGACCCTGCCAATCTGTTATGCCTGGCTGGCCCACAGAGATGTTTGCAGTAATTTAGTTCCACTGCCAATATATAAATAGGAATTCTGCTGTTAGCACAAAAGAGTGAGTGGGGGTGGGGGGAGAAGCATACTGCCGAATGAATGTGAATTGCTCCCCTGCTCCCATTTCAACATCAAAGTAATCAAGGAAAACAAGCTTTTTTAATCGAAAGTATGCAATTAGAATAAAGCAGAACTGTCCTGGCTGTGCACGCTGCCAGGATGAAGAGATTAAATGAGGAAGGAGAGAGTGGAAGCACAATCCGTTCGGCAGCCACGTCGGACTGCAGTCAGAACCGATAATGTAGCACCTTTCAGTTCTGTCCTGTGCTGTTATGCCAAAGATTGAGTCAATTTTGGAGGCTCCAAGGTCAGATGAAACAGCAATCATCACAGACGGCAGCGATCCTTCTGTGGAAAATGCAGCTAATAAAAGCATGTGTTTTTGTGCAACAATACATGAGGCTTTGAGGGATGAAATGGTTCTGAACGATCACATAAACAGAGGAAAACAAAGGCGCGTGCCACGGAGACATGTCAAAGAGCATGGGCAAATAGTCTGTTACAATATAGCACTAATTTGTTCCTGTGCCATGAATGCATTCTGCAGCCCTAACCTCCCTCCACACATACGCTGGCACATAAACCCAACATTGCTGTCTATAGGCATACCCCATGCTGTCCTGTTCTATGCAGTGTCAAAACAATAATAAACATTTGGCTGCTATAGGAGCGCTCTGGAAACCAGCCAAGCTGAATGGGCTGTTTTGTTTCACTGAACAATAGCTCTGCTAAAAGTACTTAACAGCTGTGCTACTCTCCGGGTTCCCCACAGACCTGCAACAGCACAGCATTCTGGAAGTGTTGCCTTTTGCAGTTGTTCATTTCTTTATCCATCTGGGAGCTACAATATACATTCAAAATGCAGCGTTCTGCCTGAAGAAAAGGAGCAAAGGCTGCCGTTTCAAGCAGGTGCAGGATCCCCCCCCCCCCTTTTTTTTCTTGTAGCAACTGAAATTATGGCCCCCTATCAAATCTTTTTGTTATGAAGACCTTTATGTTTTTGTCAGCTCCAATCATTTACTTTTTATTGGTGCTGTTTTTTTCTATCTCTAAGAAAGTAAACTTCAATACCCACACTATAAACATGTCCATATTGTATGTTTAGTGTTGTCTCTTAAAGCCTTCTTTTTTTTTCTTTTGTTTTGCCATTTTCAAAAATGCATCTGCCAGAAGCTGTAATGAAACACACCTTTTGATCAAATCTTTTTCTTCCTGGACAGCTGAGCCCTGTAACTGGTTGTAAACCAGTCACTGAGCCATCCACGGCGTGTGGGTCAACTTCACTCTGCAGGACGGGACATAACAGCTGTCATTTTAGATCGATTTCTCCCCCAATCCCAGTGTAATAAACACTTGAGAGCATTTCTGTTTTGGCGATGTGAGAAAGTAATGAGGGTCTGTCACATGTAATGTTTCTGCCACATCTTCCTTTCTGATTCCGATCAGCCCTGTATAACTCTCTTCTTGTAAACACGTGGGTCATCATCACTGTTTGCCCCCCCTCCATCCTTCAGTAATCATACACAGTTTGAAACAGAAGTTAGTGCTGATTGTCTGGACAGCTCTGACTCCACGTTAATTTAAGCCATATCTACCTAACAATTTATTACAATATTTTTTGTATTTTTAATTTTTTGGCGTTGGAGCCTATTAAACCCAGACAATTCAATCTTAGGAAATTGGATTATTTAAACTAGTTTATGCCTAGGTGTCTGTTTTGTTGTTTCATTTTTACGGCTGAATTTTGCGTTTTCATCTCAGCCAGCATTTTTCTTTTATGCCGCGCTGACTGTCAATCACCTGACACCCACGGGAAGAAATGCAAGTCGCTGCCACAAAATAATACCTCAAACAAAAACAACAATAATAATACGTCAACATGTCACCTTGCAAACTTGTCACATCGATGTCTTCTTCTTCAGTCTGTTTTTGTTACAGGAGACAGCAGTTAATTTCCAGTTTTACACAGTAATGTTTGTCTTTTGACAACAACAAATGTCACAAAAAGTAAAAATGGAGAATTTGGGGTAATAGAAACCTACATAAAGACTGAGGCAAAGAGGCTTTGGTTCCTGATGACAAGCCTTTTATCTGTTTGTTCTGGATGTTGGTGTGTAGTACAAAACACTGCAAACAGTATTGTCACTGTGACACACAATTACTCATATATCTTGTGTGCTCAGTTATATAAAGCCAAACACAGAGGCGTAAACACAACTACACACATGATTCATCTTTCCTCCTTCAGATCCTTTTAATGAGCCCATTAAAAGTAAAACAAAACCCCTAATAAACTAAGATTTTTTACAGCTTCACATCTGTGATTGAGAATTACATCAAATATGGTGCACTCTATTCCAGCAGAAACACTGTTTTACAAAGTGAAACAGCAATGGCTGCAGGTAAAATGAAACTGCATTTGATCAAATGTTTTGGGCTGATGATGGCAATTAACAGGATCCGGCCTGAAAATTATATAGTGACTTACAGGATGAGTTTTTTTGTAACTTAGCATCAAACAAAAAAGAAATCAAGAACCATAAACTTATAGTTCATTATTCTACTGTGGTAAATTCAAGCCTAAGTCCTGGTAGCCTTTATTTGGTACAATATATTTGGCAGGGTGTAACATTTCTCCAACAGGTTCTAAACACTTAATAAATAAAAAAATAAACGTTTTACTTCTCAAAATTTTTAGGTGTTTTATAATAAAACCCTGTAAATATGAACAAGTCGTAAAAAAAACTGCTATAAAGTAACATATAAGTGACTATTAATTTTCTCCCAGAGTGAATTTTTTGTCTAAATACAACATTGTACATATATACACTAGGATATGATTTAGAATTGCCTGTTTGGCTCCCTTCACACTGTATAATGACCCCGTTAGACTCTCCACAACCTATGCGACCAATTAAAACATGACTGGAATGAAACAAGTTTAACCCTGACGCTGCTGCACTCTCAGTACTCACCGAATAGGTTTTGCCTTTCTATTTTCCATATCTCGAGCTGCTCCTCTGCCTCTTCATCAGTGCTGCCACCACGCTCCACCCAGGTCCCCAAAACACCGCTGCCACAGCCTCCCTGCTGATTTTATTTGCATGATCAAGACCTATCACGTGTAATGGGGAGCTCACTTCCTTCCTAATATGCTCCTGAAGACCTGGCAAAGACCATCCACGTTCCGGCTCTTTTATGTTGCTGCACAGTTGAGAAGGGGGCCCTAATTATTAAAGCCATGTGGTTGGGAAATCCTTTCAGTTTCTGTACTGCATTTATTTAATGTCAAAACATACTTAGCTAGCACTGTGAAATTATTATGTAAAAGAAGTTACACTGTTTCTGTTTTTTTGAGTTGCCTCATTAGCTTTATGGCTCTCTGCGTTAAAAACTATATACTTTTATCAGCCTGTCCAGTGTATAAAGTTTTGGAAAGTTTCTTTGCACACCTTCCTAGCATGAGCACCGACTTATCATACACCATCACATAAGTTGCCTGACATGCCTTTTTTGTTTGCTTTGTCCCAAAGCTTGTCTTGTCTCAGTCTTTTGTTAAAACATTTAAATACAACCTGAATCTGTGATTGACAGGGACATAAACTTGAGAGAATTGCAAAGTGCTGACAGAACTGAAGTGCTGAGTAGTGTGGTGAAAAACCTTCAAAATGTGTGAAAATAAAAAGAAAAGAAAAACGTAAGAATTAAGCTACTGATTGTCACACAAAACTGTGTTGGTTAAGATTATCTTCCAAATTGAAATGCAACAATTTATGCACTTCAACAGCAGAATATTTCTGTAAAAATCAACCAGTTGGTGTACAAGGTGAACACCGTGTTGTACTCGGTGTTGTGACAGATAACTCCTCCAACGTCCAATTAAAAAAGCTCTGCAGTACCAGGTAAGAAAAAATAAACAGATGAATAACAAAGCACATCAAACTGGGATGAGCTTTAACTACAAGCTGCCACTGTCAAGATTGTCTTCCTACAATTGGTTTAGCAGTTTTCACATTTTTATCTCTGCCAGATGTGCTCAGAAGCCGATCGCTCAGATCTTTATGAGTAATTTCTTTCCAGTTTTAATTTCGCTACAACATTCAACATGCATTTCCCCCCCTTATCCCACCCCTAATTAGAATGTTTAATAAAAAAGGAAACTTACTGATCAAAAATGTATTCTGAATTAACCTTGTTGGATAAGAATCTGACTGTTTCCAATGTATTAGATCTTTTCCAACAAAGTGATTATTCCTCGTATTGAAATCAAATTTAAAATATAGAGCTTATTGTTCACATTGGGCATTGACAATAGGAAGCTTAAGCACAACAGCTGCAGCCGCCGCCGCCGCCGCCGTGTGTGTTCTCCGACCTCAGCCCTCTTCATCGTATGCACAAATCGTCCCCTTCACTCCCGGTGCAGCGAGACCTCATTAAGGCAGGTTAAGTCAACCCACTAATGGCTCCTCTCAGAGCTAATAACATGGGGGTCACCTAATATTACACATCGCTTTGTTCGATTCATCAAGCTATTTATCACGAATTATTATCAGCAAGGTATCCTGAAATCTCTGCTCTAATCATGATGATGTTCTCATGGCTGAGGTTAGGACAGGCAGCTCTCGGAGTGTTGGCAGGTGGCTTTCTATGAGCAGCAGTCAGAGCTCCCTCAGCCTGATTAATATGTCACTTCAAACTGAGTTATATGCAACAACAAATCAGTATGAAGCTCTGATGGAAGGATTGCTTTTTGGTGAGGCCTGCAGTACATTTTGAATACGAGTTGTTGTTTTTCAGTTAATCTGCATGGATATATTAAGACAATGGA
Source organism: Kryptolebias marmoratus (assembly GCF_001649575.2). Classification (NCBI taxonomy): domain Eukaryota; kingdom Metazoa; phylum Chordata; class Actinopteri; order Cyprinodontiformes; family Rivulidae; genus Kryptolebias; species Kryptolebias marmoratus. Next base: position 16,057,674 of record NC_051444.1, read on the forward strand.
TCTGCATTGATCTTTTTTTTTTAGTCAGAATACTCTTCAGTAAACAAATAAACAATAATTTAAGAAATACAATTGATCTAGAGGTAAAATAATTGTCCAATTCTATAGAAAAATATGTGGAGCACAAAACATCATGATGACGGATGCTCTAAATTCCTTCACAGAATAAGGCTGCAGAATAAATCAGTCGTAATTGTTTCTTTTAGCATTCATGAAATTTCAGGGGACAATGGCCGACACACGGTAACTCGTCACTGTCTGTTCAGAATAGGAAGTGTGCCGTCAAATCCAATGCAGACCCTCGCTAGACTTTCTCCAGCCTCGGTCAATGTAATGGGCAACATTGGATTGTCAAGCAGAGAAGCTGATGTGATTTAGCATAATTTGAATAATGGCATTCATGGAAATGTGCAAGAGCGCTGAAATTTTAATGGATTCGTGGATATCACAACTGCTTCTCAATTACAGTAGTTTTCCTCAAGACTTCTAGGAAGTGACTGTAACGTGACTTACTTTATTACTCTACGATGCATGGCTTTGTTGATCTCCCTTAAAAACTATAAAAAAACAACATTTCTTTTGTTTTTGTTTAAAAATCCTTGCAAAGCAATTTTGAGAACTCTCATTTTCTAATCTCCAGATACTGGTTTTGTGAACTCATTCTGTCGTCTTTGATATAGCAAATAATCTGAAACTGATGTTTCTAAAATCTGCTGTTGAATTTCAACAGCTTGTAAGTATATCATAGAGGTGAAGTGGTATTAGAATTGGTCACATAATGTTAAAATAGTATAATGAGCTACAGTTGCAGTTGTGACTGGATATCTATCCTTCCGCTTGACAAAATCGGTGGAGTTCATCTACACTTGGTTGGTTTCTTTGGAACCGGATTCCACAATCTTTCAACAGGGTTGAGGTTGTGGCTTTGGGAACACCAAATTTAGGTAGCTAGGAAATTTGAAAGATATTCCTTAGAAAAGGTTAATTAACACCCAAAACATTACAACTGATACCTGACGAATGGTGGTGTAGAAACTTGGCGGACACAAACTTTGATGTAATCGCTGCGTGTTAACCTTTTACATTCTCTCCTGGAGCGTGTTTGACTTGGCACAGTCTTCTCTAAAACAACAAGCTGCTGCAGAGAAACGTACAGCCCATCTACCCTCCTGGAATAGAAATGGAGGGAGGTAATTGACAAGAATTGTATCACCTAAACACAAAAAACATATAGGTTTTTACTCCACTGTTTACTGCAGAGTGTTTCATGTTTTCAAAATGCTTTGTGGCAATCTCCCTCCTGTCTTCTTTATGTCACTGAGCTCCTACACTGATGGACTGTCGATGCCTGCAAAGACAGACGGGCTCAAAACCATGCCTCCTGATTGTCCACCACGGCCTAATCCTATTTCACCTCCTTCCTCCACCACCACACCCTACCCCTGTGTTTTATGTGTTCATGCAAAGTAAACACATTGGGATGTAAGGGTAATAAGACTAGCCCTTCAAATGTAGAGCTATTCAGGGGCATGTTTCAGCAAACTACAGAAATATAAGCTGCACCGGCAAAAAGAAGAAGAAAAAACTCTCAAAAATGTGCTTTTTTTAAAAATTAAGAAATATTTCACTGACACAGTAAACCGGAATAATGTTCAGTTTGTGTGTAATGTTTCAATGTTTTTAGTTTGGGATTATTGTTATTTTTCCATAACGAGCATAAAAACAGAAAACAAAAGAATTTCCTATTTTTCCAAGAAAAATATTTTGTTGTCACAACAAGCATTTAACCCTTTTATTTCATGTATTCTGGTGGATTATGTAGGGTGTTATTTTTATTTTCCTGAACAAGTATAAAAATATTCTGTTCTATGAAAAAAAATGTTTGTGTTGATTCTCAGTCATCTGGGCCATGGGATGTGACCATCTGTCATGAGGACCAGGCTGACAAAGACCCTAATGACCCTCCGGAGGGAGGGGAGTGAGACTGATCTACATGTGACCAACAGAGCTTCCCATGCAGGTTGAAAGCCTGCAACTTGGCATGTTTCAAATTGTCTTCAAGAACAGCAAAGAGTCCAGTTGATTTGAGCTTGCAGACGATTACAAGCCATATATAAGCATAATGTTGTTTCTTTTTAAAATTTTTTCGTGAAAAGAACTGGTGACATTTGATGGCATATTAGCATTTCTGATGGGATATCCCATTTCACAAGGAATATATTATTCATTTTTCTTTTATACCTCAAATTAAGAGTGAAATTGTTGGTGTAAGAGTAGTTGAATTCTAATAATTTGCTCCAGTTAACAAAAATTACAACATCCATTGTTTCCATCCTAGGAGATGATTTTGTTTTCAGCCATCTTTTCTGAAATCTGCTGTCCTCTCACTGTCTTGTAGCTTCTTAGCCTTATATGTGAATGTGTGGATCTGAAAATGTAATACTACATGTGCAGCATCCATTTCTGTGCTTTAACATGATAATCTGTTCAATCAGTGTTCACCGGACCCCAAAGCTTCAGCGTTTCCTTCACCCAGCTCACTCCCCAGAGATCACCATACCAGCAGAACTGCCATGTCCCGACGTTGTCCCATCAAAGTGGCAAAGATGTTGATTTTATTTTCCACATCGCAGTCTCTTGTTCTTTTGTTTCTTCTTTTTAAAGTCAGCATCTACCCCCAGGATGTGTGAGTCTTTTTTATGTTTTGCTTTTCTCCTCTAAGTCAGTTTTCTCTGAACTCGGCCACAGCGGAAATGGAAATGCAAAGCAGAGACAAAAAGAAGTATGTTGCCACTTCAGAGGTAGAAAATGGTCTTTTCTTCTTCGCCTTTCTTTGTTCTTGTTGCTGTATATCACGGCTTTCATTCTGACACATGTTAAAAGCACAAAATCTAAAGGCATCTTGTGGTTTTACATAAAGAAAATTACACACTACAAATAAGTTGCATAAAGAATAACAATTTAAAATTGAATTATGTGTTGGGCATAATAATGTTTTAAATATGTCTGTAGGTACGTACCATTTTCCTTTGCTCCACTGAGGCTTTATTTTGTACAGTTCCAGATTATGAGAAATAATTGATCCCAGTTGAGTTAAGAGAGAACAAAAAAGCAGAAAACACTAGATACAAATATATATAAATAAATATTTTTTTCTCACAAGCGTTGACAGCACAAAAACAGCAGACATTGTGTCACGTCTGTCAGATTAACTAATCACAATCTGTTCACAGAGTCTAATTATAAGGGTTTCTATGAGGCTGGGTACGATGAAGTTCACCCTGCTATTGCATTTATTTGCTTCGACGTTGCCTTTTATTTGAAGTCAACAAAGAGTATACACAGTATTCAACTGATCTGTTTGCATATATCTATGTAGGCGTGTGTAAACATGGGCCCCCAGTAATGTTTGTGTGCTGAATGTCTTATTTCAATAAAGGGGAAATGAATATTCCTCAAAGCAAAAAAAAAAAAAAAGAGAGAGAGAGAGAGACATTTTTATGCTACTGTTGCATATTTTTAAAGTGTGTGACATTTTTTTATTTTTTTTTTTTATTTCATTTTGGCGGTTATGAATTATTGTTCGCACATTTTCTTTTCAACCTTTCAGCTCAAACTTGTGTTTTTCTCTGAAGATAAACACAAAAGCAGACAGTGCTGCGTGGCATTCATATCAAAAAACTAGATGACAGACTGCACAATGTGAGCCTGAGCAACTTCTAAAGAAAATAATTGCTCTAACAGGACCTGAAGCTGCCCAGTTCTGTTGCCTCATCTCCTGATGTCAGCTTTCTTACAGCCGTTTCGCCCTCCAGATGTAGCATAAAAAGTGACATGGTTAAACAGCTTGTTTTGTGAAATGCCAGCAGCCTTTGAGGTTTGGTGCCCATCCAATTAAACTATACAAAAATGTAAAACAAAGGGTTCTTTATAGGCATCGTTGAAGCAATTACTGCGGTTCCACAGATTTTTTAAAAATTCCTTCGTCATGCAATAAACAGTTCCTAGTTTATTCATTGATGTCGGCTATAAGAAATGTCAAAGAACCAAACACATTTCTTCCGTTTTACTGTCATTGGTCTTATTACTTTTCCCACAAATTGTTTTTTTTCTTGAGAAGATTATATAAAATGAGATTTGAAGCTAAGTAGGCTTTGTCTTGGTCCTGACATCAATAAACTTTGATCTTGTGCTGAAAGGGTTAATAACATAGAGGAAATGGTAAAAGACCAAAGCAATAAATTGTTTGGGAAATGTTTTAGCCAAGCAGGGAATGTTCTTTGTTTCATCAGATGTTTATATAAAACTAAATAAATGATATTCATGTAAAATAATCCTGATTATTATAGACGAGGCCTTAGTTCGAGGTTTTCTATTGTTTTGATGCCATATTCTTGTTGTCATCTGCATGGTGTTATCTATCATTCATCCATTATCTTTACAAGCTTCTTTTTTCTGGGTCTCGGGGGAGCTGATTCCTGTCTCCAGGAGTCACTGTGCGAGAGAGACCCTGGACAGGTCACAAGTCCATCACAGAGACATATAGAGACAAACAATTATTCACACTCTCACTCACACCTCGAGACAATTTAGAGTTATCCAGTAACCTGACATGCATGTTTTTGGTCTGTGGGAGGAAACCGGAGTACCTGGAGTAAACCCATAAACCTGCGTGCATGGGGAGGTCATGTAAACTCCTCACAGAAAGGCTGGAAGGCGAACCTGCAGCCTTCTTACTGTGAGGCGACAGCTCTATTCACTGCACCACCCTGCAGTGTGTTAGCCCTCTTTCTAAAGCTTATTCTTTTTCTTGTCATGCTCTACTTCTTTAAAAATTATTCTTGTGGGCTTCAGCTTTCGCAGGAACTTTTATTTTTTGTCATAAAAAAACAACAACTTTTATTTATTTATTTATTTTACCTTCACTTGCTATTTTTGAAGTCTTGTCTGCATTGCTTACAATAATAAAAGTGTGACTAATAACACCAATTTTTTTTATATTACCAACACCATTAGCACTTTTTTACTTGTAATAAAACCCAAAGTGACTATTGTAGGCTGGAGAGGGATTTTTCTATGAAATAACAATAATTTCATAAAAATGGTGGTGGGTAAGGTTTATTTATTTATTATTTTATAAAGTGGTTTAATCTGCCATACTTCCATCTCAGCTAAATGACACGCGGACAGATCAAACAAGCTGCCTTTACACAGCAGCCAATTTAAAATAAAATAGTTTCATCCTCGAAACCTAAAATGACTGTAGAGAAACACGTTAGGTGAAGTGAAGCTGCGGTACCATCTATCCTCAACACTTTACTTGAAGAGGGTGAAAATAAAGGACAAAATGAGGAGCCACTTGTGTCACTTTATCATTACTTGGTTATTCCATCAGAAACAATATCATATTCTTGCCTCAGGCTGCCCAGAAATACTACAGCTAGTTGCTGTTTCTGCTATTTGTGCTGACAAATAACTACAGAATTTTATGTAAATAAGAGTTTATTGTAAAACTGGTAAGGATGTACAAGTTTATTAACTAGTGTTTGTATGGACCACTGTGAAAGTTTTAAAATGGCAACAATCCATTTTCGTCTTGGTCCCGCTAGGACTAGCACTTAGGTGATTGGATCAATCAGAATTAACCTCTAATTACCAAGAGGTTGTTCAAAGAGACATCTACAACATGTAAGATAATAATTCTTATATTACTTTCCACAGAACCCCACTTCAGATGATCCTCCCTATCCTTTCGACACTGTTACAGATCTAACAGCAGCATAAACATTTTAGTAGAAGAAAGAAAATTGAGGCTACTAATGGATGTTAAGGGTTTGCTAAAAATATTCCAGGTGGCGTACAGGATCAACAAGATAAATATTTTAAGGTGTGAAATTTCAACAAACAGTATCAGTACGAGAAACATCTGAGGAAAAATAATAACTCCTAGCATTTACTCACTTCATTTCATCAAGAAAAGAGCATGTTTTCCATCTTTTTCATCACAAACCTTTAACTCTCTCATAATTTTCATAAAGACCTGACCTTTATGGAAACAGGTTTCAAACTAAACTTCACTTTCAACATATACATATTAATAGCATCCTTAAGGTCAAAAAAGGATGAGGGCAGAGCAGAAAACCTGAAGTGAAGTTTAAATAAAACTATTGAGGCATTTGTGATCTTGGAATATATTTTAGCTAATGGAAGTCAAAGGTTAGAGAATGCTGTCCTTTTCTGAATTTAAATCCTGAATATTTAACTGGGCTTGGTTGAACTTTTGTTGACTTTTGTGTACAATATGGGATGTTTTTATGTGAAAATGCTGAAAAGCAAAATAAGCAGAAGATATAGAGGGAAGTATAGTATCTTTCACAGATTAAACTTCAGGTTTTTGAGATTGGATCATAAATAATTATAACAAAAATTGAGACAGCCAACACAAAATTATTTCCCACAAGTAATTAGTTTTTTTGGGGGGGGTGGATTCAGTTTAAACTCTTAGAATGAACAGACAACTGCTTTTAAAGCATGCAAAGCAAAGAAACCAGCCTTGTCGAAGTATCAGCAGTGGCAAAACCACTTAAGTTCAGGATTTAATATTATTTTTGCTCAAGTGATAGTGCCAATATATAATGAATAAATATTTCAGTGCTTTTTGGCATACTGCAAATATGAAACACCAGTCTTATAAAGGACCCATTTTCAATGACGATCATCATCTGACCTGTTGCTACAAAGTCTTCTTTTAGTTTTCAACGAGTTTTTAGTTTGACTGTGATCGCATTCATGGTGTCTTTTGTATCAAACAGCCTTACATTTCACCTTAAAGCATCTCTCTCTCTCTCTCTATATATATATATATATATATATATATATATATATATATATATATATAAGATTTTTATTCCAAGATCAAAAATGCCCCAGTAGTTTTATTTAAACTTCACTTGAGGTTTTTTGCTCTGCCCTGAAAATAAGAAAGACTAATGTTGTTATTATGTCTCAGTCAGTTATATTAAGGACAGAATTCTCAGTAACTGGAACCTCTATTTCAATGGAAAAACCTTTATTATTTAGTTTCCGCTTTGGTCATTTTGTGTCCATGTACAGTCTGGTTGTGCCATTATCACCCCACATCTTTGGGTATTTCCTACATTTACTCGGGGAACCATTCAGAGTTTTGCTGCAAGCCCATTTTTTGTAACGTTGATGGCTCCTCCACTTCTGCACAAAGACTGAACTATGGATTTATAGCATTCAAAAAACTGCTGCTAAATTTAAGTTACACAATTCCATGAATAGGTAAAATATTTATGCAGTTTTTTTTTAATTATGTCAATTTTGCCTTCAGCCTAAAGCATTGTGTTTACACATTGCACTTGGGAGTATTAGCTCTGTAAAAGCCCTCCTGGGATGTTTACCACATGGTCAAGGGGCTGGATCCTGCTTACTGTTGAGGGAAAGTTCCTCTTGTTAAGTAAGTGGAAGGGTCCTGGGTACCTCTGACTAATAATGTAGCATCACTTCTGGGAGCACAAAGCAGTACCCTGAATACCAGCAGGGTCCTTGAAGGGACACAACCAGCAGCAGACAAACACAGCCAATTAGCAGAGGAGCCCCTTCTCATCAGCCATGTGTTCACGTTTGATTAGAGGAAAACATTCAGTGCATCAGGTTCAGGCGAACACAAAACCTTTCCCTTGGGCACTTCATTTCCTCTCATATCCTTATTTATGTCAATTAAAAAGGCTTTATTATGATGCTAACTGTGAGACCACTTTGCAGAGTGTTGAGGAAGACTGGTGGAGAAGAGGAGCAAAGCATTTACTGTATTGCACCTTTGTTTCCGCTCATGAAAGATCTCCGCCAGAAGACCTGAATGAAAACGGTGCGCTCGGGGCCCAGGCCTCCTCAAACACATTCTGGAGAGGGCAGGAGCTGAGAATTGACCCGTTTTTTAATGGCTACTCCTTTTGCTTTGAGTGGCTTGTGTAAAGTGTGTAGATGAATAAAAGTCTCTTGTTCTCCTCAGAGGTGTGGCATTGTACTGCTGATGGCACAGCTGCCTCCGAGAGCTCAGGGAACATCACCTAGTGAGTTGGTCAACACAAGACCCACGTTTTTATTTATTACTTTTTTGCCCCATAAAGAAAATATTTCACATTAAATATTGGTTTCTGTACAACCACAATGTGTTTAAGATAACTTCTTAAGTCTTAATGTGCAATTTTCAGTTTATACTCTTGAATCTCATTTGTGTACATGCAACTGAACAAACATTGACTTGATAATCAGCAGACAACATGAATACTGTATAGATAAAATGTATAATATGGAAAACAGGCTGAAAGGTCACAGGAAACAGCTAGATCATTGTATTTGCTTGCATACGATATTTCCACATTAAAAACCTTTAAAACCTATTTTTCAAACAATTTAATTGGTTCAGTTTTATCATTTGTGGGACAGGTACTAGAGAGTTGGTCTTGTACAGGCCAAATTAGTAAGTAATTACAACCTATTAAAAATAAATAGGAATGATTGTTAAGAAAAGAAATTTAAGAAACATTTTATTAGAGAGAGACAAACAAAAAAAAGCCTGTTCTTTGAAAACAAAAGTTGACATCCCAAGCCTTTTTAAATGAAAATTACAACAACAAACAATTAGGAATCTCTGGAAATTGTGTACAACACTGTCCCTTTGGTTACCATGGTGACCTGACCAGCTTCTGCTGGAGGGGAGGAGCTTTGGAAGCTCAGCTGAAGCACAGCAGAGAGGGAGCAAGAGGAACCTGCCGTTGCTATTTGCTTACATTTTTCTCAGCGCTGTCAGTTTCTGATAAACTTTCAACATAAAGCTGAATGCACTTACATTCTGTAGTGATAACTTTGCGATATCCAGTATGACAGTTTAATGAACGGACTGGGTTTTGGGAAACTGTACCTTAATAAGATGACATATTTTTTTGTTATGATTATATTTGCACATCATGTGCTGTAAGATGATGGCTGCACAAATATGATGCAAATCCCTCATCGCAGAAGAAGTTCTGTGGCTTTACATTAAAGGTATTCAGACTGCTTTGTGCTAATCTGATGAAATGTGTTTAACATTGTTTGTACACTTTTCAAAGGCAGTGGCTTTATTACAGGCAAAGCCAACAGAAGGCATGGCGTAAGAGTGCTGACAGGAATATTAAGTGAGGCAGCCTGAGCAATATAGAATATAAATGAGGTTATTTTACACTGCAGAGCTCTGCAAACCGACACACAGACTTCTCTCTTTGTAATAAATCATTCCCATTCAGACAGCCTCTACTCTTAGGGCATTGTTTAATATTATCTGCAATAGAGGGGAGAAATAAATTGGTTTACATTGCAAAAAAAAAGGTGCTGTGGTTGGAAAGCATTATATGATGATGAAAGATAGAATATACTTGACTTATTGATGATAATGAACGTGCGAGAGAATCTTGCATGGGGGCGGGGGTGGGGTGGGAGTCGTGTGGGAGCCATATTCATATTCTGGAGAGAAATCCCAGGTAAGCAGTAAATGTAGCAGAGTAAGATTTTCTGAAATAGCAGCTCAGTCCCTACCCACCACTTTCAATAGAACAACATAAAAATGCAATTTAATGTCTGAACACCAACCTCCGATACCGTGTGTGCAGCGTCGAGATAAATATTTTGTCAGAATGCTGCGGGCTAAAGATGAAGTGACAATTATTCTACTGAAGATACACTCCTTTGCATCCTTGCTTTTGTAGGTTTGGAGCGAAAAAGAAGTATGTTTTCTGTGATTTGCAAATAAAAAAAAGAAAGAAGTGCAGTTTGTGTTTGATATGCTACATGTATACTTTTGCCCCAGAGTGTTCTGGTTATTTTACTCACATAGAAAGCTCCAGTTGAGAGGACTAAACGTTTTGCTTTGGCCTCGCTGCAGCTAGATTCAAAATCAACAATGAAGGGGGCCCATCAAAGGAAAGAAAGCAGCATTTTTTTCCCCCTGCTGCCTGTTGGAGCTATGAGAACTAACATTTAGAAATACACCTCCATGTCAAATGCGCTGCAGCAATGCCAGAATGAGAGCATTGTACCAAAGCTGTTCCCAGCAGAACAGTTACATAAGCGAGACAGATATAGAGAGCACAAAAATGTGAGAACTTTAAAGGTGAATTGAAAAACTACTCACTTTCACTGCATTGCCCATATGTGACAGTGGTTGATGTGCAGAATCGTCTTTTTAATTTTTTTCCTACTGGACCTGTGGATGGCTGAACATGCAAATTGGACAATATGACATTTGAGCCTACAATTGGAATGAATGTTGAACCTTATACTGTATGTGAGAGATTGGTTATTACCAGCTTTTTTTTTGTCTTTAATCTACAGCCTTGAACCTGTGGAACACATTAACTCCTGTGCTGGGTATAATGTGGGTTCTTGAGCTGCTTTTGATTGACGGAGAAGGTGTATAAGGGAGAGTGTGATACCTGTAAATCTTTTAGGAAATGATATTCACACCATTCTGTAGTGGGAAATGAAAGTTGCCTTCGAGTGGGCATTTCTCCTCTGAATTGGAGGGAGAATTTTTTCCCAGATTTACAAAATTCTGGTGAAGGGCCTTAGTGGCTCATTATTCTCCTGTTGTTGCCTCCTCTCATATCTGCTCATGCACAGGGTTGCCCTCCAACACCTCAGTATTTAGAGATAGGAAGGCACAGGGGTCGTTTCCAATCAGATACAGCATCAGGATGCTCGAAGATTGGACTGTATGCAGCGCCGTAGCTGCTCTACGAGTGAAATATGGTTTCAGGTGGGGAGGTGATTCTGGTTTGTTTTATGAGGTCATTATTTTTCTGAGCATGCTTAGGCATTTGTCATGTACAGGTTTAGTGAAACATATATACGAACAGGAATACTGGGAACATCCAGTACCAACGGTAGAAAGGCTGAGTTAGTTGTATGAACAAACATGTTTAAAAAAACAAAACAGAAACTTCTTATTTTCTCCCTGCAGTAATACTTTACCCAAGCCTCCTAAGGCTTGTATAGAGCTGAGGTTTGGCTGACTGCTACATGTAACCTCACCAGTTCAATAAATTCTTGCACAGATACTAAGTCCAAGTCACATTACCCCTTAGCCCTTTGTTTGAAGTCACGAGGTGTAGCTAGTAAAATATTCATTACAAAATAGGACAACCAATTCACAAAGCTGGTGCCCTTAGTTGTCATGTGGTATATATATATATATATATATGGTGGTCAATCCGATCAGAATTATCCAAAACTGAGATCAGTCAAAGAACTGTCTACAACAGGTGAGATTAATTGTTCTTAACTTTTCCACAGAACAACAAATATCTAAACTGTCCCTTCTTCTTTTAATGTTACAAAAACACAACATGTGTTTGATTGTACCTGTGGTAGACTATTCAAACTGAATGGGAATAAAATGCTTTATTCAGCTACACAAAACTAGCACGAACAAACTTGCATTCAGCAGTGAATCACAACACAGGCTCTCAGGCAGTTATCCTTGAATGTAAAATTTAAAATTTTTTTGAAAAAGAAATTGTAGATTACATTAACATAACTATTAAAATATGCATATTTGGAAGGAATTTAATTAAGCAAACAGTGTGTGATACCTGCGCAAAAGTGTAGAAACTGGTGTGTGGTGTGATAATCTTGCCTGTGTTTTGCCATGCCATGCCTCTTGCTAATCATCATCATTCTCGTCACCTGTGTCCTCTGTTAATTACCTCCCCTACACCTGGGCTGGGCCCTATATATTCTCCGTCTCTACTCTCCTCCAGTGCCAGATTATGAAAGCCCAACAGCAAGTAATTCTCCAGCGTTCACGGACTGACTTCCTGTGCCTCGACCCTGCTCTTGCCTTTTGGCTTTTTCCCCACGCCTTGCCCCTGTCGGATACTTGCTGGTTTTCGGATTTCTGGACATCGACCCCTGCCTGTGACCTGGATTTGGATTTCTCGCCTGCCCCTCTGGTACCGTTGCTTGACTCTGGATCTCCCGGCTTCGACCCCCGCCTGTCTGACCAAGAGTTAAGTTCTGTCCTCGCGGCCTACCTTTCGGAGACGCTAGTTCTCACATCCGTTCCTGGACTTCGTTCTGCCGCTACCCTGCAAGGATCGTGTCTCGGTTCTCCCCACACCATCATCCAGGTCAGTGTAACCTTCTCAGTCTGTGGTTACTTCCTGGTTTACGTGAGGATAACAAAACCATCTTGTCTCTTCTCAGTGCGGCGATCAGAGGCCCTCCTGCTACGCTTAGCATTCACCTCGCTGTTCAATAAAGACAAGTTAACTGTCGACTCCTGTGTTTGGGTTGAAATTTCGGGTCCGCAATCCGACTCTTGTCAGTGTGGTAAGAATATCTAACATTAATGTGCCAACTTAAACACAAAAACGGTGGGGAACAGGGTTTTTTTTTTTTTCTATTAATACAGTGAAAAATATATCTGCTTCTTAAAATATTAAAGAGGAATGCAACGATAAAGAGCGTTGTGAAATGTAATTCATGGCTCGTTGAAACGATGACTGTTTTTCTCATTTAAAATCGATATCAAATGGCTCCATTCCTTATGACAGGCAAAGCTTTGGTGCGATATATGACCATGTCTCTTGCAAGGGGAGTAAAACCCATAATTAAGTCTGCAATAAAACTTTTTTTTTTTTTTTAAAAAAAAAGAAAACTGATTCTGTACCAGAACATTAATCATAAAAAATAATGGATATCAAATATTTAATACAGTAGAATGTAAAGCTTGTATTACTTTGGCTTTCTCCAAATTGATCATGTAGAGGAAAATCCATAATTAAAATTATGCTAGCAAGGGCAAATCATTAAGATTTCTATTTGCAGTCATGCTTCAGGAAAATGAAATATACACGCTGCTGGTGATATATAGGCTATTAGTGGCAGAAATAAATTATTACTGTCTCTTATAAAAACGGCTGCTTGATTACTTTAGAAAAAGAAAATTACGTGAGAGTTCTTGTGTAAATTAATCTTGCATACAGCCTCTGTCTTGGCAAAATAGTCAAATTAATTACATTAGAAAGGTAAATTAGTTAAAGGTCAAAACTGATTAAATATTTTAATTTTTATCTCTACAGAGGCTCTATCCTAAATGTCTGTCCACTAAAATATATTTTATTTATTATACTCTCATGTAACATTTTCACATGCATCCAGAGGTGTTGCATCCTGATAACACTTTTCTTCTGGTCACCCATTCTGAGCAGCTGTTATGGACATAAAACAATCTAGGTTTTATTTTTTTCTCAAAGAGGGAAAGAGAAAAGCAGCAACTCGGGCCCATTTGTATTTTCCCCTAATAAATTGAAAAAAAAACAATCAATCAAACCAAAAATGTGGATTAGGTATTATTTCCATGTTTAGTATGATTTAAAACATGTCTTAAAAGGAAAGTTAATGTTAAAATACATGTTGTATTTCCTCAACAAACTACACTAAGGGTAACAACCTGATTCGACTGTTACTGTTCTGACATTATGAGGCAGAATTATTGGCAAGAAGATGACAACTCTAAGAAACAAACATCCAAATATTTTTTTAATGTTTTACACAGAAAATTAGAATTTTAAGTTGTGGGTATTATTTTAATCATAATCAGAAATCATAATTGTTCTTGGCACAACTCAATGGTGTTAGAGAGGTAATTTATTTTTTGCCTATAGTTTAGTTTTCAACCTAAAATTGAACTTATACTAAATGATACCTGGATCAGCCAAACAAACCAACAAACAATCAATCAAAACGATATTTGACTGGAAATTATGTAATACCTTCAGGCACAAATCTATACAAACTCTAAAGGTCCTGAAAGTCCTGCTTTGTAATCCCCCCCCACCCCCCCACCCCCCTTCTCTGTTTGATAAAAATTGTCATAAATCTTGTCCAGCTTTGTTGGAAAACAATATAAGCAAATGTAAACAAACACAGAAGCTGACTGGTAACAAGAGCTGACAAACCTGCTTAAAACTGAAGTTTTGTTGACATCAAAAGTGCCAAACGGGGTAATGCTTTCACTCACACGAGGAGAGGACATGCAAACAGTGAGCGTCAGCAGCATCTCCTCTTTCTGGAGCTGTGATATGGACCGAAGCCATTCCCTTTTTGGAGGAATCCCTCCATTCATCCACACATACCTCCCCCTCTGTTTCAGCAGCACTGGTTTCTCTTTGATCTGCTTATGTCCTCTTGAAAGGCTGAAAGACTTCAAACAGAAATGGCCATGAGCCGAGCTTGACTCTCACATGAGCAGCTTTCTTTTTTTTTCTTTCTTTCTTTTTTCTGTTTTCCTCCCTGCCATCTCATTGATCAGATAGAAGTGATCAATACTCTTAAATCATGCATCATATTTTGCTTCTCTGTTTTGGTATCTGAGCATCACTTGTGTCTTTATGACATTAGACGAAGGTTGCTTTTCACTCACATGAGTGGGAGCCCGTGTCAGAGTGGTACAACATGGACGATTTGAATTATCAATCGAGAGCTCAATCACTTTTTATAGCGAGCATCTGATCCTACTGTTAAACCTTTACCTGTCCAGATCATTCCCAACCTTCTCAGCATGGTCTAGGTGGGTGTTTCAGAATAACCACGTCCCCTGAAGTAGCACTCCATCACTCGCTGGTTTTGTCAAAGCTGTGGTCTTTAGGCTAACCTTAGATGTAAACTCTATAAAACCAGCTGTAAATACTCTACGTTCAGCAAACCACTTGCTATGATTGTCTCATTTTACAATTTCACTCCATAAACATGCGCAGCTTTTGCTTCTGTCATTCACACACTCACTCACAAGAGGCAAATTGTGTGTTTTTTTCAAAGACAATGTGACACATAGAAATAAAAGGGGATCAAGGGTAGGCAACTCTGGTCCTGGAGAGCCACTATCCTGCAGGTTTTCCTTGTTTCCCTGCTCCAACACACCTGATTCAGAGGTTAAATGACCTCTTCATGTTCTGCAGAAGCCTGTTAATCACCCATTGATTCAAATCAGGTGTGTTGGAGCAGAGAAACAAGTTAAAACCTGCAGGATAGTGGCCCTCAAGGACCAGAGTTGCCTACCCCTGTTGTGGAACATTGAATCTGAAATGACAAGTTGGAACTCCATCTTTTGTCTTTTCTGCTAAAGGCAAATTCTCATCAGGTGGGTAGGTTACCTAATGTAAAAAAAAAAAAAAGTTATATTAATGTTATGTCAATATTTTGTGCAATGTTTACCTATCTCAAGGATAGAAAACTGAAGATGTCGTGTTTACTTGTTAAGATTGGAAATTAAACACTTTATAGGAAAGTGGAAATCAGGGTTGCTTAACCTTCCTAGAAAGTTTGCTTAGAAAATCTGACTTTTGTTAGCATTTGAACATGTAGAAGATCATGCTCCAAAGTACAAAGTATGGAGGAACACTTCAAGATGGAGTTAAAACAGATGGAGAAAATTTCATTGTTTTAATTTGTTTAAAACAATCCCTACCTATAGAATCAGCCCCACACAAAACTCTGAAATGTTGCAAACGTTAAGCTCCACTGTCGGCATTGTTCATTAACATGATTGCTGAAATTAGCAAACTGGGGCAGATTGTTTTTTTTTCTCTTCCTTGGCTGACCCACTCTGTTGGCTTTTATTATCCTTAATATCGTAAAGAAAATATGTGATAAACCAACACAACTGCGTGCAACCTGAGGCTCCATGAAATGATGTAGTCCACAATGCAACCCTTAAACAGCTAAACACTTATGCAATATGAGTTCATATTAATTTATCTAAATAATAAATTGCAACTGTAGTGATTTATCAGTCATCCCAAACTCTGTTTATGTCCATGTACTGTAAAGACAGTAAACGTTTTTTTTTTTTTTTTTCAAGCTGCAGTCACAATGTAGAGCCACCGTGTTTGATTAGATTTAATCTTTAAAACTACTTTAGCTCCAGACTGCTGAGTAAATGAAGAAGATAAACCAAAACACTATCTGCTCCTCACAGCTGAACACACACAGATGATGATGTTATAGTGCAGTAAAAGCAAAGATAGGTGATTTATAAATGATCTTTTTTAGAAAGTTAGTGACTTGTTAGTTTAGGTTTACATAAATATTTAACAAGAAGTTCTTATCTATCTTTATCGTAGAAGGTGGGTGATAATGTAATTACCTGTCTCTGTGATATGTGATGAACCACTGGATGGATTTTAATGAACCTCTCATAAAATAATCCCTGGATGAACATCTACAAGTTAACTAATTATTTTTTGAAGTTACCATGAATAAAGGTGGCTAATTATTCTTGGCAAACACGAAAATGGCTAAACCTGAGGTAATTTTTTACAGATGTTGATCTGTGATTTTGTGTGGAAGTAGCTAAGATTGTAAAAAGTAACAATGGTAACTGACGGAGTTCTGGCTGCTTGCAGTGGAAACAAAAACAAACAAAACTTCTGTGTGAGTTGTCGGGGAGCTCCAGTTTATACTCTCACACTAAACCCAGATGTCTTGGAAAGCTCCATGTAGATGCTCTGTCACAGCAGCTCATTGAATAAGAAACCTACAGTACGTGTGCATCAATGCAAGCTTTACATCACTCCTCGGTTTCACAAAAATGTTTTCGAGTGTCAGGTTTTCAAGAAATGTGACAGAACATCTGCTGGGAGGCTTTTTTGAAAGTCCAGTGGTGTTCATGGACATTGTCATTTATCAAAGCGCTCACACTTGACAAACAGCCTATCTGTGGTCTCAATGAAGATGCCAACTGAGTGTGACATAGTGAGGATGATGGAGTGTCCTACCGCCTGACAAATGAGGAATTGTAGAAAGAGTCATTATTTAAGGAACACGGACTTGCAACAGCATGACATCAGCCTGGAATTGCAACATCTGAATTCAGGCAAAATAACATGTTGCTTTTGCTTTTTTAAGACTTGATTTCATAATACAGTCTGCAGGATTCAAGTCTGGCAGAGTTTGTAAGTGTTAGGAGTGTGAGTTGAGCTGACGTAAATGCAGATCTCAACTATAGTGTGAATAAAAGCACTATTTTCACTCCAGCACTTGAGAAGTATAAAAGATTAATTTAATCTTTATATAGTCTACTAATGTGCTGTGAACTGCACGGACACGTCTTCATTTTCTGAACAATGTAAACGTCTGCTATGTTCAGTGACACATTCGTATTGGATTTTGTTAAAAAAAAATAGATATTTTAATGCAGCAGAAATGCCTGTTTATTTTTAAAAAAAATAGTTATAGTGATATTTTGTTGTTTAAGTTAAAATACCTTTTAAAAGAAAATCCTTTTTCTTCCTGAAAAATACACAATCAATTAATTACTATAGAAAACCCAACTTCAGCTAAGTGTGTAGAGACAAACAGGAAGTGGAATAATTCTAGCTTCTTTATTTACACAATAGAAGCAGAAATATTTACAAAGTGAGAAACTTCTGTGGTCACTCAAACAGAAATTTGAAATTCTTTTTGGAAACCACAGATGCCACATCCTCCGTACTAAAGACAAGAGGGAACACTGAGCTATCTATCAGCGCATAGTTCAAAAGCCTGCCTCTCTGATGGTATGGGGGTGCATTAGTACCTATCCCATGGGCAGCTTACACATCTAGAAAGACAGCATCAATGCAGAAAAGCGAATATAGGTTTTAAAACAACACATGCTCCCATTCAAGCCTTACATATTTCAGCAAGACAACGCTAAACCAAATACTGCATCGATTAAAATAGCATGGCTTCATAGTAGAAGAGTCTGAGTGCCATCAAGTTCAAAATTACCTTATTCTTTCTTAAAAGTTTAACAGTTTCTTAAACGTTTAATATGTTGATTGCCTTCTATTTGGAATAAATCAAGGTTTATGAGATTGGCAAATCATTACATTCTTTTTTTAATTACATTTTATACAATGTCCCAACTTTATTGGTTCTAGGGTTGTAATGAAATGGAAAATTTATGTCAGCTGCCACTGAATGTATTAAACCGGCTGCTAAATGAAAATGAAATATAAACAGCGTGAAACAATGTTAAAAGGTTTACAGAACCAGAGATAACCGAATTCCAGTTGAATGATCTTGACACCCGATTTCTCAAACTGACGTTTGTTACAGAGAAAACATGTTTATGACTGACAGTTATATAAAATTATTTCAGCTAAATGATAGTGTATTGTTATATCTGATTTTGACAGAATGCATTTTAAAAAGAGTTGCAGTGGTAAGTTTTGAAAATGATATATTTTTTTTCTATTTCTGTCAGGTTATTCTTCTCCAGTCTCACAGCACAGTCATATCAGATTACAGTCCGGGAGCCCAAACTCTTATTTCTCAGTGAACCAGTTCCCAGGCCTATCAGCAGCTGAAATAACTGCTGAAACTTTGTAGGACATGTGCTCCCAAGTACATCCTTAAGGTGCAGCCAGCAGTGATTGCGTTTTCCCACTGTAGATTTATTTTATTTCTTTTGCAGTTGATACAGTAGAATATATATAGCTTTTTTTTAATCAACCAAGTGTTGTGTATTTGGATTAAAAACATTCAGTTTATTATTATTTATAAGGAAGCAAGTTGTTACTAGAAGGCTCTCAGACCTTTCTGAAGTAATATGATGAAGGGAGCTCCGGTGCTTGAACGATTCACTCTGCTCTTCTAAATCATTCATAAATGTTTACTCTATGCTGTATACATTCAATATGCTCTGACAGGGAGTTTAGACACACACACGACGAGCCTTGACTGAACAGAGCGCCGACCTTAGCACAAGTCCAAACTTCAGTGGTGCATTAATAATGAAAAGCTTCAAACAAGGAGTTAAGGACCTCCTGATGCCTGGGAAGTGAGCTGGGTTTGTCAGTGAGTGATTTAAACATGTTGCTGTCATTTTTGATCCGCTACAAGTAAAACCTTTGGACAGTGCCTAATTGTCCCTAAAGTCTAGCAGTTTAACCTGACATGTTCAATAAATTCCCCTATAGGTGCCAATGATGGATCTGACGTCAAAAAGACAGATTTGTGCGGATGCGCTTGTAATTGTGGTTAAACGGTGTTCAACGACGGGACTTTAAACAAATGGAAAAAGCCACCTGCAGCCATTCAGGATGGCTTTCCCGAGTGATCAGATTTCATCTCCTTAAAAGGAGTCATTAACACCCAGTGATGGAGAAATCATTTCAGTCTGTGGTGAAAACAGCTTCTCATTGGCAATCATTAGTTTAGCACTCCATAATCACGCCTTCGTGCTGTGGGCTCGTCACTGGGCCTTGCTCTGCTAGTGCTAAGTGAGAGTCAGGCCACTATCATCAAGGGCGCGATGTGAAAATTGCTCCATAAAACAAAAGTAATACCCAATAAAACAGAAAAGCCACTGGCACTTACAACATAAAAGTGAAAGATTACCATGCAAGTACATGGTAAACACGTTGTTATTCCTCAGATGTGATCCAAACCGCAACCTTGTAGTGCTGCTTTACCTTAAGACGCAGAGGGCTCATCTGTTTATTGAGATGAGGAATGGGTCTTATAGATGAAATGCTCCTCAACAAGGCCCATTTCCCAGTTATAGGTCCATCACACTGTAGCAGCAGGGGTGTAATTCAAAAAGAGCTGCTAAGATTAGAGGAAGAGCCATGTGCTGTTTGTAGCTTTAGAGGTTCAGCAGAACCAGGAACAATCTGTCTTCATTGAAGCTCTGACTTGATGAGGCAACCTGAAAGGTAATTAAGTTTGATATGTTGCCTGCGCTCCTTGGCCCACGCTTTGAGTGTAACAAGCTCCAACAGCAAAAAAAAAAAGATGTGTTTAAGTTATGGCCTGTCATCTTATATTTTCTTCACGTTATGATTTTTCTCTGTCACAGGCATCAGCTTACAAATTCTATTAGAACCAGGCATAATCTTGCATTAAAACTGTGTCTCATTACCAACTAATTTACTGATAAATAAGTGACTCAGCTGTTTCTATTAAAACAAATGTCTGTAAGGAAATTGACTGGAGTTGAAAACACTATAATTCATTATCCTACAACAACCTGCAGTCTCTATATATGTATGCATGTGTGTTTTTCTTTGTCTGTCTGTTAGCAAAATATCTGATGATCCAGGGAACACGTTTTAATGAAAGACTCAGGAAAGAATCAATGCATGTATATCTACAATTGATTAACTACCAAGTCAACCTATTTCAAGATGGGTGCCACAGCTAATTGACCTTAGCTAACACAAAAATGGCTCCACCCCAGTCAGTTTTACAGATGTTCAGCTAAAATTTGGTGTGGCAGTAGCTGGGGGTCATCCTCAACACAAACTTTGAGTAGTAAAACATTGTGTGACATCTTTGTTTAAAGTTTGACGTGCAAAGCTGCCAGTGATGTGCATTCCTTCCTAGAATGATACTTTTAAATACACATTTGTAAAACAAAAATAAAAAAAAATTAAAAAAACTAATTTTATTGTAATTGCACATTTTTTTTCTGTTGTCTTTGACTGATAGAAATTTGTCCGTCCAAGGAAACAGGCAAACATTCTTTCAACACATCAAAAATGGCATAAATACAATCAGCTTGTGTACTGAAATATGTAATTATTATAGTTAGACTTTGAGTATTCACCTTATTGTCAGGATCTGAACAGTACCCAAGTGAGCAGTTCGGCCACAGACAGACGCAGAAACCAGCGGGTAACGGTAAGTGAATTTATTTACAGTGTAACGAGTATTTACAGGATGAAACCGGAACCAGGACCTGAGGAGCAGAGAATGAAGGTGAGTATGGGATCCGTGAGGAGAGGAACAGCAGGTATGGCACAGATAATGTTCTTGGGGATTGTTCTTACTGAACAGGGCCACGTCCAGAACACAGAGAGGATGACGAGATCGATCCTTGTCCAGCGGTAGTCCCCAGAGAGCGGGGTCCGGATGAGGTGAGTATTTCCCAGGTGCAGGTAAGGTGAAGATTCAGAAAGCGACTGACCAGTCTTAGAATCCACGAGGCAGTAGTTGCAGGTACAGTCAGGTTCAGGTGAGCAGGTGAGTACTTAATTTAGTGGCTGGCAGTTGAAGGCAGACCAGACTGGTTCCAGATGAGCAGGAAGTCCTGAACACAGGTTTGAAGACACGAAAAAACAGACTAGGATTACAACAAGGAATTCACGAAGAACACAGGTAAGTTTCCTTCAGGCTCTGCACTTTACCACATGGTAAATAATGCTCCAGCGCTGGTCTGGTCTTCACTGCAGCCTTAAATACTCCTCCACTTCTAATCAGCTAGATCAGTCCCAGGTGTGGGAGGAGTGGTGATGAGACGTCCGTACACCTGCTCAGGAGACGCCCACCAGGAAGCACTCACACAAACACACACCAAAACCCCAATCACCACACTTATGTGTATTTGTATGTTGAAAGATCTCATGAAAATGCTTATTTTTTGTAATAATTATGAAATATGCTTAATGGAAAACTTCATATTTAAATGTAATGATGTTGTACACATCAGTACACCAGGCAGATAAAAGAATTTGTATTACTAACTATAATATTTGTAGTTTGCCAAAATGTGTTTTTTTTCAAAGCGCATTGGTTGAACTGTGACAGAATTTTGAGGCGTGAGTGATGCTGTGTTAAAGTCAAGGCCTTCGGTCTATTGAGGAACCTTTGGTGCACTATCTTCACGACTGAGTTAGCTCTGCGCAATTGCTGCTTATTCATGGCAGAGAAATTGAGTTTTAAGCCTGAAGTGCTGCAAACATGTTGAACGGATGAAAAAAGTCACACAGAGAGAGTGAAAGAGAAGGAGAGAAAATGGTGGAAAGTAAATTAGTCCATCTTTGTTTTCCCGTGTCCACACCAAAACAATCACATTTATTTCTTCTTAATGTTACACAAGAGAGTTTTTGACAACCACGTCAAAACCCAGAGGACCTTCATCCGTCCAGTGCTGATTTACAATCATTCGGTTTTAGCAACATAACCAAAGGCTTATGCAGCTTATTCCATCTCTGTTTGCAAAGTAGTGATTACTGGACAGAGAGTAAATTGTGCCATTTTCTCCATCTCGCAGAGAACTGCTTATTCATAGAAAGATGACTGGAGCAGTCCACAACACACAACTTGAGAGGGAAAATTGTGCACTCATCTCTGCCAAAGTCCAACTATGTCCAACTCCTAGATGATGGGCAACCGAGGCTGTATTTATTTGATTGTGTAAGTATCCAAAAGATGATTGAATTTTAGTATTAATTCCTATCATCATTTGGTATTAGATTTCCCATGCAAACTATTTTGCAGAGGGCTTTTGTTGTTTATTTTGCTTTGCTCTCAAGGGCGAAGATGCCAGGCATCCCTGCTGTACGGCTCTGCTCCCCTCTGTGACTCACGCTTGTCATTGTTCTGTTGCTTTGATCAGCCTGAGTCAATCTTCCTTGCTTCCGCTGCCAGCTATCACAGATTGGCTAGACTAAGTGACACAGAGCCAAAATCCAAAGACGGCAAGCGACTACCCTCGAAGGTGACCTTAAATTTGGTTGCGTTGTCATTATCTCTGGAATGACGACCATATGGGTCCATATGGCGGTGCTTGTCTGAAGCACCATATGTTATCTGCGCAAGCAGGCTGTAGATCTCATTTGAATAACAGTGGTATTCAGAACCAGTCCTTATGTTGCTGAATTCCATCATGTAGCTTTAAAGGCTTCTTCATTCCTGTGGAATTAGAGGAAGCAAGGATGCTTGTGGGTTTCCTAAACGAGGCCTATCTGAATATGATTAAAACTTACAGTCACTGTGTTTTTAATTTAGTTTATGTTGCATTTCAAGTAGCCATATGTGGTATGTTTCCACTGACTGATTGGTTTACATCTTGTGTGAACATTGCTCATTCATTCAGACAAAGAATGTAATGAAATCCACCCTGTGCTACTCAAGCAAGCATCAAAAGAAAGCAACTCCCCTCTATTGCTGTCACATTGTTTATTTTACTGAACGGACACACAAGTTGCATTAGAACTGCACGCGCTGATGAAAATTGCTTGCAGACCTGGTTTCTCCTCAGCTGAACTCCATCTTTTCTATCTGGTCTCTGTCAGCTGGGGTTAAGGATAGCTACCAGCAGCTCCACTGTTCCTCATCAGAAAACAAGATTCTTTCTTAAAGTAAAACACCGGAATGTTTTCAACTCGCTCCAGGCAATAAAAGGGACACAGGGAGCATTTTATATAGAGGTTGCAAGGTTCCACTTCATTACAGTATGGACAGATAGACATACCAATACTGTGTGCAGTTTATTTAGCTGTGCAGAGCCTCTCGGGTGGCAATAATAAAAGGAAAAGTGTGCATTTAAAGTTTGTGAAATTCTCTACACTGAGGCAGTATGCGCTGATAAAACATTTCTCCTCAGCTCTTATGGACTATGAATTTTGGTTGTGAGTTTTACTCAAGGCTTTGCTGGCAACTTGTTTCTTTTAAAATTTAGTTGCTTTTGCAATGTTTCTGCTTTGTGTTTAGTTACTTGTTTAGGAGACAAACTGATAAACCAGGAAATTGTGAAGCTGGTTTATGAATCAAATGAACTGCAGCCCTACTACTTCTGCACCCAGTGCTGTCCCTGCTGTACCTTTGTTTGTGTTGTCAAAATGCAAAACTCTAAGTCCATGTCATAAATACGTGTCTTGTCATAAGCTACATGACCCAAAAAAGTGGGAAGTGTACATTTGAAGTTAAGGTTACGCTACTTTTTCAAAATTTAAACACCAAAGTTCTCAACAGCATAAAATAGGCAAAGCATTTAACTTAATCTCAGAGATAGTAGATCTGATATTTTCTTATAAAAAATGACTAGTTATAGATACAAACAGCAGGTGATCTAATCCGGAGCCAACTTCCATTCTCAGAGTAACCTGGCTTTTATTTGTGGTTCAACTTTATAGTCATTTTTTTAAAGAGCATTGAATTGTAAAATAGTCTCATCATCATTTGTTGCATGGAAAATAACATTATTGCCATGCTGCTAATGTTGTTAGATAAAAAGAGTAGAAACAACCAATATGAAAAATACATGTTAGATAACTCAAGAGAAGTCAGTTTTTCACAAGAGTGAATAAAAACTTGAATTTGTTTTATTATTAAAATAGTTTTATTGCCAAGGTACAGCACTCATCTTTAGCCCTGTCCCTCACTCTTGCTTCTTTAGTTTGTCCTTCTGTTTACCAAGCCTCTTTTTGTCTTCTTGTCTCAAGATTTATGATTTTAACCTCTCTTTAAGCTCTCTTGGAACTTGCCTCACCAGCATATTTACTTTCTGTAAGTTATCATATTGTTGTACAGTATGTTAATAAAAAACTAACTCTTTAATAATAAAATCACCTTTGATTTGTTCAAGGTATTGGACCACATAATTTGAGTGAAACACTTATATGTACTGAAGGCTTCCTTTTGAGTGAATGACCTACATTCAGTGGTGAAAAACAAAACAAAACAAAAAACTAGGTGTTGAAGGAAGAATGGGGGCAGATATATGTCATTAACTTAGTCTGAAACAGTCAACATGAACATTTCAGCTTAAGTAAACCACACAACCCTCCCCTTCGACTACAAAGTTTGCCTTTGAAAAAAAAAATATGGCATTGGTTCTTCTGACAAAGTTGTTGCAGGTCAAGTTGTTTTCAAATGGGTGCTGAGGCAGGTTTGCACTAAAGGTGAAATTAAAGAGCAAAGCAGCAGAGCATTAAAGAGCTCTGAGAACCAAAACTTGGAGTATTGCTTCAGCAGCTGTCATGTGAAGGGACATAAAGTACACTCTCTGCTTCCTTCAAAGAGGCTGCTGCAGGTAAATAATTCAGAAAGCACAGCCAGGTATACATTGGTGGGAATTTTGCACGCTCCGACTGGCTCTGTATGTGTTGTTCCTGCCGTGTCTGAAATAATATATGAAAAAAGAAGAAAAAATAAAGTGTACAGTTCCTCAGTTGAGAATTGGATATTTCTTTCTGTCTCCTAACAGACTTTGTAAACAGAGCTGCAGAGTTTGATGAGGTCTTGTTGAGGTAAGTCCAGAGGCCTGAAGGTAAAATTAAAGAGAATGAAAACATGGAGGCAGCACAGCAGAGTGATTTGTTTTTTCTTTTATTGGGTGAAAGTGGCACATAGTTTGGTGAAACCTTGGCTCAATATTGGAAGGTCTTGTTCAGTTATAACTGAAATGAGATTTTCTTTTTTACTGTTATTTTTATGCTGTTTCTTTTTGTTTGTTTTTTAAATAAGTTGTTTTTTCTTACTTTGAGTTCATTCTACTCTCTGTTTTAAAGTCAAATCTTTAAAACATTTTCATTGTTCAGAGACTGACAATGAATTTTACAACCTTGATAAAAACAAAATACAAATTATATTTGGACTTTTAATAAATAAAAGAAAAAAAATGCATCTGGTTAGCTGCATTCTTGTTAGAAGTCAGCTGATTGTGAGAGAGGACTGACAATTTTTGATATCATGACAGTAACCATAGCAGCTTCAAGAGGCCCTGATATTGTATATTATAGTTTTTGGAAACAAGGACAAATACTGCCTTGGAGATCATGATTGCAGTGAACACGGTTTAAAAAAAAAATGGAAAAACAGTCCAAGGTGAACTCTCTATGCAACAACTCTCCTGTTCCATTAGACCAAAAACACTTGAAACTACTCTCCTGAATCAAAATTGAATTTCCTCATACTCTCCATATCAGCAACAATACATTATCCCTGCAAGGTCAGCCGGGTCGTGTAGCTCAGGCCCCCAATGATTTAATTCAGTGCTTTTATTTTGGCACTGCTGATTGGTGCACTGCAGTAAGTGACCAAATGTTAAACACTGAATACTATTAAACTCATGTAAGTGGGAACTTTGCTTGTCCGTCGCTTTTTCCATTCCATTTGCTGGGTATTTAGCTGAATGTACAGTTCTGCTAAAATAAATTTAGAGGCAGATTGGTTTCAGAAGCAGCAGAAGATACTGCACAGCATATTTTCAGGCATAATTGAGAGTTGCTTTTTGGCGAAGGGTTTTGCTGATTGTCACCTTTTTTTTATTATTTTAGAAGAGTGCATTTACGAACAAAATATACTGTTTCTCCAATATATGCATGCGCTTATATTAATAATGTCTGCCATTTATTCTGGCTAGATTACAGTAAATTACACTCAGTCCATCAGTTCAAAAGACATAAAACAATATATTATTTAAATTTAAATGTCAAAGTATCTTGAAGCAAAAGTGTCAGCAAAACAGACCTTAAACATACAACAAGAGCAGAGCTACACAATGTTACACATCCAAACACCATCAACATGACACAGAGGCAGATGTTACTACTGTGCAGCAAAAACAGCAGGTCTGTTACTACATAACTTACTGTACGTAAGAGTACATGTAATAAAACTGTTGTCAATTATACATTAAAAATAGTTTAATACTAAATCATAAACAATACTCAATGTCATTTATATTATACAAAACTTAACATGTATTTAAGTATAAATAAATACATATGAAGACATCCAACCAGTAGCTATAGAAGGCTGGGCTGAAAGACAGCACAGAGACACTAACCCTGGCAGTAGAGGCGAGTCTATCAAACCAGACAGGACCCAAGATGTAGCTGTGCAAAGATGCCCCTGAGACAGACCAGCAGATAACAGCAGGATGTAAGATACAGGCAGGCAAAGCATATATGGTAGAACCAAGTGGCTGAAATGGTGTACAGGAACATCTGTGGTGAGTGCAGACTTGAAGTGGGAGATTGAAAGGGCTAAGAATTTTGAGGGGCTTTCAGATTCAGACTGACAAATGGGTGATGGCTGACCAACCAAACACTGCAGTGGTCGACGAGATACAGAAGAAGGCAGTGATGATAGATGTAGCACTCCCAAGTCTGTAACACTGGCAGCGTGGGGAGGCTAAAGTCATGGCAAAGTTAAAAATTGGTACAGTACACTTTAGAAGGCTCTAAAATGTTAAGACAGACTTTTTTCTTATTTAATTAAAAGCCTAGCATTCATGAGTTATAGCTGTTTTGGTCTGCCCGTTGAAAAATAAAATGTGTAATCTTATTTTATATTGTGAGATCTCTTGTGATCTGTTAGTGCTCAAAATTTGTGCTGTGAATGACTCTCAGCTGCTACAACATCAAATTTAAGCTCAGTATTTTTAAAAGCGGCCGAGTTAAAGCCATTGCTTGTTTGCTAAGGTCAATTAACTGTGGTGGCCAACTTGATTTGGGTCGACTTCAAAAGTTAATCAATTGTAGGTGTTCATCCAATCATTACTTTCTGAGAGGTTCATTAAAATTTCTCCACTGGTTGATGCTTTTTGCCAGCAGACAAATGAACACACACACACACATAGACATAAACACAGGCAATAATATTATATGGTATGTATGAGAAATACATTGTAAAAAAAATTATATATAAAAATTAAACTTCCTCTGATTTGTGTTTTTACATCTTTTATCCGGTACAAGTCTAAATTATGGGTGGAGGGGTCAGGCCCTCCCTCTCCCTCCTGTATTCAAGCCATGTTTGTCATGTGTAATTACTTTTGCATAGGACCTTAAAATTAATAGGACACCAAGCAAAGAATCAGGATTTAAATATCAAAATTCTCCCATGGATTTGAAATAGACTGGCAGCAGCACAACTAAAATAATAATACTAATAAAAATGAAGAAGGATATGTTGCTTTGATTAAGTATTTGAAAAATTAGTTCTGAACAATAATAATGATAGCAAAATAAAACAAATGATAATTGGCAGAGTGATGGATCCCCTTGTGTGGGGTGGTGGTGGTAGTGGTGGATCCTATTCATGCCTGACCATGTGTTGACTGTGTGTCTTTAATTAGGAGAGGGTGAACTTAACTGATAGAGGCCAGAGTGGGGAAAGACGTGGGCGTCATTAGGATAATCAGAGCTCCAAATGAGGTTTTGATGCATTGTGTCCGACAGGTGTAGTGGCAAGATAGGGGATGGAAAGGTTGTGCCAGCGTGCTCCAGCTGTGTTTACACTCTTTGTGTGGAACAAAAGGGCCTTGTCATATTCGCTGTGATTGATGCGGCTGCAGAAGAATAGTTAGCATATTTACATGAAACACTTGCAGGAGGAGTAACACCAGCACACAGGTTTTTGTGTTGCTATTATTCGTCCTGCGCACTCCACGGCAGAGCAATTAGCCGAGCACACACGCTGCAACACAAAGGACAAAATCAGTTTACATTTCTGGGAATGATTCATCACCACATGGCATGGCCCTCCTGGATTCTGCTTTCAATGTATTCCTCACTGTCAGGCGTCATCTTCAAGCTTTACCTCGGGGAAATCACGCCGCTAAAAACATGTCAGCAAGACACCTCACCCTCATGTCTTTGTCAGCCTTGTATTGGTTTGAATTGCTAATGACACATGATGTCCTAAAGTGAAATCATATCATCCTGCCCCGACAACAAAGAATAAAAAAAGCTAATAATGGTGCTCCTGGCTGATCATTTTACAGATCTTTAAAAACATAAAGCAGCTCTGTTTCAGTCTGAGGGCTTCGGATGAGCCCAGCCAGTTTGGGCTGATTTGAAGAACAATGAAGTGGATGTGCTGCTCTATAGACTGAATAATGAGGTTGTGTGCTTCANCCCCCCCCCCCCACCTCCTCCTCTTCTTTCTCTCACAAAGACACAACCACCCCCCCACATCCCCCTCTTCCCCTTTGATGGCGCTGATATATGCAAAAGCAACACTTTCATGGGGTTCCAAGTCTTGCTAGGTTCGAGGCTTGGTGTCCTCTAACCATTTAAGTTGTGATTACTTACATCACAATTACTTACAATATTGGAAACCTACTGACTGAAAAGCACCTTGCTATAATGACTGGATCAAACAGCCTGCCTTGGTGTGTTTCCTTTTAGTATGTTGCCACAGTATGTGTGTGTTGACTATTCAGGCTGTCAAAGAAATTTTAACCTTTCTGGTACAATAGTGGTACGCTGGCTCATGGCCTCTGACTGAGAAAGGGCATTCTTTCTGTTTTAATGGCTGCCAAACCACACAGGGAATATGATTCATGTAGAGCAGAGTGTAGTTATAACAGAATGTTGTCTTTTTGCAACACTGAAATACCACGGCCTTGACTACATTCCCATGGCTGTAATTAGATATTGTGGTTCTGAACCACAAAGGTGAATCAATGTCCTAAACATCTCATTCTTCTGTTGGATACTAAACGCCACATTTCTTTTCTCCTGTTTAAATTCATTTGATCAAAAATACAGTAGTCTCACTTTTTTTTGTATTTTATTTATTTATTTATTTATTGCTATGCTCGGAGGCTCGTTCTTATTTTTCTCAAATCGCAGTCACAGTTCGGCACACTCAGAGGGGCTCCGCTGCTGTGGCAGGCCAAGGTTTAGGCCCGAGGGTGTTGCTAACACTCTTAATCAAACTAATGAGAGGACAATGATGAGCACAGCTTTTATTAGATACGTTTGTGTGACTATCAATAAACCATTAGGCGTATTGTTGAACTAAAGCCAAATCTTATTGTTTATTGTGGGCCCATTGTGGTATGTTTTTAAAAGCAAGGTCAATGTCAAAGCCTCATTGCACACAAATGAAAATATCTTTGTGCATTCATGCATCAGTGCTTATGAATAGATAAGCCAAATGAAACTATGCAGATATCCCAAAAGAGTGTTTGTGCTGTGTTGATAGTATTCATTTTAGCCTGCAAACTCTGTATTTGTTTACAAGCAAACTTGTTTTAGTGATATGAATACAATATTTCAATATTAGAGGTTTGTGTGTAATCTGAAGTGTCACTGCTCTGCCTATGTATGTGTGTGAAAGAAAGAGAGAAAAAAAACCCACTGTGTAAATATCCTACTTATTCAACTGCTTAGAGAGTTTAAAAAAAGGGGGGATTATAATGTTTCTCTCCAGAGATGAATTTGCTCCATTTAAACAAATCTCAACCATAATCCAGGAGCCAGGACCGCACAGCGCTGATCATCTGTTTAAGGTGCAGTTTATGGAGGCTTAAAACTCTTTAATTGATGCTGTCTCCCAGAGTTGCACTGAGGGTCTCCAGAGTAATCAGTATGCATGAAATTGCATCTCTCTTTGTGAATATTAGTTTTTTTTTATTATTTTATAGAAGACAAGGGGAACAAAATGAGATGCGGGTCACTGTGATTTAAAAATGAGAAAATGTGAATTAAAAATGAGAGACTCTCCAGGTATAATTACTTAATGATGTCATATGCAGTGAATAAAACATACACTTTCTGTAAATTCTTTATTTTCGGCAGGAGAAGGCGTCTTCCATGAATGAAACATTTCTCGCAGCCTTTCTTTATCCTTCCCTGCATGCGCATGAATACTGTATGAGCATGTTTTACTTGAAGAGCACAGAGAGAATGAATCTGCGATTAATAGAAGAATAATGGAAGTGTAATAGAAATTACATTTTCAACATCCATAATCTGCTTCCCCTCTCTTTGTTCAAATATAAATGCTCCAGGCTCCAATTTTTGTTTTCACTTTGAATAATGAGACAGTAAATTGAAGAGCGCAGCAGGCTTCGAGAGGGAGAACTTCAGCTGAAATACATTCTAACCTTGGTCCTTCCTCTTTTTTTTTTATTTGGTCAGAAATTTATAACTGTGCAGTTGGAGAGTGATTCAAATGTAAATCGGAAATGGTATATGATCAAAGTTAAATTGCTATTTGACTTCTATAAGCTGCTGCATCTGTCATTGAGAGGTGAGATATGCAGTACATGCTGTTGTTTGCAAGATAAGGTGGGGTAAATGTGTGATCCATCATCTTGTGCACATAATAATTAGGGTTTTTTTCTTCCTTCTGTTCACTACTGATGCATGACACTTTGTGGTGTATCTTAAAAGAGGGAATTTTCCCCCCTTTGTATGGGAGGATTCAGATTGAGAATTGCATGTCATTCCTATCCAATGCAATGTTTTTTTTTAATTTTTAGTGTTTCAGTTTGAAAGCACCGAAGATCTGTTATGACACGCCCAATGTCATTGACACATGCAATAAACCATTCACCTCTTAGTGTCTAAATGCATAATATATGATATCTAATTATTTTTTTATTCCAAGCTGCCTGTGGTGAATATTTCTGACACTGAATATCACCTGGAACTGGAGTGAAGGGGAATTCCACTATTCCACAAGACATTTGTACAACCCTCAGCTCCCCTGCTCTCTGAACTCACAAATGTTACAGGGCTTCATTTAATCTTAAAGGTGCACATATTTTCACTTTACATCCCCCTGGAATTTCCATTCTCTACTCAAAGCTCTTTATAGGAATGACTAGCTTTAAACCAGAAAGCATAATATGGAAGAATAATATCGTTTAAATTGAGTCTGCGATGATTTTGCTCTGAAATATAAAGGACAATAAATGTACCAAGATATGGCTCATGCCTGGGCCTGAAACAATACACATAAAATCAATACCTTGTGATTCTCATTCTGTCAAG
Source organism: Kryptolebias marmoratus (assembly GCF_001649575.2). Taxonomy (NCBI): domain Eukaryota; kingdom Metazoa; phylum Chordata; class Actinopteri; order Cyprinodontiformes; family Rivulidae; genus Kryptolebias; species Kryptolebias marmoratus. Next base: position 16,089,245 of record NC_051444.1, read on the forward strand.
TTTATTTAAACAGGATCTGGAACAACATATTGATATAATGATAAATAAGAACTCTCTAATGCCAGTATCATAGTGTTTGTATGCAGTGTTTTCCATTTTATTTTGGGATTCTCAGACAAGGGAAGCAATAACACATTTACTGCCCTTTTACATAAAACCTGCAAACTTTGAACTCGTTGTATAATTACATTTGGTGTCATGATGCATTTTGAGTGATGCAATCACAAAAGGGCATCTTTTCAGTTAAGTACATGTATTCATACTGGGGATTAAAATGTATCCTAGGTGATCATTATCACCACCACAGAAGGCTTAAGGCATGTGTGCTTATTTGTCTGTTGTGCTGGTGTAGATTCTCAGTCATCCAGGCCATGGTAAATTCAAAAAAAGTTAAAAAACAAAAACAACTGGACTTCTATTCTGTAGCTGAAGACGTTTCGCTTCTCATCCGAGGAGCTTTCTCAATTCAGAAATAGAGAGTGTGGAGCTGAGCTTTTAAAGCTGAGATGTGATGTAAGNAGAGCAGCAGAGTTCAGCTTGTTGGTGGCACCTATGAAAAGTTTGCCAAATCTTCTGTATATCACACGAAAAAAATTTAGATGTATAATTAGTTGGGTTTTTTTTGCATACACATATGCACAGATAGTGTTACACATAGAGGGAGAGCATCGATTTTTGCAAGCTGTTATTGCAGTTATTGGGTAAACAGGAACCGACACACCAGACCTGTGATGCAAGGCCACTGTTTGCTGAACACAAAGTCAATATTCTGTTATCCGCTAAAAGATTTCCATTTATGTTGGAAACTGTGGCTTTAGCAGACTAGTTGAGAATTTTTAAATTCAGAAACCAACTGAAGCAAGACAGTACTTGAGGAATCCACTGTCAGATATATGATTCTATCTTGTGTTCATTGTGATGATGAGAAAGAATGCTGTGTGCTTGTTTATGAACCTCTACTATGGGCTAAAAAGGAGAAGTACCATGGGTGGTAAAAGTGTACAGAGTATTACTAGTGAGCTGTCTATGATGCTTAACATTCAAAAAAGGTTAAAAAACAAAAAAATGTTCTTGCTCTCCTAACAACAAGAACAATTTGCAAGCAATCCAGCTTACATCACATCTCAGCTTTAAAAGCTCAACTCCACACTCTCTATTTCTGAATTGAGAAAGCTCCTCGGATGAGAAGCGAGACGTCTTCAGCTACAGAATAGAAGTCCAGTTGTTTTTGTTTTTTAACTTTTTTTGAATTTGTCTGTTGTGTTAGCAAAATATCTCATGAGCCATTGGACCATTTAGAATTAAATTTTCAGAAAGTAGCTAATCAATGAATACACATCTACACCTGATTATCTTTTGAGTTGACTCAAAATTAGTTGCAGATGTACATCTAATGATTATTTTAAATAGGAAAGTTTAATTAATATACGTCAAGTGGATCAAGAGCTATTTGCTAACAAGATTTCACGCAGCGTGTAGTGCTTGGCCTGTGTTGGGGATGACTCTCAGCTACTACCACAACAAATTTTTAGCTCAGTATCTGCAAAACTGACTGAAGTGTCGTCATTCTTGGGTTTGCTAAGGTTGCTTAAGTGTGGTGACCATTTTACATTGAGCTGACTTCAAAAACAGATCTCTTGTGGATTTATATCGAATGGTTGCTTTCTGAAAGTTTCATTAAAATATGTTACGAAGTTTATGAGATATTTTGGTAACAGAATGACAAACATGCACACACCCACACATCCACCCACACACACACAAACAAAAACACTATCACATGCTTTTTGGCAGCAGGTGATAATGAGGAATGACTCATAATGTTTGCACTGCACTGTATGGTAATGAAATTCATTGACAACAGAAATTCAAGTGTGATCCCAGAAGTTAAAAAGGAATACATATATATATATATATATATTCTGTAGTTAAATTAATGACACAGAAGAAGTGCAGTCCAATCATTTTGTTATTTTATTTATTTTTTTGGATTTACCATGTCCTGGTTGACTGAGAATCTACACCAGCAGATGTAATTCATGTTTTTATGATGTGTTGTTTCACTATATGTATACATAGAAATACACTTAAGTGCATTCACTCCATTTTGCAGTGAGCCTTTCTTAGCACAAAACTGTGTTTGACCTGTATCCCCACTCACAAACTCATTTGTGTGCTTTCAACCAGCGGTGGTGTTTATATTTCAAGCAGTAATGGTGTTTCACAGACTTCATTTATGCAGTGAAATGGTATTATCTACTGAAGTTATTATATAAACAGCACATAATTTAACTATCTCCCTGGGTTGCATTCAGTACATTTCCAACTCCCAAATAGTATATATCCATGCAAGTAGTTTTTATTTTGATTCTTTTGTGATATAAATTGCCTCCATGGATGTATTCATACTTCATTGTGAGATGTATTTGTCAGATAAACTAAATCAAGAAACAAAAGAGCTTTCGGCTACAGAACATTGGATTTACTGATCTAGTAATAGGTATCATAAATTCTGACTTACATGCAGCAGTGACAAATGGTAGATCAGATAGGATATTTCCTTTGGGACCTTACTCCTTGCTCAGAAATGGTTTCTACATGAAACTAGTATTTATTCTGCTAAGTGAAAAGGCCGGCTGACAGAGAGATGCTACACCACCGTGCAGTCTTCATTACAAGGAGATTATCAGAGATGTTGTTACGTTATGATGTGGGCAGATCTGCTCATGGAAAATGTTTGTGACAACAAGTCTCATCAGGCAGCAAATCTGCATATTAAGTTTTGGAATACATGGGATATTTCAGGAATTTGTAACACAAACAAGTTGACCTAAATGGGACTGACTTACCACAGAGATGAAAGCTGGATAAGTCTGTGAACGACGGCACAGTGCACACCATGCTGCCTTTTTTTGGAAACGTGGAAATGAAACCCTAATTTAAACAGAATTATAAAGTATTCAACAGTACTGGGTTACTGTGACTTCTTTGTGCCAGTGATTGGTCGTTAAACATCTCTTTGTGGCTGCTCAGAAATGTCCTGTTCTCTCAGACAGGTGGCCTTAATGAGAGCCTGATTTTCAACAAATACTGACACAGATGTGAGCAGAAGCCCATCAGTGCTTGTAATGTTTTATTGTTGACATCTTTTTTTATGAAAATATTGAATTCTTGCTTTATTCATGGGTTGTCTACACATCTCCAGATATTTGTGAAAAGAGAATGTATCTGCACTTCCTATTTATATGTAAACTGAATGTTCAATGAAAAAAATTGTGAATTTTGAAAATACTTTCCAGGGTAAAGTTTTTTTGTGAATCCATATAGACTCTTCACTTCTGAACAAGACTCTAAGATACTTGAACTTCTTTGCTTAAGGCAAAAACTTTATTCCAGTTGAGAACAATGGCCTCTGACTTGAAGTAGCTGACTCTCATCCCAGCCATTTCACATCCAGTAGTGAAGTGCCCCGCACACACTGAAGGTCATGGCCTGAAGATGCCAACAAAACCACATAATTTGCAAAAAAGCAGGGACGTGACCCTTTGCTTTACAAACCAGAGACCCTCCTCTCCATGACTATGCCTTGAGATCCTGTCCATAAATACCACAGACAGGATCACAGACAAACAGCAGGATATTGTGGCTATGAGGTATGAATCATGACCAAAAACACAAGCTCCCAGAAATAAGTGACCAAAATAAGCTTCCCTCCATCGTTTAAAGGGAGCTCAGAGTAGAGCCACTACTCCTCTGCATTGAAATGAGTCAGCGGAGGTGGGCCAGGCATCTGATTAAGGCACCTCCCTTTGGACGTTTTCCATATACTTCCCTCTGAAAGGAGACCCCAGGGCAGACCCAGAACTCTTTGGAGGGATTATGTATCCTCACCAGCCTGGGACAGCCTTGGGACCCCCCAGGAGGAATTAGAGAGTGTTGTTGGGAGTAGGGATGGAGATGGAGAAATGGCAGAGAATGGATGGATGGACTCTTGACACAAAGCTTTTAAGAAACTATGACAAAGCAGCCTAGTTTATACATGTCCACTATGGACATGTATGAACTAGGCTCAAAAACAACAACAATGAAACAGGTTTTTCTGCATCTGTCTCACATCATTCTGATCCTGTTAAAACTAAACTTTGTGTGCTGATAAGGTTAATAACCAAGAGGAAACTATAAACAGTATACAAATGGACTGCAATTGTTTTGGGAAACTAGAGATTTTAAGTCTGTATGTGTCAATGTGAGCATAAATGTTTATTTGCCTCATATGGGCTTGTAATAGACCTGTGATCTGTCCACAATCCAATAAATAAATAAGCTAAATTTAAAAATAATAAAAAAACAAAACAATAAAAAAAAATCAGCTATACACAGAATGTTTTTTTTTCTTCTTTTTTTGGTACTAAATCCTATTCCTCATCTTGCCTGTGTGTAGAGAAATCTACAGTTCCACAGACCCAACAAATCTAATTAGCTACAATTACATAATCATTTTTGGGGGGGTTTATTGAATGTACTTGAAACATTTTTGTTCCTGAAATAAACTCCAGAACCATCTAGAATATTTTATACCCATTAAAACTGTAGGCTTCATTTCATCAAATCCTTTCCAATAATCGCTTCTCAGAATCTGTCTTTGACCCAGTTCTGTTGTTGCCACTAAAGCAGAAACAGTCTGACCTCACTTAACCGTGAGTGTAATCCTTCCTTTTAAATCTGCTCCTCCCTTAACCACATTTGCAGTGTTCATAACATATACGTGTTCTTAAGCAAATCCTGTCTAAACTTAGAGTCCCCGCTTCACTTTGCAGCAGATTTTTTTTTTTCTTCCGGCTGGTGAGTCAAGAGGAGAAGACTGACCTATATCCCTCCATCAGATTTGCATCATTGTAGGAATGGTTTTTCAGTACATTTAGGTTGGCGCCCGACAGCCCCAAAAAATGGTGTCTTTCTGTAGAGACAGAAAAATGCTGTTTACTTTATTCACAGTGTTTATTTTGCACTGAAGATATGGTTCCTTTAAAAACAAACAGCTTAGCTCAAGTCAGCTGAAAGACAATGTATATTATCATGCTGTGCCAGACATTTTACCGTTTTCACTCTGGAAGAACATTTGATGCAACCCAAAATGAAAGTGTCTCTGAAATTTTTTACAGTTGCAAGTTTGTGTTTGGCTTGAGACCTCCTAGGCAACATGGTAAATGTGTTAGCAACCGGCTCACTTCATAATATTATTCCAGATTTTTTTTTTTTTTTTTTTATGAGACTGTTGACCTGACAGAGCCTCGGTGGAAAATGTGAAGCCTCCAGGGTGAGATCTCCTTGCATAAGCACATTTCCCATTAGAACAGCACTGAGGGGCAAGTGGAATCTGAACAAGTTTCTTGTCCATGTACAACAGAAATACTTCCGGAAAATACTACAAATGGCTCAACCAGGAGGGTCAATGAGGTGTCAATGCAGGCACCGCTGGTTTGCATGCACAAATAAGACTAAAAAAGGTAAACGATAGTTTGAAAATAGGCAAAACTACCATAAATGGCTGCATGATCATTGTGTTTCAGTTTGAAATGAAAACTAAAATACTGTGCAGCACTCTACAGCCCTTTTTTTTTTCTACGCCTCACATTCATTCCATCATGGTTAATTGAACAGAATAGTTTAGTATGCAATTAATTATGATGTGCTGAGATGATGTATGGACCTGACAGGGCATTGTGGGTAATAATAGGAGAGATTTATTTACTGGCTCTGTGTAGGCTCCTCTCAACCCTGCAAAATTAATACAGTTTCTCTGATTCAAATTATGGAAGAAAATAGGAAGGAAATTGTGTCAGACGCATGCTTATACAATACGCTCGGGATCACGCTCACACACACACACTCAAAGGCAAACAAATGGATTAACAGGCACACACACACTGTCTCGCATACCTAAACACACAAGGAATCAATGTTGTTCTTGTAAGAAAATTGTAAACGTAAAACGGCACAAATGAATCACGCTAATGGTACGGCTGACAGTTGTGTTCAATATTATGATTTCAAACCTCCAAAAGATTGATTACATAACCACTTCTTTATTTACTTGATGGAAGAAAACATATTACTCTGCAGTGCTTGGGGAGAAAAATGAACTTCAGAAAAAAATGATACAGCTCTGATGTAAGCTGAGCAGGAGAGAGATGCATCAAAGCTGCAACGTAGTTACTGAAAACCATTCATTAGATTTTTTTTTATACATAAACACAATCACAGGATATCAGAAAAACAAACTTTAGAAGCTCTAGATTGGAATAAGCTTATATAAAAGACCTTGACGGTTTTCATAGTCTCAAATACTCTGTATGGATGTTTTTTACTCACTAAAAACATTTACTTTGCGCTTCAGTCAGGATGTAAAGTTTAACTAAACACATCCAATAAATCATACTCTATGTCATTCACTTATAAAGTAAAACAAACATAGGTTTAATGTGCACACTCCATATTTTTATTTGGTGGTGTTCACCTTTAGAATTGGAAAAAGGTTTGAGGAACTGAAGCTTATTATATTGAACCAGTAATCTTCAAGGAAATGAATGTCAGTTGATAGATGAAAATAATTGACATTCTTTTAGCTAAACAACAAAGTGTTGGATACTTCATTTAAAATTTCTACACTTACTGTACATTGCACATACAGTAACATCAGTCTGTAATATCCATACAACTCACTAATGAAGTGAAGTGAAGTGAGATTTATTTATATAGCACTTTTCAGCAACAAGGCGATCCAAAGTGCTTTACAACAGAAACAAAAACAGAATCAAATACAGAATGAAACACAAAAAAGAAAAACACAATTAATCGTGTATAATCTAAATTAAATACTGAAATATGAAATAAAAACTGATAGATTAATGTTTGCTGAAATACAATAATTCTATTTTTCAGCCTGTGTTCATATGATTTAAGCTCATTTTATTAGTTTTTTACCAGGTCTAGGGGGCTATTACATATTCACAATTAGTGGGTTGAATTTCTATTTTATTATTTTTTGTCCGCTTAGTTTTGTATGCAGGTTTGACAAAATTGGGACCTAAGTTCAACTTTGATTGTGTGGCTTCTTTTATGAACTCAGAATGAACAAAAATACCCTACTTATCAAAGTTTTCTCACACCTCTTGTTAACATGGACAAATCCCAGGTTAATATCTTTTCATTAACTAACAGGTCTGTGGATAAATCCATCGGTAACATTTGTATTTCTTGTTGTGAAAGTGGTTGAAAAAGCTCCAAATGCAAGTGAAACAGAACATTCTTTGGCTGTGTATTTGAGCTCTCAGATAGCAGCAATATTATTAATGGCAAAGTGTGCTACTGACCAAAACAATGGTGGATAATTATAGGAACTATTATTAATGCCATGTCATGAAAAAAAGGGCTTCACTAAAGCAAACAAAGAGGATCGGACCACATGTTGCAAAGACATTATTCAGCCTGAAGCCTAAAAGAAGCCAAATTACACTTTGTCAAGAAAAGTATCTTAGAATGGACCCGCTCATAAAAAACTAAAACTAAGCTAAAATCAATTTGTGTCAGTCCAGTCAGCCAGCAGTTCACTCACCGAGGACAAAACTCCAGGGAGAAGAATCCACAAAGAAGCAAACTGCAGTCAGGGCCAGAAAAGCCTCACAAGATAGAATAAATAAATAAATTTCTTTAGGCCCACTTCACACAGGATGAAGACATAAAAAAAAAAAAAATCACTCAGAATATAGGTGGTCTTTGCATGATCTTGGTGAGGTCTTCAGGTGTATATTAAGAATGTAGTGGGCTCTCCATTACACAGGATAGAGTGTGGCAGGCTGTGGAGGGTGAGTAGGCTCAAAACTTCCGTGGCATGGTTGTGGTGGTTTATCATTACGGTGGCATTATTTCAGGGACCTGAGAGGAGCATCTGGAAGGGTGGGTGCAGCGTACCATGATGGGGGGTTAGCTGTTGAGTATTTGACGTAAGACAGGCCACGATGGCCTCATGCCTACCTCACGACTGTGACAATCAGGGAAACAACGTTGTCCAGAAGTACAAGCACAAGCGAGTTGTGCCAGGGCAGGTGGTTAAAACCTGGTCAGGGCACAGGAGAGCTAGGCAAAACCTACTTAGCGAATACTAAAAGAATAGCAACAACATGACTGACTTTAAACTGAAGGTGTCCCAAATGTGCCACAGTCCATCCATGTTGTGTAGCAGGGTCCTCTGATGTGATTGTCTAGAAGTTTCTCACTTGCGAAAACTTAACATGTAATGTAATATTTTAAAGCTGCATTTTTATGTGTACAATGCTCTGAAAACAAAAGGTTCTACCTGGCAAAGTGCTGTAACTCATGAATGTTAAATAAAAGCGACAAAACCTAGCCTTGTATCAATTGCTAAAATAGAAGAGGAAAAAAAAAACAATAACATTTTGCATCCTGCTGTATCTGTAGTGCCTTCCAGTTTGATTTTTATTTATAAATTTTGAAATCAGATTAGGTTTGACTTAGAGGCTTGAGGTAATTTGAGTGATTTCACTTCAGTTCGGCTTGGCAGAAAGATACAAGATTGGTGGTTCTATCAAGGCATGTGAGGCTTTAAAATAGACTAGAATTGTCTGTGACTCCAACAGCAGGTGTATTTCTTTACTGGCCACTTCTTTCCCACACTCCCAAATAAACAGTATGTGATTAGTGATCTTTACCCATCTGCAGTGAAAAATGTTCATTATAGCCTTGAAGCACCTGCACACACAGTATGAATGAGTGCAGATGTTGCTGAAGCATGTTAAGTATAAATGAGGGAGACATTATTCACATATGTGGGTGTGGTGTTTAGTCTACATAGAGGCCAAGCCATATAGTGTTTCGCACAGCTGCAAGGCTTGGCGTCAAGCAAAGCACTTGTGATCGATTGTCTCTCACTGACTGCTACTGCATTCTATAACTCTGCTTTACTATTACACTTGATTCATGTATTTCCTTCACAAATGCTCCTAGAGCGGACGAGCTATTGGGCAAAAAGTTGTGCACAACACAAAGAGGAATTGATTGCTTTCTATTCTGCCAGTTTCTTTGTTTTTTTTCCCCACACAAGTGCTCTCTGGTGTCTCTCCATCTCAAGAACTCCTCCTTGTTTCTTGGCGTCAGTTTTCCCATTTAGCAACATGTGGGCACTCTGCCAGCTGTTTTTATTGTTGCTTTAATGAAACAAATCCCTGTTGTGTGTGAATTGATGTGGACATGGAAAAGGATGATATTGGTTCTCCATCAGGAGTTGGTCTAAATAGCAAGCTTGTAAAGGCTTGGACCTTAAGAGAGTGGCTCAGGGAGGTAAGAAACTCTAAATGCCACTGGAGTCTAATAACAATTTCCTCATTTCTCACACTAAAAACTAAGCAGCAAAGGGATTATATAATGCTAGTGCAAAAGTAAACATGATTTAAAGGAACTGTTTACCGCAGTTCTCCGCTGGGACGTGTCTGCAACTTAATCCAAACATCACGTGATGTGTAAACAGATGTGCATGAAATTGAAAATGCCTGGCCGACAAGTGTTTTTGATCAACTCCGGTGATTGAGGTCAAAACTATACTTTTCATAAGCTTCTTTGTTTATATCAACAGTATTACCTCATGCAATTACAATTTTTTTTTTCTCTCTCTCTCTCTACAGGGACAGAAAGGTAAAGCATGGGACACACTGAGGCATTAGCAAACCTGCAGCTAAACAAACAAACAAACAAAAACAACTGGCAACTGATTGTGCCAACTAACAATTATTATTTCAAGTCTCAAATCTTGTTAAGGATTATTCCCTTATTTCAAGCTCCCAAACATAAAATACATCCCTTTAATGAAATACAGTGGCATTGAAAAGAATTGCTAAGTTCACATAGACTAATTGCATTAACATTTAATGCACAAATTAGAACAAAAACACAACATTGTGATTATGTTTTTGGTGGCAAAAGTGAATGGACAAAAGACTCACTATTAGCTGTTAATTCAGTTCCATGATACAAGTGAGTGAATGGAAAACAGATTAAATTCTGTAGAGGACCACTGGATGTGTTTTTTGCCCGACTCCATCTTTTTGAAATGCTTAAAACATCAGACTGTCGACTCGCCATCAACAATGCATTGTGAGGAGAAGATTAGAGTGAAGTTCTTCACCGCGTCTTTAAGAGAGCTTACTCTGAGCTGAAGCAGGCACAAATCATCAGATACAGTCGGCTGGTGTATTCGCTAGTTTGTATGCAGTCAAAGATGTTCTCTTCTTGCCACAGGCATCTCTGTATCCGTCTTCATTCATTTAAGTGGTGCTTTGAAGAGTTCAGTGAAGTGTGGAGGGAGATACAAATGAAAACAGCTGCCTGTTATAGAGCATGTTTACTCCTTTGGAGTGGGCTTTGAATGACCCATTTAAAGTGCTGTTTATAATCAGATTCATTACATACAGCTCTGAATGGACACCAGCTCCAGGATTCGGTGTATAGCCCAAGTCTGACCTTAGGTAAACCATTTTTGCCCTTCTATTTCGAGGTATAATGAATTCTAAAATTGTTTTTTTTTATTTATTTATCAAATAAGGCAAAATCCATTTACACATTTCATACAGTGTTTCAGTTATTGTCATAATGTGTTATATTTCTGTTAGGTTTGGGTTGTCCTCTGCCTCTCCTCACACCTGGTTGCACTTATTAATCATCACAGCAGTTCTTCATGTCTAATTAGCTCCCTCAGTGTATATATTCTCCTGGTCTCCTTTTACTCATTGTCTCTTCCTTATGTTGTGTTACTGCTGCCTTTGCTGTACTCAGTGGTTTTGGTTCTGCTTGTTTAAATTAAAGCTTTAAGCTCCATGTCGATCTGCCACCTGTGATCCCATGTTCTGCATTTGGGTCCTATTTACCATGGCTCCTCTGGCAGAAATATTCATTCATTATAAACAGTTTTTTTTAAAATTAATAACAATGACTTTTATGAAAATAATCTACACATAAATTACACTGAAAAGAAAACCATTTAAAAAGTCAAGTACCATTTTGTGCATTTGTTTTAACCTCCTTTGTTCTGAAATATGTTCAATGAGATTCAATGCCATTGATTGATTGTGTAAGTCACATAATTAATTAAAAGTAGTGTTTTGAAAGACCTTGAAGTTGATGTCATTAGGGAGGCCCGGTCCACCCTACTCTGAATGCTTTTTTACAAAACATACAAAGTAAAAAATCTGCCATGTTTTCAGTTTTTGTCCTCACACAAACTGAGCTTTGAGTGAGACAAATTGTACTTAAAAAAATGTCTTCAAAAGTGGAATTTAAAATGAATAAAAAAATAAACTCTGGTGGATCTGGACAGGAAATACAGCTTTTCTAAACAGAGGATGCAGCTGCTTGTTCTCCACTTTCCCACTATTTCAGTGTCCTAGAAACCCAAATAAATATGGAGCTGTTTTACTTTTCTTCTGTCTTGTTTCATCCAAATCTTGTGATCATTAAACTTCAATCATGTGTTTAAATGGGTGATAACTGTATAGTAAATGGTACCAAGGAGAAAAAAAAAAGTTTTAGAAGAATCTTTCGCCAAGCTAAGCATGTCTTTCCTCTGTATTTTGATATGTTGTCAGTGTTGATATACTTGCCACCTAGTTGGTCTGTGTGGGAATACGTAGACAGAAAAAGAAATAAATCTGAGAAAAAAAGTTAATGTTTAAAAAAAACTGGAGTAGTTACCTGGGTGGAGATAGTTACACAAAAAGAAAAAGAGTTCACCAATTGGAATATCAGATTCTGTTAATATGGAAATATGATAAAGGTAAATGGAGCATGTGGCACAGACCACATGTATGATATTATGTATGAAAATGTATGATGTATGATATTATCTTGGAATTCCTCTGAATCTTAAATCAGTCCTGGGTCTGAATGGGATTATGAGTAAAAAATAAAATGATAATTTAAACTTGTAAAATTGAGCAAACTACAAAAACTAAAATGGAAAAAAATAAGTGTAGAACATTTATGAATATTAAATTTTATGGTTGATATAAATCTAAAACAACAACAAACACAAAAATAGGCTGCAGCAGTTTTAAAAACAATCTGGTACATTTGCTGGGGTCTGTCTCTGTGGCTTAAGGCTTATGACACCAATTGCATATGTTTACTGTTCTTAACATAACCTATCATATCTGAGTTCAAAATGTGTCCATTATTGCCAAAGTAACATAAGTCCAAAATTATTTAGAAATACATCATATGCAGTTGTAACTGATTTGTGTCATTAGAAAACTGCCATTTAATCAAGTAATGATCAATATTTAAATGAAACAAATTGACCATGAGTACAATGTTACAGTTCATCTCCATAGCTTTAATTTATCTAATGCTTACTGTCAGAAATCCCAGCAAGCCCTGTGCCATTTTGAGGGAATTTCAAACTGATTCTGAACTCAATTTCCTTTCGAGTTTCCCAAAGATTAATGAGCTCATGCTTTGTGCTGCTTTCTGATAGCCCCACTGCAACTGAACTTAACAACCAATCAGAAGCATAAAAGGTAAGCTCGGACCCAGTTGTCAGGCGGTATTGACACCCTCTTCGGTTGGACTTTTCATTTCCCACTGACAAAGATTAGAAATTGCGAATCAACCCAAATGATTAACTTGAACGCAGTTTCAAACAGTTCAAAGGCATTTCAATTAACATGCAGGATAACACTGAGAGGAAAAATCTAAATGAGATCCAATTTTATTCTTGCCAAAAAGCAATACAATTAGGTGATTTATGTGTGTTTGTGATGAATGTTTTATTCCTAATAAATGTGTCCAGTTCATTATTAATCAAACACAAATGGAATATTGATACAGTGCTGCAGCTAATGAATCTGCTTATTAAACCAAGCCAATGCTGTTAACATTCTCTGCATACAATTCAATTATCTTGTTTCACCCTTGCTCTAATTATCTTTCATATTTTTCATCTTCACAAGGTCTAATGGTTATTTTAAAGGCACACACCAAAGACTCATGATGTGTCTTTTTAGATTATAAAGAACCTTGTCTGAGGAATTTCTGTCAAATTAGACCGAGTAGCAACAGAAGTGTTGAAAAATACTCTCATTAGGTGTGACTTCAAATGATCTATCTATTTATATTCCTAGTTCACCAATGAACTAAATCCACTCTCAAAATGAACAACATTGTGGTCTTTTATCAATGTTTCACAAAATAAGTTGTTTAATTTCAGTGGGTGATATGTGTCGGAACATTTTAAGTATTTCTAATCTGTTTTCTGCTTAAGGCAAGGCTTATATACAAAAAAACACCATGAGCTTTTTTTTTTTCTTCCTTTAGGTTTTAATGTTACTTTTTTTTCTCGCCAAAATAACACTTTTCCTAGTCAAAAGTGTAATCTTTACAAGTAAAAATGTTATTTTACAGTCTCAAGCTGAAATTTTATTAGGAAAGACTGAGTTTAAGATTAAAAGTATCTGAATGACCTTTTTAATATTTAATGAACAGCTTCGATTTGTAGCCCAGATATCCTCTGAAATAAACATAATCTCACATTTTCTAGGACAAATGATGTATTGTGCTTTCATCTCCAAATATAAAGACCTTTTTTATATCTAGAATAACTGTTACAGGTATATGAAAGAAATTGGTTTTACAAAAATACTCACACTATAGATATCTACAAATACGTTATAATGATTTTTAAAAACCTGTTTGTTTGTTTTTTATTCAAATGTAATCATATCTAGTTCTTAAGTATTCTAAATACAGTAGATGCTTGCTCATTATTCTGTCTAACTGTTTAAAATGATGGGGTGTAGTCATTAAATTGAGTTTATTAATGCCAGGAAGATATATGTGATTGATACAGTAATTACCAAAAAAAAAGTTGAAATGACTAAAAAGACAAAAGACATTTAGAGGACCTAACAGAGGGAGCTGTGCTCACCCTAATTTAGGTGCAGTTGTCAGAAACAGCTGCTTGCATAATAACGCACAGTCATCAGTTGATTGGTTCAGATGAACAGCCTTAGCCAAATCATTATTAGGTCCCCTTTGTGATAAATGTTATTTATTGCTGTCAAGCAGCATTAATGTTTAATTCAGAGGTTGAAAATGAGCAGCGCAGAGCTGCAAGGTTCCGTATGAACCTTTTCACTTTGAGACAAAAGAGAATGACAGACAAACTTCATCATACAGGAAGAAAGACAGGGTGTGTGTGTGTGTGTGTGTGGATAGGGGGCAATGGGCGAGTTGGGGGAGGGGAGGGGAGGGGATAATGGCTCTAATATGCATGCTTTAAAAAAAGAAAGGTAATGAATTAATATGATGTTTATCTTTTCTGAAGAGTTAAATTTCTGCTGGCAGAGGCCCAGAGAGCACCGTGACACAATATAATGAAGAGTAACATGAATATGGGCCGGGCTATGCAACGGCAGCAGATGTGCTCGGGTTCAAGATGAGAGGGGGGTGGAACAGAATGAGGAGGGGCCTCTGCTGTGATGAGCGATGGATTGATCTGTGTGTTGTGTGCATGTTTGTGTGTGTGTGTGGTGGGGATGGGGAGGGTGAAGCGAGGTGGAGGTGGGAGTTATTCCTAATGATTTATTCATTAAGTTCACCAACTGCAGGTCTGTGTATGTTTGTTGACCCTTAGCAGTAAGCTAGAAAGACACTGTTCAGCCCCACTGCTCATCACAGTGGCATAATGTTTGTGGCGTTGCATTAAACAACTCATACTGAAGGGATCCACGTTGTAAAAGTGTGCCTTTCATGTGATAATGACGACAATAAAACAGCTTTTATTCCCACCAACTTGAGCATTCTGAAAGTGGAGGCTGAAGGAGAAACACTGCAGAGAAATGGCCCAAGAGGTTCTGGTTCCTGAAATAAAATGATGATGTAAAAGGGGTCAGCCGCTAATCTTTATTCCCTGAGTAAAGCTCTCATTCATTATGTAACAGTTTGCGTTTGTATTCAGGCTACAGAGTCACAGTGCAGAAACATTACTTCCTTTACTTCTTTTTTTTTTTCCTCTTGTCTAGAGCAAAGGAAGTCTTTATTACACATTGCCTAACAAAGAAATGCAGTTTTGGAAAAGAGGCTTCAAAAAAAGGATTATATCAATAATGAAATCTTTTGTTCCAAAGTACCATCAAATATTTGCTTTGATATTGAGCCAAATACATATTTTCCTGTGCTAGTGTGCAAATAGTCTCCTTTAATGATTGAAATTGAAATCGATACGGAGTGTTAGACAAATGAAGACCTTTTGTTTTTCTTTGAAGTGCTGTTACACTGACCTTAAAACTCAACCATGAATGTCAAAGCAAAATGCGTATTTTCTTAGCACTTCAAACAAAAAGGAATCCAAATAAAAGTTCAAAGTATACTTTATTTTGCTTTTCTCTGTTTTCATCACAAGCAAGGATTTATTCTGAGTTTGTCTTGTAAACAGTAAAAAATAAACATTTGGTATTTACTTTTGAGATTATGTGTATTTATATTCAAACTATTATCAAAGCTAAGCACATGAATGTTGATTCATTAAAACACATTTCTAAAAGCATGTCTGGCAAACTTTTCTTTTTTGCCACATTTGAAAGAAAATATATTTGGTCTTTTACTACACTGGTTGAAACTGTAATAAAACCAAATAGACAACCAACCTAACAATGAACAAATGTCCAGGCTTTAACGTCTTTTATGTTTGTACAAATGAAACGTAGAAAAAAACATATGTCAGGAAATTGCATTCATTTAGGGTGCACATATTTTCTTAAAGACATCAATGTTTGGGTTCAGTGGAGTTGAAAACATGAACAATGTTTGTTTTTTTTCCCCAGGATCAAAAAAATGTCTCTTCCTTTTAATGACACAAATGTAGACAGTATAATACAGTCTAGTTTTTGACAAAAGAAGTCATATTTTGAGGTGGGCAAGGAATTTGGAACCAACTACAAAGTGATCAGCAGAAAACAAATCTTCAAAATTGTACAAATGTGAATGTTTCTGATTTACAGACATAAAAGAAAGTCTAAATGTCTGATTTATAAATGTTCAATTTAATTTTTGTGACACGAAAGTCAATACCGTTGATGGTATTGGACATTACAGCTGGATGTTGCAATTTGCAGACGGTCCCTAAGGTCTTGTTTTTCCACTTCTACCACTTAAGCTCCGCAGTGAAAACACAGGACGACATCTGCTGCACATGAACAATGTTATTAAAATTCTATACGTTTGACTCACTATTTTACAAAACGATTCTCTTTCAGATGCACTGCTAATAAGAACTGCCTTTTTAAATACTTGTTCAACTCACTGAAATGAAAATAAATAAATAGTTGAGACTGTTTAAGTGGGTAGGGTGATGGCTAAATTGATAAGATGTTTGTGCAAAACAGATTTACATGTAGTTGGCTTTAATATTACCAAAGGTAAACTTCCAAGAGCTTAAATGTTCACAAAAACAGACAACTGGATAGCTGCTGTCTTGTAAAACAACTATTATAGAACCATTTTTCTACTCAAGAGACTGGCACAGTGATCTGTGTTCCAAACACCCCAAAATCCAATTAAAGTTAACTTCTGTTATGCACTAGAAATAGCTCAGTTCATGGACTCACCATGTCCTATTGCAAAAGAGCCAAAGGTTCTGGAGCCACAGTCCTTGAGACGAACACCACTGGACATTCTAACTTTGTCTCGGTCCCAATGGAGCAAAAATACAATAGTGCTGGAAGGAAAACCTACACAGTGGTGGACAGGTGGCAATTATGCTGGGGCCAATTAGGATAATTGAAACATCTATCTGGAAGAGATCACCTGTAACCATAATATCTGTAAACAAAGTGGTAAAAACTGCTGACTAAAATGTAGAGAAGATGCAAATGATTTTAAAAAAAAAGCTTGAATAAAACAAAAATGTCACAGAGGAAAATAAAATAAACAAAGGCTGAATTTCATTACATCACATTTAATTTCAGTACAACACCTATGACTGCACCTACCTATACTCCCCCAATATGTCCATTAGATTAATTAACAATATCAAATGTAATACACTGGTACAGATAACAAAACTAAAAATTATAATGGTTGTTTTGATGATAAACTAGTTTTAACAAAGACATAAAAAGTTATTTTTAGTAATTGTTTTTATGTGTGTTAAGTATAGGCAATAAGACAACACATAATTCATTAAAATGTGTCAAACTAAACATTAAACCCCCACCAAGAAAGGCAGGTGATTATACCATTCCACATGTGTTTATATGCTTGTTTGCATGCCAGTTAAGAAAATACTTCATGAACCACTGAATGAATCTTAATGACACTTTCAGAGTGTAATCAATGGACGCACACTGAGAACTGATTTAGTTTTGGAATCAACTCAATTCAAGATGGCTGCCACAGACCTTTGCAAACAAAAACTGCTACAACTTACTTTTTTTTTTTAAAGATATTGAGCTAAAATGGTGTGTGGTAACAGATCAAGTAACATCTTTGTCTAAAACTGTCATGCAAGATAGTGGGCAATATACAATCTTTTTGTTTTTTTTAAGATTGCTACTTTCATTAAAGAAAATACTTACCTTTGGGCAATTTTGTTTTGCAAGTTCAGCTTATATCCTTTTGTTTGAAAGCGTGCCTCTGAAAAATCTCAGGTTTTACAGGCTAGAAGGCCCTCCTCTTTTGCCTTTTATGACAAAGTACTGACACTTATCCCTGCAATGACTTGCAACACAGAATGGTGGGGCTAAAAAGTAAAAGGACAAGGGTGAAATGGGATTCTGCCTATTTTTTCTGGGTTTTTTGTTGTTGTTGTTGTAAAAGAATAGGCTAAAAAGGTCAAACAATGAAAAGAAAGTTTGACTAAATTATTAGAAATTTACATTAAACTGAACCAAGTGCTACTTACCACAATTATAGAAACAATCATCTCACTGACTGGGCTGTGGGAGACAAATAACTGTGCCTGGTGCCTCTGCTAGGAGAAAATATGAATTCATATGAATAATTATCACTTAGACCAGATTAGAATGGCACTGAGCCAAACCTGATGCACAGTTAACCATCTCTTTACAGGAGGATAGCATCAGCACTGGAGGAAGCTGATGGGGGTTTGTAGACAGCCCCCTTTCTATTTTCATCCCGTCTTGATAAAGGTGCCTGACATCATCTAAACAGCGAAGCCTATTTGTAACCTGGTTACAAGCTATCTTTCATCTGTAATTGAGAGCAAGCAGCTCAAGTCAGAAGTGTATCAACAATATAAAATGTTGTTAGCCTTCCATCAAGCAGCCTCTAAAGGGAATTAATAGCTATCATCTGAGAGGAAAAGGGAGCCTCAGACAGACTGGAATGGGGGTTGTAGTGACAGTGAAAGATGTTCCCCTGGAGTTGTTGTCACAGCACAGGAGCAAGAGAAAGAGAGAAAACGCATGTGAGCACATACACAAACACGCATTATCTTCTTCGCGAGAGCACGGTACAAACATCTGTTCCTCAAACAAACACTTGAGTCATCCCAGGCATTCGGCGGCCATACAGCACAAGTGAACTTCGGATGTGAGTGGCTGCTCCTCACATGACCAAGCATACCCTTTCCTGCACCCCTCACCAACACACACACACACACGCTGGCACACACGCTATTTTGCAAGTTCCTAGCACAACTTGACACAACATCTCCACGCTGACCTCGGAGGGTGATTTTTGACACGTACTTGGCATGTGAGAGGAGACTTCTGGTAGAGACACGAGAGACACATCCTCCACCTTGTCAAACCATTTGCTCCCTGTCTCTTATCTTCAGTGTGATCCGAAGATGGATTGTAGGATCGGAAGGAAGGGGTGTTTGAGGGTAGTATCGGACACCCATTTGATCCCAATATGGCAGAAGGAGTAAATAATCCGAAACCTTTGACTTTGCTAAAGCTTTTGAAAATAAAAATCAAAACACACTAACAATTCCACGTTTTCAAACCCTGACTTATCTTCATGCAGCTCCTAGATTCAGCAAGTAAATGTGATTTAGTGGAGTTATAATTACAACTGCTTGATGTGCACTTCCCAGTTGCTGCTAATATGGGTATTGTGACACAATACGAGTGGTTTTCATAAGAAATAAAAAACATCTGGCTCCTTTTGGTTCCTCGCTGAAATATATTTTTCAGTTTCGTATTACTTTTTATTCACCGAAATACCTGCCACATCAGCTCAGCAGCACTGTATAGCTAAACAAATGGATTATAGAATGTATGAAATGTTTCAGTCTGATGGCAGGCGAGCGTGTGCAGGCGAGCGTGTGCATGCGAGCGTGCGCGAGTGTGTGTGCATGCCGCAGGCAGTCAGCAGTTTGTTATAATGGGAATTTCAGTCTTGTCTTGTTTGCCTTGGAGCTGAACAATGTTGGTGCTCTGCTTGTGTGTGCTCTAATTACAGACAAGATTAGAGCGGGCAAATTAAACTGCTACCAGCCACTGTTTGTAATTGCCACAAGCAAATGTTTGTAATTATGAACAGATTGCTTTACTATCGATAATTAAAACAACAACACAACTTATTTAATGACTATCGGGAGATGGCACTCTGAAATTGACAAAGCAGAGCAGAGAAAATCATTTTCGCCACGTCTCTCTCTTGCCTCTGAATTTGCTCCTCTGCTTCCTGGCTCCTGCTTCCCAGTGCGCCCTCCCTGTAGATCTGATCTGTCTGACTGGATTTTCTCCAGTTAAAACAAAGGCAGTAAAGTCTGTGTTGATAGCGTCGCTGTCACAAAGCTTGCTTGCCCCCTTTCGCAGTGATTGTCCATTGTCTGTGTGGTAAGTGATATACTAAGCAGTTGGTATTATTAGCTGAGCAACCACAGTTCTAATCCCCCACCTGTTGTCAGTTATGTGATACTGACACACAATATCAAGCTGAAGCAACTGACCTTGTCGCTCTGCAAGCTAATGAGCAGTTTTATGAGGCCAATGCCAACAAGCCTCGCACTAACACACAGCTCCACCTCCTCAACAAATACGCTTCCATATGCATCATGCATTTATTTTGTCCAGATGCTGCAAAACCCACTCTTCCCTTTATCCGTTCCCGTTTTTTAAATGTTACGTCATATGCTAATTATTCAAATGGTCTTTAAATAACTTTCCAAATACTGATAAAAACAAACAAACAAATAAAAAAAGAACATCCAGACTTATGACGACCTGCCATGACAACATCAACCACAAGTGCTGGATTAAAAATATATGTGACCCAATTTTACCTGTTTGGGTAAAACTGCTTACTGTGTCTTCTACAGCAGGCATATTTAACAACGTGCAGCGGCAACAAAATTATATTAAACCTCACTGATTTCTAAACTGAATCAACTTTTTTACCATTTATGTATACATTTGAAAGTACCACATGATAGTCAGCTAAGCAGAAATAGCTGTTATATGTTTTTCTACTATATAATTATTGTTTCAAGAAGAATACTGCTGCTATGAGCTTAGATTGCTGTCGGACAAACTGACACATAACCTGACTTTGCTGCTTTTACTCCCCATGTATGTAATTGTAATTATTGATGCAATGAACTATTTACTTCAATGCTTCTGTGTTGTCTGCATCTCTTCCCCGTCGTCTCAAACCCCAGCTGGTTGAAACAGTTGGTCGCCCATCCTAAGCCTGGTTCTGTTTGAGGTTTCTTCGTGTTAAAAGGAAGTGATTCCCTCCTCCTGTCGCTCATCCCCCTGTGCTTGTTCAGGGTAGGGGATTGCATCAAAAAGAAGATTCAACACAATCTGCTTGTTTCCTTAGACAACTCTTTACTAACTAGCATTTTGTAACATAATGAATTCAACTGTATTATAAATAAACTGAAATGAATGTGTATAAATGTATTGAATCTTAATCTGTTGGACTGGATCACATATTTTTTTTGATTTGGGCTTGTTACTTTTTGCAAAATGCCTAATCACAGGAACCATGGATACATAAAATATAATCTGAAGACTTCTTAGGCCTCAACTGCTACTTCGGACAATCTGGCAAACTACTTTTTTTTTTTCTAAGACTGAAAAAAATGCAACCATCTAGACAAGAATGCAGAAATTTTAACAGAAAACAGAAACTGAAGCAAACGGACGTGAAACAAGAATTGTACAAACAAAAGAAAAAAAGAAGCCAAGATAAATTAAGACAACCAAAACATAATATTTCTTCAAGAAAAATACCCGAATTAAACCTGAAACACAAGCTTTCAAAACATTCTCTGGTTTTAGGCAGTGAATAGAAGTTTTCATTGGCTTCTTACACTATTGTTTTTTTATTACACTTCATCACAAGTTAGTAAGTTTTGTACTACATGCCTGTTGGACAAGAAACTGCCCTTGGATGATATTTTATTTCTTACTGTGTCCACAAATGTATCAAAATCAGTTCTTTCTACAGGGGAGTCTTTTATTCCACTTTGAGGTATAACAATTATTTTGTTCCTGAACTACATGTCGAAGAAACTGTAAAGTCATTGGGTCAATTTTAGTCTTCAGTGTTTGGCATATTTGTAAGACATTTAGACAGCGTAGTGAAGCTGATTGAAAAGAAACAATCACCCACTTTAAAACGAGTTCTTCCATCACATTTTATGACCGTCTATATTCACTGTGCTCATTATTATGTCTTTGCTGTGTTGGATTTTTTTTTTATGTTCTAATAAGAAGGCCTTGGTACAAATACAGTTTGTGCTTCATTTTGTTATGGACCTGTGGCAAAAGTGCCAGGAGTTGTGATGTGTTTGATTTTATTAGAGATGAGATTTAGCACATACATGCTACATTACTGCAACAGAACTCCCATTTCTCATCTGTGGGAGAAAATGAAACTGTGATGAAATGTAATATAGTCCCCCTCAGGCAGAACTGGAGGGACTGGGAATTGCACCACAATAAATCTAATGGATATTACTGCACTCAGTTTTCCCTCCCTCTTTTTATTTTTTGTTCCTCCACTCACAATTTCCCTCCCTCACCCCTTTTACCTTTTTTCTCTACTTTCTCTCCCTGAGTCTTTGAGTTACACACACACACAGACACACACACACACACACACACACACACACACACACACACACACACACACACACACTGCCGGGCACATAAAGATTTGCATTTACTTGAAAAGCCTGCCCTTGATTCCCCACACACACGCGCATGTGCACACACACACAACACTTATATTTACTATCAGATCCATTTTAGAACATCCTAATGGATTTCAATTACCTAGCTTGAAAGCTAATGAGGTAGATGCTTTTCTCTGCCCCTGTGCTGCATCCTAAAAACCATAAACATTTCAAAGACACAGGGTTACATACACAATTCAGGACCTACCATTATAAAAAGTAAATGTTGATATTGTAGAGAGATTATTGTTATGCCTTGTTCTATCACTTTTGCAATAAAATAGCTCATAATTCCATTTATTATTAGAAAAAAACAACACAGAAATAGTTTAATAGCAGAATATTCAGTATTTTAACAATGTTTTTCTAAAGTAATGTAATATTATAAATAATAAAAACATCAAGAATGTTTGTTTTTCTTTTACCACGAGTATGCTTGTCATAATAATATATATATTTTTTTTTTCCCATGAAACACATCTTTTGTTTTTTTCCATTAATGCCTGAACAAGGACAAGTAAAATGTTTTTCATCCAAAGTGTTCCAAAAAAGCATTTTCAGTCTTTTTATATTATTATTTTTACAAAATGGTTTCTGAGGTTATTTTGTGACTTGTCTGTAAAACAAAACAAAACAAAAAAAAGGACACCAATATTCAACATTTTCAGCTGAAGTCTGAGATTACATATCTTTTTGTATTTCTGACTCCAGGCATGGCCACATAGCTTTTCGGCTGCACTAATCAATTATTTTTAAATCAATAATGGATCAAAGGACTTTGCACAATATCAGCAAGGTTTTTTGTAAACAAGACTCAACTCATGAGCAGGTTTAGCATCATTTTGCTAATTGCTTTTAATTTAGAGCCATTTGCTTTAGAGTTTTGGTTCACTTTCTGTTATCCTCCTACATTTCACAGCTGCTTAAAAAAAGCACAACAAAGAATCTGTACATTTTCATGCTAATGAAGTTAGAGAAGTGTGCAACAGTTAATCTAGCATGTTTCCATATCTTGTTAGTCAGTCTGAACATAAAGTATAGGGGAAATAGCACTGGAATTAGTCAGTGAACATTCCTCCTGATGATTGCTAACGATGCTGGCTGGATGTGTAATTACAACTAACTACTCCAGTTTGCTGGCAAGGCTGCTAAATTCTCACAAACGTGGCAAGTTTCCATCCAAAATCATTTCATAACTTTCTAATCCAAGCATTATTTTTTTTAGCATGGATCAATGGGCATCTTTAAACTGTGAGTTTTGGTTCCTACCATAGCTACTGTAACAGTGACTGTATCTATAGCCCAGATGTTGCTAGCATCAGTTTAATCAGACGTTAAGAGCATTTCCTGTGTTCAAAATGATTTGTAATTCTCCTAGTTGGCTTTAGAAAGCTGATGATACACAAATGATCGATTTTTTTACCTGCCAAGTTTATTATTACATGCCCCCACACTTTTCTTTCAGAACTTATGTGTCTGCATTAGAGTTTAGGATCCTACATGTCCCACAAGACCTGACACAAATCCCGTAGAAGCAGGCTGTGGGTGGTAATGGGCAGACAAAAAACAAACAAACAAATAAATTGCAAGTCCAGGAGTAACATCATCTCATATCAAAATGATGGAATCAACAAATTATGTTGAAGTTAGAAATAAAGCAGCACTAACAATACAAAAGCAGAGTAGAGCGACCCTCACATCTGGACAAATTTATGCTATCAACACATTTACATAATACAGAACATGTGAGAAGGCGCTAAATTGGTTCTGTGAATAATTAGATGGTTCAGAGTGCGTGGGAGCCAGCAGTAATGGTCAAATTTCCACTGTGAGCCGACAGGACTGTTCCTATTTCCTAGGTGTCTCTGGGTTACCAAGCATTCTGTGGATTCAGCTGCTATTCAAAACCACTTCTGCTTCAACAGCATCCAGTCTCAGTGAGGGCTTCCTGGACTGTGTTTTTGTCACGCAGTCCAAATTAAAAATCTATCATCTCCAAACTAGAACTTAATGACAACCTGGTTAAAGGTGATCCATGTGATGTTAGACTTTGACCAGTGCACTGCAGCGGAGCACCTGTGAGCATTTGAACAGTTAGTGCCACGTTTTACTTCAAACTGCACACCTCAAGTGCCTTGTACATTTCTTTGCCAGGAAACCATTCATTCTTAGAGTGATAACAGCTTGCAAAGGCCCAAATCTCTGTACTGAAGTACTAATTATTGGAGGGCTCGTATCTTAATTATCTTAATAATTGTTAGGTGGGGGAATAGAAGTGCACTGCAGAGGTCAACCAATTAAAACTACTGAGGTAAAAAGACATTAACGGAGTTACATCTGGCCTGAATAATAAAACAATGTGCCTAATTAGATTGGTCAAGACTTGACTGAGATGGAACAAAAAAAATACCAACTATTCAAACTATTTCCTAACTCTGCATTAGCTTTGCAACTCTTAAGATATAAAAAGTGTAGATGTAGTAAATTGAAGAGGACCTCTACATCTTACTGATACTGTATCATTGTACCTGTATATATTTTAATTAACCTTGCATGGCAAGAAAGATTTAGGCGTCCTTGTCCTTTTGTGTGTACTTTGTGCTGTGTTAATCAAGCTCCAAGCAGGTTTCTATACTAATGTCACTCAGACATGTTGTGTACTGAGCCCTCCAGTCACCTGGGTTTGACAAAAAAAAAAAGAGAGGTCATAAAAATCTCTGCCCTCAGTTTTAATAATTCGTTACCAGAGATTCACCAACAGATATCATTATTTTTAGGAATAAGCAATTGGTCACTGTTTTGGTTCAGTAGCATTTAAAAGTTAAACAAGGTTTTACCTTTGTAGAAATAGTATGTTTGACAATTAAAGCAATTTTGTTCATCGCTGTAATGCAGAGGCCTATTCAGGACAAAGCTCTACTGTCAAAGTAAAGCAGAGTAAAGCAGGTGCACATTTAAAATATGAGAAACAATAATACCTTATTGACAAATGAGGGGAAACATTAGGTCATGCAACAGCTATGCCCATTTGAGGGAAAAAAGATGTATATAATTAAAAAACTATATTTTAATGCCTCTTAAAAGGTAGGTGCTCTGTTGTCTAAACAGATGGTGCAACACCTACACTGCAGCAGTCAATAATTGCTTTTTTGTTCTTCAGTTTTTTTATAGCTTGCTTTCCCAGTCTTGCCAGCATTTCACAGTCTGGTGCAGAGAAAACTCACTTATTTGTTCAGTCATTTCAAGTTGGGAGTCAGTGGAACAACAAATTACTCTTTATTTCTACCAAATCAATGGTAATCAAAATATTCTATTTGCACTCAATCAATGAGGTTATTATCATTATCATTAGGAATGCCTGAAAGCTGTCAACAAATAAACAAAAAATGATTCAGTTGTAATGCTCCATCTTGTAATTTGGCAACATTTAAGCACCAAAATAAAAATAAAAAAATACATATAGGCATCAGTTTTGTGTTAGGTACTATCATATTAGACAGGTCTACAACTGTAACTTGAACTTAAAAGTTCACTGTGTTCTTTCCAAAAACTATAGCTTGAAAGTAGGAGGTATTGAGATTATTAAAGTTTATAGTTTTAACCACTAGGTGGCAATATATTGCACACCCTGAACCTTTAAATAACACAACATGCAATTAGGCTTTAGATATATAAACTACCACTGCCTTTTCCCATATGATATATTGCATAGATTTATTTTGTAACATACTGTCTATTAACATAACAAACTCGTAAAGTAGAAACTTGTGCTTGGACTTTATTTTTTTGATGGTTGGACCTTACACCAATGATGTGCACTGAAAAAACAACAAAACCATTATTCCCTGTTTTACAGCAGATTACATTAAAAAAGGTTTAATTTCAACACTATTTTAAGAGTGCACATTTGCTGCATCCTACATTTAGCATTGACCAAAACAACTGTCCCTAATTAAAAGACTCAAATGAATTATTGTGTGTAAATACTCAATACCTGATAATATCAAGTGAGTACAGCTGGTAGTGTGATAAATGTTTCATCACCTTTTTTAAAGGATCTTTAATTGATGGTGGATAGGTTGGGATAGAAGAAACTGAGACTGAAAAGAAGAAACTTAAAATCAGAAGCATCAGAAATTGATTGATTGATTGTTGGTTTATGTTCCCATAAGGTTGTAGGATTGTAGGGTTGTAGGAAATCAAATACTTCTCCCCCATCAGTCCGTAAATCAGTTTTTATCTTTTAGGTAATGTGTCTTTCTGGATGCTTAGTTGCTAAAAATAAAACTACCATAAAAAAATAGAGACCACCTATATCTTTATTTTTGGGCAAACTAACAAAATCAACAGTGGATCCAATAAGTAAATGTAAGATTTTTTTATTTTATTTTTTGTAGCAAATGTACTTTTTTGTTTATTCAACTAACTACTTGAACAGAATGGACAAAGAAGCAGTACATTTCCAATTTACTAGATGAATACAACAGCGAGCAGAGAGCCATTGGTCTCTTTGACTTGTGTCCACGTTGCTATGGCAACAGCATTTGACAGGTCCCTGTCAAAAACAAGTGTTCAGTATCTCCTTCAGTGTTGAAGTGTCTCTTGCTTTGATCACAGAGCAAACATAGTTTTTGGTGATAAAATTGAGATATATAAAAAAAGCTTGGATAGAAATAATAAATTAAATAATGCTCCCATCCCTCTTTCTTTCTCTGGGCATTGACAACGGTGCCAGCTTCAAAATATGTTTTAAAGCCTACCTCTTCATTCTGTCTTCTTCGAGCCATTTATTCCAGTTTCAAGAATCCACACGCACTAACTGAGAAACCAGAAAGCATGTCCATTTGCATTTAACAAAAGATTAAGGCGAGGCGCCTCTCAAAATAGATGCAATTCGCCCCATAACATGATTGCGGCTGTGCAATACATAGTTAAACAGAAATAAGAGCGCTTTCAGATCGCCACATGGGCCAGTTTGTTTCAGTGTACACAATAAGTGGAATCTCTTGGTCCCTCGTCTCTCTGAATAATGTGCAGGACATTGTTGCCTAAAATTTGACCTTTCACAGTAGTTAAATTAACAGGAATTTTCAATTTAACTCCAATATGATTTGTGGTGCTATAACACAGTGTCTGATTGGCAATTTAAAATTGATACCAAACTTTTTTAAACATGTCATGGCACTACAACATCAGCACAGTATGGTCTAATGACTTTCTACAAATTTTGACTTGCATATTACTTTTTATTATTACTTATTGAATATTGGTGAATCATGTCCTACATGACCTCAGATAATTACCATGTAAAGGTCATCGGCTGACGAACATTTTCTTTATTGATTTAAAATTCTGTTGTGTTTTTTTGTTAATTAAATCTCAGCAGTGGTAATTTATCTCTCATATAAGGAGATGGCTACTTGCCTCCTTTCACTGTAATCGCACGTCATAATGTTAATAATATTAAATTCTCATTAAAAATCAGATTAACTGACTAGATTCAATTACAGTTGAGCCTTGTTACCCAGAATCTACGCCATGAACTGATGACATTTTCTCTGCTCTCTGCGGTTGTCTGATGTTCTGTCTGTCTCATCCTAAAGAATAGAGGGGAACAGATCGCAACTTTTTGTCATCTCATTTTTCAGGGCGAAGCATACACTGTGTGTGTTTAAAGTACATTTATTAAGTTGGAAATTAACCAGCTTTTTTACATTCTTGAGTCTAGAGTCCAAGCCCTAGTGATGGCATAAAAATCAGTACTTCACTCAAAGTTTGGAGACTTTACTTGCACCCTATTCACGCAAACAGAACAAATACCTTTCTTTCCAATTTTTTTTTTCTTTCAGCATCCTTTAAAGAGTCCTACATCCCCTGACTTTAGTTTTAAAACCCCTCACATGTTACAAATAGCTCAATTTAAGACTTCACCAAAGACCTCCTGTGCTAGCAGGAGTTTGCTCTACAGTATGATGCCTTCAGTAAATGTTTCCAGATCAATAGAGCTTGATCTCATGATAAAACTAAAACTCAGCCAATTCTGTTCCCCTGATAAACAATCGGTGCTTCAATTTTATATTAATGGGAAAGTAATGCTAAGAACCATAGTCAGGGTCAGTCTTAGTTTTCATTTTGGATGTGAACCAAAATCTGTTCACAAACATATCTAAGAAGTACACAACATAAATGTCAAAACTTCACTCATAATACACCTATGTTCAGACTTTAATTAGCATGTTATGAGAACCCAAAATGCAGACTATGGAGGCAGTTAGCCAAATGAAAACATAGACTTTAAATTACATTTACAAAAAGCTGATGACACAGCAAGGATTAATAACATACAGCACAAACTGCCACAGCAAAAAAACAACAAAAAAAATCAAATAAAACACTACACGACTAGAGGTAGAAACAGAAAGGATCTGCCAATGAGATCCACGGTCTCTATATGCTGGACTGATTATCAGATGAGAAGCAGGTGTGTGAGGAGTCAAGGAAAACAATGGAAAATGACACAGAGAGGAAACAAAGTGAACTGGAACATTCTGAATACAAAAAAAAAAAAAAAAAAATCTAAGTAAAACAACAAGGAAAATCACGAAAACCTGGCATTTTTGTCATCTCATCATTTTGATTCGAAAAGTGTCATAAATTTTTACTGATCAGCATCAAATATTGACAGATGTGGACACTGGTGTCTCAATCTTTTAATTTAGATTTATAAGTTTCAAACAGTAATATAAACATTATATACCTACTCTAACTAACGGCAGTCATAGTTGTCTTTTTATTTTGAATGGCTCTAATAAAAATGTTGTTCTTCATGCTGTTTTTGTTTTATCTCGTGAAGTTAGACCATTTTAACTGAATAACATTATCAAATGAACAAAAGAAAAATAAAGTTAATATTCTGAAGTTAAGTAATGTCAAGTCACTGTGAGGGCTATCTGACTGTTCCCTGCATTCACAGATAGTGAGGTTGTTTTTGGGATACACACATTCTGGGCTGGACTCACATCCAGATGGTCGGGTCTTACAGCCATCTGTGGCTGCGAGTAAAAACACATACACATAACCAGTTTGTCATCAGTGACCCTGCAGGAAACTTTGGGTTCATGTTGGTATAAAATTGGTATAAAAGCTCCAACTGTTTAAGAATGTTTTCTCACTCTGGGACATTGTACAAAAATAATATAGTTTACCTTGTAACTCCAGAAATAAAATGTTTTCAATGCACTTCTTTGTTTTATTCCTCCATGTCAAGAGGAACGAAAATAAACCGGAGCGCAAGAAGAAATCGACGGAGTGTAATTTAAATATCTAACAATCGTATGTTTTGACAAAAATAAAACTCATAAAAATAAAGAAAAACAGCTTTTTTGGTCTTTCTTAATGGTCATTACAAATACACATTTCAACATGCACTGTGGTCAACAAATGATTTCTGACACAATTAAGTTCCGACCCACTGAAAAAGATGAAATATTTAATAATAACATATGCTCTTTAATCAACGGCAGGAAAACACATGTTAGATTCAAGTGCGGTTGACATGTGTATTGTGTGAGTATGTGTGTGTGTGTGTGTGTGTGTGTGTGCGCACATGTATGGGGGTGGGGAGGTAAAATAGGAGGATAATCACCCCTGAGGAAAAAAAAAACCCCACTAACAAAAGCGTTCAAAGGCTCTTTTCAAATGTTCTCCATTGAAATTTGGTGAATATTCTGTCACCATGCTTTTTGAGGTGATTGCTGAGCATACAGTTCAGAGAACAGCTCATTTGGGACAATGCCTCCTCAGTCTTTGTTGTCATCTTCATTGTGCTTTGCTGACCCTGAGCTTTTTTTAAAGAGCAACATCCCACACCTCCGATTAATGCCTCATTAGGCCCGATGCTGACTGTGAGCAGGGGCGGCAAACATGCCTCAGCGTCTATTTAGGCACAACTCCCACACCCAAAATTTTAACCACTGAGGATATATTATTAGGAAGCCCAAACCTGGATACTATTAACCCCTCCTTTTCTCACACCCTCCACTGTGTTGCAAGGCCAGAGTGCACCTACAAGTCCTTTGTGTTTTATGTGGCTTATTTGTGATCTGTTCGCGTGATTGTCTAAGACTTCTTTACTGCTTTCAATCATTTAGCCTCCATTTAAAAAAAAAACAACTTTCATTTAGCTTTCTTCTTCTCCAAAGTTACCGTGAAGTTTACTTTTGCTTTTGGCCAATGTCCTCCATGAAAGATATTGTCAAGTTAAGTGAAAAGAAATATGACAATTAAGTGGTGTTTACTTTTATATATAAATCTAGTGCTTCATTGAACAAAAGGTAATTTGGTGCATTTGCTTTCAGCTGCATTAACACATGTCTGTAAATGTGTCTCACTTCCATCTGGTTTGTCATTTTTTTTAGTTGCAGCCTGCAGTAAAAATCTACTCATAATGCACCCGATGACTTCTTTTATTATTATTTTACTTTGCAAGTTTTTTGTGCCAGCAGAGAAAATAAATATAAACATAAGAAGCTCTTAGGTGCAGACTGGCCTCCTGTAACACACCTAAATTTGAATTTCCCACATGGGTCAAGATGATGTGCTGAGCCTATCAGCCGGAATGGCTTCATCTTGCTGTTTTTGTGCCAGTATAAACCTAATCAGATATCCACTGTCAGAATCCACAAATATTTGTTTCCCCTGATCAGATAAATCAACCAACATGTTAGCTAATGACCTTGATCATAATTGAATTTTGCTTTTTCCTTCTCTAATAAGCCATGGTTTTGTTAAATTTATTCATAAAAACAAGATTTTAAACACAAGTCTTACAGAAAGTAAAACAGAATCACTCTAACTGCACATCATTACATATGTGTGTGATTTTTTCTCTCAGCTGTTGTTATAATTGTGTATTATAGCAGAATTGTGCACAGATAACCACAAATGATTTCTATTCTTTTTAAGTGGAGTCTGAATCAACTTGATATAATAGCTTTTGCTCATTACTAAACATAGTGAGATGACTCATTGGCACAACATGACATTAAACCGATTTGTGGCAGTGAAACTCCTTCAGAACAATGTTCTTTTTTGTCCTAATTTATGGCACCATATGTCTTTGCGTCTTCCTTTCTGTTTTTCAGTGGTGACAGTATAACTAAAGGTAAAGTCAGTCTCACACATGAAAAAAAAACTGCTGAGTGTAGATAATTATGAAGGGTGATGGGGTCAGCCTGTAACTTTTCCCAGATGTGGATTCATAATGACCATTCCAGGTGCCTATTTTTAAGGGGTTTTACTTTTCTTCAGTCTCAGAAGTGAATGTTTGAAATGAGGGTTTTCAAACTCTTTATTATCTTTTATTAACCTGGAAAGTTGGGCTTCTTAAAGGCTTCTTATTTTTGACATCTGTTTTGTGTAAGTTTTTATTCTTAGAAACCTTTAAAAAAAAGGCAAAAGCAATATACTTTTTTTTTCCAAATCACTGCAGTCTATGAATTTTTCAGTAATGCACTTTATGGTATTTTCCTAATTGTCCTTGCTGATAATTTACTTAACATAAAATAATAATTTGTTTGATGTGATATAAGTCATCAAATGTACAAACCCAAAAGGCAAAATACTCAACGTTAACCTCAATTTGCCCAATAAAAGTCATCAACTAAAGCTATACAATCCTGAGAAGCAAGAAGCCACAACCTGAGAGAAGAGACTAATGAGATGGATCAGTTTTTAGAAGATAAAAATAAGCCTGTTTTTCTTTTTTAACCTAACTTCACTGCTGTTTATTTTTCCTGTATTTGGTTATGATGCCATAAATGTATGTAATTGGCCACAAACTGTTCACCATTGTAAATGTATTTCAGCCTAAAAGCTTTTTGATGCATAGTTTCCTGTATGATCCAAATGGAAACAGTAGGTGTTTCTTTTGTGAATAACTTTCTGTAAAGGTGGGAACTTTAATTCAGGTGACAGGTGTTGGTAGTCAGAAGGAATAAACAGCTTTTTCACCACTGCGCTACACTACATTATGATCTGACATAAGCTGCTTCTTGCTGTTTGACAATATTTGCAGCTTTATGGACTATGGTGGTGCGTTTTGGTAAGCAATAACTTTCTGACTAACTGGATGGAATATGTTTGGATTTTCTTTGTTATTTTTCCAAGACTGGATAAATCATTAAGTAGCGTGTGTGCCAACCCTGTCTATACAGAACCCAGTTGCTCTATGTGTAGACTCTGTCACTTACAGAGTGAAAATAAACTAATCATAGTTCACTTTAAATTTCACAGAGACAAACTTGTCTTCTTTTCTGGGCCAAAGTTAGTCTGTTTCCATAATGGTACTTTAAGCCAGATCATATCCACATTAATGAAAATAGCACTCCTCGAAGGAATGTTGTATATTGCTTGCCGCCTTGTATATAAAGAATTTAAACAAAAAATTAGTGCAATCTGTTAGTGCTCAGAGTATTTGTTTGGGATGCGTCTCAGCTGTTACTATACGATATATATAGTTCAATATCTATCCTCACTTTGAAGCCCCGGGTTGTTTATATCTAAACTTATATTTATTCAAAAGCAGCTAGCTTTTTAAATCATCCCATAATTAACATATTGTGTATTCATGAAAAAAGAGCAGATGCTGCAATTCAGCTATTAATGGTTGGGGTGTTTTTTTGAAAAGCATGATTTTAATTAGGCCTGTTCTTGTGTTTTCCTTAATTATTTAGTAACTTATAATTCACTTTTCAATTTTCAAGTATATTATATTGTGTGCAGCTTGTGCATCAGTTTTTTGTTTTTAATACACCAAAACAGTTTATTCACTTGCATACTTCTCATGCTTTTGAGTTAACTTATTTGGTTATTTTAGACAAACTATTTCCTAAAAATAAAGCTGCCGCATCTTATATTTTAGATGATTTTTACAACGTCTTATTAATTAATCTTACAACATGGCGCAACTCCCTGATTTCTTGGAAAGAGTTGATTTTGTGTATTGAAGGTCAACATGTTCAGTATATTATGTAGCTATATGTAACAAAAGCTAAAATAAATACTAAAAAGATTAGGTTTTGATTCAGATTATTACTGTAATTGCAACTTCAAATCATACAAGAGTTATTCTTAGAGAAAGGAAGATTATATTTGAGTGACCATCCATATTAAGGTGTGGACTAAATGAACTGACAACAGCACAGAGTTATATATGCTTAATACTAAAGATTATCTCCATTGATATATAGATTTGGCTGTGGCAGATGGTTAGAGCTGCCATGATGTGGTGTTAAAAATGGGTGTTCAACTAATTCTTTCAACTTATAACCAATTCTCACCAAGACAGTCAGTTTAGAAACAAACTACAGTCACCTCTCTGGAAACAAATATAATTCATTCAAACTGGAGATTTGTATCTTTAATTTTTTGGGGGAAAATATTTCAGTTAAAAATAAAGTTAATTAACATAATTGGTTCTAACCCCACTCTACCACCCAACTTTCTAAAAACTGCGAAGTCAGCGTGCTGAGCGGGAAAATTTGTGTGAGGAGAACAGTTTGGATTCAGAAGGCTGACTGTATTTCTCTCCACATGTACATAGCTGAAACAGCAGTGTTTATCACGCGAGGTGTAATTAAGTTTTGCAGATTCAGATCGCATTAAAGTTTTGCAATGTTCTGCAATCAACTTCCAGAAACTTTGTCAGTAAGTGTTATATCCTTTTAAATTGACATAAACAGTTACATAACAAAATAGGGTCGCAAACACCAGTTTTATGACTTCTGTTGTCATGGAAACAAGTGCAACTGAATTGTTTGACTTCAGAGCCTTGTTTTACAAATTTGCAAGTCAATCAATTAATCAATCAAATTTTATTTGTATAGCACATTTCAGCAGCAAGGCATTTCAAGGTGCTTTACATAATTAAAAAACAAAATAAAAACAGCATGTGACAATGAATAAACAGTAAGAAAGAGACAAACATCAAAACCCCGCACTCTAACCCTAATTT